>NC_090196.1:13384689-13720106 GCF_024679245.1 Pseudorasbora parva | reverse complement strand
TCTTTGCCTGTACTGCGGCGGGAACGGACACCTGCTAGACTCCTGCCCGGTAAAAGACCACGCCCGGCGGTAAAAGGAAGGCTACTGTCGGGCGGGATCTCCGTGGAAAAGACCTCATCCTCCACTCTCCTCCCGGTGAGATTGCTGTGGGCAGCTCAGGATTATTCCAGCCTCGCCCTCCTCGACTCGGGAGCGGAAGGTAACTTCATTGACTCTGCCCTTGCTCACAAACTTAACATACCCACCATTGCACTCAAGAACACCATTTCTGTCAACGCACTCAACGGACAAGTTCTCCCTGACATTTCATTCACCACTGAACCACTTACACTGATCACTTCCGGCAACCACACAGAACGCATTTCATTTTTCATCCTGGACTCCCCTTTGGCTCCCGTTGTCCTCGGTCACCCTTGGCTGGAGTTACACAATCCAAGGGTTGACTGGGGACAAAACTCTGTGTCTGCGTGGAGTGATAGATGTTATGAGTCTTGTTTGGTGTCTGCTTGTTCGTCTGTTTCTCGTTCTGTTTTTCAGAGTGAGACGGTGAATCTGTCTAACGTGCCTCCGGAGTACCTCGACCTGAAGGAAGTGTTCAGTAAGTCCCGAGCTGCTTCTCTCCCTCCGCATCGTCCCTATGACTGTGCTATAGATTTACTCCCAGGTAAGTCTCCGCCTAAGGGCAAACTATACTCTCTTTCTATTCCAGAGAGGGAGGCCATGGAGAAATATATTTCTGATTCTCTAGCCTCCAAATTCATCCGCCCTTCCTCTTCTCCAGCGGGGGCGGGGTTCTTCTTCGTGGGGAAGAAGGATGGTTCTCTGCGACCTTGCATTGATTACCGAGGGCTGAATAACATCACGGTAAAGAATACCTATCCTTTGCCGTTGATGTCTTCAGCTTTCGAGAGGTTACAGGGAGCATCCGTCTTCACGAAGTTGGACTTACGTAACGCTTATCATTTGGTTCGCATCAGGGAGGGGGATGAATGGAAAACCGCATTTAACACCCCCAGGGGGCATTTTGAATACTTGGTCATGCCTTTCGGCCTTTCCAACTCCCCAGCGGTTTTCCAGGCACTCGTCAATGATGTGTTGAGAGACATGGTCGACCAATTCATATATGTCTACCTGGATGACATTTTGATTTTTTCTTCGTCTCTCCAGGAACATGTTCGACACGTCAGACGAGTGCTTCAGAGGTTGCTAGAGAATGGGCTTTTTGTCAAGGCGGAGAAATGCGCTTTTCATGCACAGTCTGTTCCTTTTTTAGGGTACATCGTGTCATCGGAGAGAATGCGCATGGATCCCGACAAGGTTAAGGCTGTGATGGATTGGCCAAGTCCAGATTCCCGTAAGGCCCTACAGAGGTTTCTGGGGTTCGCCAATTTCTATCGGCGTTTTATTCGCAATTTCAGCCAACTAGCCGCACCTCTGACTGCCTTGACCTCTCCCCGAATGACGTTCAGGTGGTCCGATACAGCCGAGGCTGTATTCGCCAAACTGAAAAGCCGCTTTGTTTCGGCTCCCATCTTAGTCGCCCCTGATCCCACACGTCAGTTCGTGGTAGAGGTCGACGCGTCAGAGGTGGGGGTAGGAGCGGTTCTTTCACAGCGCTCTCCCTCAGATGACAAGATGCACCCGTGCGCGTTTTTCTCCCATCGTCTTTCTCCTGCCGAACGCAATTATGACATTGGTAACAGAGAGTTGTTGGCCTTCAAGTTAGCGTTGGAGGAGTGGCGTCATTGGCTTGAAGGGTCGGGGGTACCTTTTATTGTATGGACGGATCATAAGAACCTTGAATATATTAGATCTGCTAAAAGACTCAACTCCAGGCAGGCTCGGTGGGCACTTTTTTTCGGACGTTTTGACTTTGTTCTCTCGTACCGCCCCGGGTCTAAAAACATCAAACCCGACTCTTTATCTCGTATTTTTGATGCTTCCGAACGCCCGGTTACTCCCGAGTGTATTTTGCCAGAGAAGATAGTTATCTCTACACTCACATGGGAGATCGAATCGAAGGTCAAAGTGGCCTTAGAAGGGGTAACGCCCCCGCCCGGCGGCCCACCGAGTTGTTTGTTCGTTCCGGAGGGGTTAAGATCCGAGGTCCTCAAATGGGGTCACTGCTCCAACATTGCCTGTCATCCAGGGGTAAACCGCACTTGCAGTTTAATAAAGCAACGATTTTGGTGGCCACTTATGGCTCGCGACGTTCGCAGTTTTGTTTTGGCTTGCTCGGTCTGTGCGGTTGGTAAGACATCTAACCAACCTCCCCAGGGGTTACTTCAGCCGCTGTCTGTTCCTTCGAGACCCTGGTCCCACATCGCTCTAGATTTTGTTACCGCCCTCCCGCCCTCCCAGGGCAAGACGGTCGTTTTGACCGTCGTTGACCGATTCTCGAAGGCAGCACATTTCATTCCCTTGCCCAAATTACCCTCAGCCAAGGAGACAGCGGTATCTGTAGTAGATCACGTCTTTCGGTTACATGGCCTCCCGATGGACGTGGTCTCCGACAGAGGTTCCCAATTTGTGTCCAAATTTTGGCAGGAGTTTTGTAAATTACTAGGAGCCACGGTTAGTCTGTCTTCGGGTTATCACCCCCAAAGCAACGGTCAGACCGAGAGAGCCAATCAGGATCTGGAGAGAGTGTTGCGATGTTTGGTATCCAAGAATCCTTCATCCTGGAGCCAGCAACTCTCTATGGTTGAGTACGCTCATAACTCGTTACCAGTGTCATCTACGGGCCTTTCGCCATTTGAGTGTAGTGTAGGTTACCAGCCACCTATTTTTCCTAGTCTGGATTCCGAGGTCGCGGTCCCCTCTGTTCACGCCTTTATCCAGAGGTGTCATCGCACATGGACCAGAGCCCGTGAGACTCTGCTCCAGGTGGGAGCGCGCACCAAGGCTAAAGCCGATCGCCACCGGTCTAAGCCTCCCGTTTACGTCGTCGGTCAAAAAGTGTGGCTTTCTACCAAGAACATTCCTCTCCGCTCTGTATCTAATAAACTTGCTCCCAAATTTATCGGCCCATTCACTGTCACCAAGATCATTAGTCCGGTGACAGTCCGCCTCAAACTCCCTCCGGCGTACAGGAGGATTCATCCCGCCTTCCATGTATCCAAAATCAAACCTGTTTTTCACTCCCACCTTAATCCGCCAGTCCCGGTTCCCCCACCGCCGCGACTCGTAGATGGGGAACCAACTTATTCGGTTAATCGCATTCTGGATTCTAGACGGAGGGGACGCGGTTTCCAGTACTTGGTGGACTGGGAAGGTTACGGTCCGGAGGAGAGAAGTTGGGTTCCTGCTAGGGACATTCTGGATCACTCCCTTATTGATGATTACAATCAACAGGTAAGGTCGGCTGGGAGCGTCAGGGGACGCTCCTAGGGGGAGGGGTACTGTCACGGTTCATGGATTCCCTGTCTCACTCTTGGGTGCGTGTTGAATGTAGGTGAGGGCGGAGCCTGGGATTGGCTCATCACGCACCTGTGGCTGATCACCTGCACCAGCTGCAACTCATCACCTTCACCCTATTTAGTCTCTCTGTTTCTCTCTTGTCTTTGTCAGAGCGTTGTTGGATGTTCCCCTTGTGTCTCCGTGTTGGTTGTCGTTTCCCCCTTCCGTGAAACGCTGGATCCCTTCCCGGATTACCTCAACCGCGCTCCCGAGTCACTGCTGCTCACAGCCTGCCCGTGTCGCCAACAGAGTCTCTCTCACTGCTCCGTCTTATCCGGACTTCTTCTGTGTTCTGAGTTTTGGCTTCTGTGACACTTCTGTCAATAAACTGAGTTACTTGCAATTGAATCCTGCCTCTGTGAATCCGTTACACAAGACTTCACAAAATCAACAATGTCACCAAAGAAGTGTGTTTTTGGTTGTCATGGCAAGACAACCCTGTACAGCTTCCCAAATAACCCAGCATTAATGGGAGTTTGTTTTCTCGGAACAGCAAGTGTTTTTGTTTGTTCCAGTTCAACGCCGGATTGTAGCTCGTCTAATGCTGAAAGATGGAGCGGTTCCAGTGATTAAAACGTCCTGCTGTAGTCGTCTTTGCTGCTGCTCCTGTTCAATTTCAGCCTCTAGATCTGATTCTGGATCATATGTGTGTGGCTAAATCTTATTGATCTCAATAGTTTATTTAGGATAACGTTTTTTTTTCTCCACGTTTAAGGATGTCAGAGCTTCCAGACACTCTCAAAGGAATAGCTGTGCACGCTCGTGATTCATTAGCTCTGCCCACACGATACGCCTCCAGCCGCTTGTTTGTTTTTTTCTGGAAAGACTCGATCCGTACAGCTTCTTTTATAAATGTAATAAAACCAAAGATGTTTTGGAGATGTGAAGGATGCAATACTACTCTATAGTTACTCAAGACTGACATGAGATTGACTGAAACTGAGTGTTTCTTTTATGTAAAATATAAAATATTTTAAATATCTTATTCAGGACAGTAATAAATAAAGAAAACATGCATGTTGTATATCCCTATTATTTTGCTAAATGTATTCACATTTTCAGATGCTTCAAGGGGTTCACAAACTTTCTATCAGCAGTGTAACTGAAATAAGTTGAAGTACTAAAGTTACTAAAATTTAACTAACTAACTAACTAACCAACTAACTAAATAAATAGTTAAATAGAAATATATTACAAATAAAAAATGGATATAATAAAAAAAGCCAAAAGCACATAAAAGTTCTAAATCTTAAATCGAAATGAAAATATTAAAGTAAAAGATAATCAAATTACTATAATAGTATAGAAATATACTAAACTAACGCTGTATGCAGGTTTGCTAGATAGCTACTACTTTAACTATTAGCCAATAAACAAGCACAAATTTTCTCTTTCAACAAGCATATTTTAATTTCATTTTATTTAGCTGATCCTGGGTTTAATAGCTCGGAAAGAGACTACAAATTAAATGTAGCACGGGAAGCTTCTTAACTAACTGTATACAGATTAAAACATCTGCATATGAGAGTTTGTTAGACAATTACTACTCTAGGCATTAGGCTTTAAAGCCTCAAAAAGAGCCTTGGAGTGAATTGTAGCATGAAATTGAAACCGAAAGCAGATATTTTGATCAGAGTATCTGCAAAGTGCATGTGAGAGTTCGTAAGATGGGCACGAACTGCTTTAGACACTTTTCTTTCTTTCATTTTGGTTACAGGGCCTGAAGTGAAATGTAGCATTAAATGTTACTGAACACAGGCCACTTGGATCAAAGGATCTGCAAAGTGCACGTCAGAAGACGGTTGCATCTTTGATTATGTTGTGTAATGCCGTATCTCCATTGCCAACTGCAGTTGCCTCACAGGCATTGAATATTAAATTATACGTTTGCAAGCTTTCAACTCGCATATGGCGTTACAAAAACATGACGCTAGCAAAAACCTAATCTAACTGCATACCTAATTTACTGCATTAGCTCCACAACAGAACTCTATAATTGGAAATCATTATAGTAGTTAACGTTGATGGTCAAGGATCAGCTCAGCCAGGCCCGGTTCTTTTATGGTCGCTCGGTTCAGTGGAGACTGGCTTTGGCCTGTATGATTTAGAATGGATCGTTTGCTCGAAGTCAGCAAGAAACTGAAAACTATTGGACGGACACAGACAAAGTGAGAGCTCAACAGATAAATACCATATCCTCTCGTACAACACCAGAACTTAATCTGGTGCTCAATCAATTGGGTTTCTATTCAGCAAGCGCCTGTGTGTGCGCAAGAGAGTGAGAAAAGATTTGTGGTTCAATGACAAATAAGAGTGTCCTTGATTAAGAAAGAAAATCTTTAAAAATCTAGTTTAAAACGTGCCAGTGTACTCTTGATATTTATGGTGGTTTCATATAGTTTTGAAAAACTTTTTTATTTATATATTTTTAAACGTTTTATTTCAAGAATGGAACTCAAATTTCCAGGGTTCTCAGAAGCAGAAGTCAGCATAGTTGGGTAAACTTTTATAGACATGAATGGAGACAACAAATATCATTTTTGCATTTCCATTTGCTCCAATAGCATAAAAAAAAAAATCCATGATAGCATTTCTATGACTTTCCAAAAGAGGAAAAAATACTGAGATTGATCACATTTGTCAGAAGAGAGAAAATTGTCAAATTTGCTGTCACACAACAGCGTTAAAGCTGCTGTCCGTAACTTTTTTGGTGTTCAAGATTTACAAAAATTATATAATGAGAATGTACAACATGAATCCATTTTCTAAACTGTGTTTTTGTCTTACCCTAAATCATTATGGTACACTTATAATAAGATTTTATATTGGGACTATTTCAGCCCAGACTGGTACGAACCGCTGCGGAGGATCACAGTCCCTGCGTGATCTGCCATAGACATAAACAGAGAGAAGTAGCTCCGGCTGCAATGTTCTTCCGCAAGAAGCAAAAAGTTACGGACTGCAGCTTTAACTAATTTTCTGTAATTTAAGGCAGAGACTATTTGCATTCGTGAAAATAGCAGTATAATAGCTAGATGCTACACTGTAAAAAAAATTTTTTTTTTTTTTGGTTTAACTTAAATAATTAAGTAACCTGGTTGCCTTAAAATTTTGAGTTTATTAAAATTTAAAATTTGAGTTGATACAATGAAGGAAATTGGTTTCATAAATAAAACTCAAAATATTATTGTATCTGAACCACATAAAAAAATTGATAAATCATGAAAATAGAACTATTTGGCATGTTTCACTGCGTCATCAGAAATAAAACGCACACAATTACCCAATATGCTTACAAAATCTTTTAATAATATTTTAATAAAGGTTGTCGAATCTCAAAAAATTTCCATTCTATTAACTCAAAATTTTTATTTCAATGACCTCAAAATTTTAAGGCAACCAGGTAACTTTTTTTCTAAATAATTTTTTACAGTGTATTTGAACTAAGTGTAAATAGTTGTTAGATGCAATTTATACTATACAAAAATGGCAGATACTTTTGCACCAGTGTATTGCACCAAATGATTGGCACCCCTGGTAAATATGATCAAAGGCAGCTGTAAAATTAAATCTGTTTTTTTTTTCTATCCGTGTGATCTTTCATTCAAAAAATGCAAAAATCAAACTTTTCAATTAAGTAAAAGAATTAGGGAGTAAATCACATTATGAAATAAATGCTTTTCTCCAAAACATGTTGGCCACAATCACTGACCCCTTTTTATTAATCAATTTTTCAACCGCCTTTTCCCAAGATAACAGCTCTGAGTCTTATCCTATAATGCCTGATGATTTTGGAGAACACCTGACAGGAGATCAGAGACGAAGGTTCCATGAAGAACCTTTAACATCTAGGAAAACATTCCACAGCACAAAAGGTTCTTTATAGTGTTATAGTGTTCAAATGTTCTTCACTCTAAAAAAATGGTTATTTTATGAACTGTTCCAGACAGAATCTTTGCGTAAAAAAAAATGGTTCTTCCATGGTATTGTTGCAAAACCCCCCTTTGGGAAGCTTTATTTTTAAGAGTGTCCCATGAGCCACATACAAACACTCGCACATTACAGGCAAACAAGACAGAAAAAATATACATACTAGTTATGTTTGTATTCAAATGTCATGAAGCCGCGCTGGAGGCAGGATGTGTCCTACTTTCACAAAGAACAGCTACTCAAACTCCCAAATTGCCTCATTCTCCAACATTTGTAAAGGCATTGTTTAGCTAAAAGCTGTTTACTCTTCATTTGAAAAACACAAGTGTTCATAAAACGTGTCAATCCCCAGGCGCTAATGCATCATCGTAGAGACGTCAGCTCGGATTGTGGCTCTCGTTGTCAATCCAAATCTATTTTTATCTATCCGAATTCAACTAAGTCAACTTAGAGACTCACTAAGCATGATATTGCATAGGTTATGTAACTACCTTATAAATATGTATACATGTAAATGTAAAATATCTTAACGAATTAGATGGTCTTGCATTCCGTACTTGTACTCCCCATCCATATTCAACAGAATCCTCATGCGTTCTTCTTTTTCTTACACATCTCAAACAAACCTTGAACTTTCGCACCTGAAATATCGTCATTGCCATAAACCGCGTACTTACATGCAGTGGCCGTAATGCTGCGCTCCCATCATAGTGTCCATAATCATGCCTCTCTGCTCTGTGCCGTTACAGTGTCTCCGGTTGTCCAGCTCCTTTGTGTGTGTCTACACACAACATTTGTGTGACCCAAAATCATTTTGTCATATTGCCACGTCAGTGACTGTGTGTTTGATGTGTGTTCCAGCTCTGGGTCAAACCAGTGGTGCTGTCGTCTCCATGAAGACTTTGCTGTCAGTCAGACATGAAGGAGGCCTACTTTAGCGAACAATACGCCAGTTAGTGCCTTCACCTCACGACTCATCTTTGCGATGTCTGTCCTCCTCCACTGTGAGCCCACGTCCTCTATTTCAAGCCCAGATTGGATCTAGCCTGATTTTACAGGGCCAAAACTATCTGTGTATTAACCAGGTCTGCAGGGCTCCATTTCACAGCACCAGGGTTCGGAACAATTCGGAATATAATAATTAGGGCCCTTTCAATCCATTAGTTAAATTGGAAGTTGAAGTGGAAGTGGTATTTGAAAATGCACTAATTTTGCATTTTATTTACAATTCACAGACTTGGCGTATATATTTATTTCATAATTAAAATATTATACATTTAATATATTATTACATTTACATACTTAGTTCAAAAAGATTCTACAGTCACAATCCAAAATGTATCTATAATTAAAATATATATAAATAATAAAATGAACAAATAATGTAATATAAACACATCTATACATTTATTTTATATATTATATTGAATTCAATATCGCAGTCCAAAATGTATATATTTAATAAAAATATTCTACTTAATCTACTTAAATAATTAAAATAAATAATCTAATTTAAATAGCATATTACATAAATAATAAAATAGAATATACATAGATTTTAATGTAATATCGTTTATTTAAAGGTGCCCTAGAATGAAAAAATGAATTAACCTTGCCATAGTGAAATAATAAGAGTTCAGTACATTGACATCACATACTGTGAGTCTCAAATTGCCTCCTACTTCTCATGTAAATCTCGTGAATCAAAAACACCACGGAAAAATAAGTGAATCTCAATATAAGGCCAACCGTGACGCAAGCGTTGGGGATCATTTATATGCACGCCCCCAACATTTGCATCTGTCCAAACATGTTCATTGTCTGGTGGAACTGACGAAGCCGAATCATCTGAACTGCAGGTAAACAAACGACACTGGAGGAGAGCAAAAACAGCAGCTCTCATTACACATATGTTCACGCTGTGCAGGAGACGTGAGGACTTTTCATATGTCAACAGTGGTTGATGTTTATTATAATCCGATACCACAACAATTTAATTCAAGATCGTTCGTTTGTTCGGCCCATTTCAAGCAAGCTTCGCTCAGCGTCTTAAACTGAAGAAAGGGAACTGTATTCCTGCAAGCAGTAAGTAGTGATTTATCCACTTATTGACTGTTTAAACAATTTCTGAGCAAATTGAAAGTTTCTTAGATAAATAGCATTGTCTAGATGACGCAAGATGCTAGTACGGTAACAATAGGAAACACCAAGTACCATACTAAACTAAACAGTGTGTCTAATGACAAAGGTTAATATTATTTTTGTATTACAAAATACAAACGTAGATACTTTGCTTACAGATCATTCACTCGATCCTTCTAGCAAGCGTCAAGGCTATTCATTTTGTAAAAATATAAGTAATATATTTATATTTTTGAGAACTGAAGTAGGCCTATGATGTTTTTGCATGCTTGTTCAGAGTACATACAGTCACTGCGTAGCCTACATTGTAGGGCTGGGGTTTGATTCAAATTTCAAGAATCGATTAGATTCCAACTCTCAAGATCTTGAATCGATTATCATTATTTAATTCGATTCGATCCGATCTTCGAGATTTATAGATAAGTGTTTTTGAAGAAAGCATTTTTTCCCAGTTGTTACCTGAATTACAGGACTGTAGTTATTCAACATATTGATACTATTATTATAGACATTCAGCTGAGTATTGATGGTTGTAAAGAACAATCCCCTTCCAGGCTGCTCTAGTCAGCGAACGCGCACTGTGGAGCTGTGCTGTCGCGCGCCGTCATGACAACGCAGCCATTACAACTTCCTTGGCAGTAAGAGCGCGCTGCAGTGAGAACGGCTGTGTTCTTCAGCACGGTGACGGCGGTATAACATTAGGCCTTGTGTCCACCAAAGCGTTTTTAGCCAGCTGAAAACGCTAGGCGCTCAGCTGAAAACGCCTCGCTGTGAGCGCTTGAAAGCGTTTTGGCAGGCAGCGTTTTTTCTCCTCAGTTGAGACTTGCTTGTTGTGATACGGAAAATCCGCTGAGGTCTTTCTAATTTCACAGGTAGTTTGTTCTTGTATTGATTCTATATAAAATTGCAGATAAAATTGTTATTGTTCTGTTATTATTGCTTGTTGTCATCTGATGACGACACGCAGAATGTGGTGGTTGGTCTGTGTTGTGTTTGTCCCGCCCCTCCTCCACTGTGACTGGACGGCTGGGTGAAAAGTGACAGTGATGAGTGCTGCGTTTTACTCAAAGTTGAACATGCTTCAACTCTCGGCGACCAGTAAAAAACGCTGAGCGCTCAGCGCGTGAGCGTGAAATACTCGCTCAGCGCCTCGGTGCGGTCCAGGCGTTATAAAAACACGGCGCTCTCATTGAAAACAATTGAAAACGGCAGCCAGTATTCTCTGTCCGCGGCGTTTCTGGAGTTTTCAAAGCTGCCATGTTCGTTGTGTTAATGTCCTTCCATCTCGCGTGCATGCGTGAATTCAATGACGCGTCAAATTAAAATTCAATGTAGGCCTATTATTAAATCGATTCTCTGAGTTACGGATCGATCTTTATAAATTAATATGAAAATCGATTCAGAATTGGTGAATCGATTTTTTCAACACAACCCTACTACATTGTGACTAACCTAATATAAACATGCAATATCGTTGACGAATAAAGACAAGTCTAAAATGTAGACTGAAAGACACTTTAAGCAGAACATCTCAAATGGAGATTGATAAAATGCAGCTTACTTGTTTATTGGTGTTTTCAGATCATCCGCGAACGCAAGAGAGCTCGCGTGCATATGGTTGCCAGATTGGACATGTTTAGGTAAAACACCGGATAATATATGTGTTCTTTTCACAGAAAAGCTCTGTTTGGGGGATTTAAATTACTGAAATCTGGCAACTGCAAGCATGCAAGCTCTTTCTCGCGCGCGGATGATCGAAAAACACCAATAAACAAGTAAGCTGCATTTTATCAATCTCCATTTGAGATGTTCTGCTTAAAGTGTCATTCAGTCGGTCTGTGTTCTGTCAGAACGGTCAGGACTCACGAGGCGCTTCACTGAACTGCTGTGAGCTGCTGAAATAAGCCAATCAGAGCAGAGCTCAACATTAATATTCATGACTCTTCCAAATAAGGCAAAAACAGAGCATTACATCCTAGGGACAATTTATAGGGTTGTAAATGGACCTGTAAAACTGTATCTGGACAATTTTTGCCCTTAAATAAGCCACATACCCTCTATGTAGATATCAGAGAACAATTTAGCATATTGTTTCAAATCATTCTAGGGCACCTTGAAAATATATATATGTAAATAAGTTATATTGTAGGCCTATACACATTTCATTTGTATTAAAATATATATTTAGTAATTTTTATATTATGTCAATATTAATTAAATTTAAAAAATATAATTGTGGAATTTGAAACACTGATTAGTCATATTATTTTCTGGATTTTTTCCCCTACCACATATGTGGTGTGTATGATTAAGGTTGATCAGTAATTCATATTGAAAAATGAAATGAAAAACTATAGGCAGCATTTCTATAAATGTCATTACATTTGAATTCTTATTCCTTAAATTTAAATGACCACCTTGCACACCAGATTCAAAAAGCATCCATTTAATTCACAAGATGCACACAACACTTGCCAGGCAAAGGCCCCATTTCCTATTTTTACCTCATCTTCCATCACACCATGTACGCACACCTGAAATACGCACACCTTCCTCTCCGATTGGCCCTGCAGGCTGTTCATGTCACATCCCACTCACTAATACACACAGCACACACTCCCAATCACTGTCAGCTATTAGTCTCCCTGATCTAACAGCAGCACGCTGACACCACAAATAAAGCAGCTTCACATGCACGACTGCCGGAGCCTCTGGCCAACATCTAGAGCCTCAGCACACTTTCCTTGGCCTTAAATGATGTATTGGTGCTTGTCAAAATTCTTCATGCTTAAAAGACAAGGTTGAGACGAAGCTTTGATGCGGTGTCCAATTATGGCCGTATACAAGTAACAAAGAGCCACACTGTCTTCCTATTACACAGGCAGGTGAAGTCTGTTTACACAAGGGAGATGAGATAAGCAAACTTCTAACAGTGATGTCAGCAATTATTCACAGTCAAAGGCACATTTTCTGATATACATGGCAAGAGGACACTGTGCTGGTATAACAAAATATAGACCTAATTTAAACTGTCTATGTAAATTCATGACTTCCTCAAACAGCCAGGTAATAAAATGTTCCAACAACCTCTTCATTAAAAATTGCTGGACTACATAAAAAAGAAGGACAAGGTGTTTCAGTGTTCATCTAAACACCATCCTAAGTTTAAAAAAACACAGGAAGCCACTCTTGCAAATGTACCCCACTAAAGTCACATGATCAGCACGTCATATGACTTCTAAATTGACCACATAGTATTCTTGCCAGAACAGATGATATTCCACGGCACTTACGGTGCTGCCTCTTCTCTTATCTTGAGGTGGAGCACACTGATCTCTTTCATATACAATATTATTTTTTTAAGCTGTCTGCGAATCAGGTCCGTTGGATGGACTAAACGCTGTTTCAACGTAGTTATTGATTTAAAGGGTTAGTTCACCCAAAAATGAAAATATGATATTTATCTGCTCACCCCCCAGTGCATCCAACAGGTAGGTGTGTTTTTTTCTTCAGTAAACACAAATGAAGATTTAACTTCAACCATTGCCGTATAATGCATGTCAATGGGTTTTTTATATGAGAGCCACTATGAGAGTAAAAAACATGTACACGCAAATCCATATTAAACCCTGCGGCTCGTGATGATACATTGATGTCTTTAGCCAAAAATACATGTTGTGCCGTGCCAACGAGCCATCAGGCTTCCAAAGATGCACAAAAAAATTCAAGCAGTCTGACTCACAGATCAATAATGGCGGGTCCTTATGGTAATTACAGTATGTGGTTAGGGAATCCAAAAGTTCACCTATCATCCATCGACATCAAATATGACTTATCATTTGAAACATGTAAGTAGTAGCAACTTTACATGGCTGGTCACTCTAATGTAAATCCAAGTGTTCATATTGAGTGTGGAAGCTGAAGTATATTGCGCGTACTGAATGACATGGAGGCGCTGGCGCGATCACTTGGCACGGGGCGGCAGTGGCTCAGTGGTTCATGTAGGTTGTCTACAAACCTGGTGGTTCAATCCCCAGTTCCACATGTCAAAGTGTCCCGGAGACACCTAACCCCAGCTGCTCCCGACAAGCTGGATGGTGCCTTACATGGCTGACACCGCCGTCGGTGTATGAATGGGTGAATGTGAGACAAAAATGTAAAGCCCTTTGGATGGCCATAGGGTCTGTTGAAAGTGCTATATAAATACAGTCCATTTACCATTACTTGCACAGTGGAAAACAGCTAAACATTCTGTCATTTTTGGTCAGATAAGAGCGACACATAATTACAACTGTAAAGGGTCTACTTTTATTTGTATACGCTCACAATAACAACAAAAATGTTAAGCTTTTTAAAACAAAGAACTGATGAATTAGAGCGCATCACAAAAATTAACCGAAACTCAGCATATACTGTAGGTTGCTTGCTTCACAAAGTAATAAAATATAATAATAAAAATTATTTTATTATTCAAATTGATGCAATAAACATGTTAAACAGCACAAATATACTTTATGTATTTAATCTGACTTTATAAACCAATGTCTTTGCTGCTGAACTTCGATGATATGCAAAAAAGCATTCAAATAAGCCAAAAGTTACTGTAGTTAAACATCACATTTGTGTGTTTTTTTTTTTTTATTGCTGAAGAGTGAAAGTGACAGTGACACATTAAGGCCAATTATGTTCACCCATACTCAGCATTTGTTCTCTGCATTTAACCCATCTAAGTTAGTGCGCACACATTAGGAGCAGTGAGTAGTGAACACACAACACTGCAAACCGTAGACACACACACAGCCATTTTTGTTGTGGAGCCTGAGGAGCGATTGGGGTTTATGTGCCATGCTCAAGGGCATATCAGTCGTTTCCTTCCGGTACTGAGAATCAAACCTGCAACCTTCAGGTTAGCAGTCTGACTCTCAATCCATTACTGACTGCCCCCTTTGTGTTGAACTAGTTTTATTTTTCTGTAATCTAGATGCAGCACAGCTGAACGGTTTGTTTGAGCTACATCCTCTACTGTACAGCCGTGAATTTGCATGTCCTTTAGTCTGAGGCCTATATATTTCACTTTTGGTCCTTTCAAATTATTATTATTATTTTTTTGTTATTTAAAAACAAACAAGCAAGCCCAGCTCAGGTGAGAAAAAGTAACACAAAATTAATGAAACATTACTTTCCAAAAAATGAACTATGGGTGCTTTCACAGTTAGTTCGGTTGAATCGTACTAGAGTTCGTTTCCCTCTTTGGTGTGGTTCGTTTGGTCAGGTCTGAAAGCAGCAATCGCACTCGGGTGCGCACCAAAAGCAGACCAAACAAGCGTACCGAGACCTCCTTGAAGAGCTGGTCTCGGTACGATTTCAAACGAACTCTGGAGCGGTTCATTTGTGGTGAGAACGTGATCCGACCTCGAACAGAACCAACTGCAAAAGTACTTATCATTTTTGGACTGAACCAGCTGCTGTAGTTAGCTGCGCTGACATTATGTGCATGACATTACCTGATAGATCCTTGTCAATATTTTCGGAAGAGGAGCATGTCAGAGTTCAGAATGATTATAATGCACGACTCCGCTTGAAGTGATGAGCGATGCGCGCTCGCCGTCTGCAGTGCATTAGAGCGTTGTTTTCACGTCGCATCCGCGCTTCATTATAGAAATGTGTTGTTTGCATACTGTGGTATGCAACATACACACAATGTAGTAGATTATGACCAGGGACAAAACCAGCCCGCGCAGTCGTCTCTCCATAGTGTTATAGTTTGCTGGCTTTTCCTCTTCTGTTGGAATTTTCCCACACGTAAATTCTGACCAATCGACAAGCAGTTTAGGAAATACGCCATGGCCAATGAGTGATGTGGATGCTGTCACGTGCCTGCGTTTTGGTTCGTTTCAACTGGTTCGGACCAAAGCAATCAGTGTGGTGTGAAAAGGAACCAAAAAAGCTGAAAAATGCAACAATGTTGTTTGCCCTTGGTTCGGACCAGATGAACCGAACTAAAGATATGAAAGCACCCTAACTATCAGTTACTTTTTAAGGGAGCAACGCAAAATTGTAAAACATTCCTTTTAAAAGTAAATTTCCCCTACACTGATAACCACATGATATTCTGGGCAACACATATAATTTCTCTTGATTGTTTCACCCTGTTTCATATGAAGTTCACTAAAGAGATGTGTGAGATCAGAACAAACTTCCATTTTTAGTCTGTGCCATAAAAGTAGGGAAAATTGGGAAACACAAGTGCAAGTGTACCGGAAGCCCATCCATCCGGACTAGGGCTGTAACGATATGCGATATGAAATCGAAATCGCAATACGCAGGTCCACGAACCTGTATCGCGATGTGAGAAGGCAGAATCGCGACACACCCCTTCCAACTCCCAGAATTATCCTTCCTGTCCAGGTCCAACTTTAAAGTCAGCAGTATGGCAACATTTCAGCTACACGGTGGATAACAAGGATGGCAATCGTGTAGTTGACAAGACCCACACAATTTGCCGTAAAACTTGCCGTGTTTCAAGAAGCTTCCCCAACCGGCTGGCAACGTGGTGTGAGCGTGGCGTTTCTGTTGCGTGTCATCCGCGGGGCGGCTGCGTGGCGTTTTCTCTTTCTTTGCACACCAGAAGCATGTCTGACGCGGCGCTTCTGTTGGTATTGATGTACAGGAGGCCCTATACCTCATGTTAAATATATATTGCCTATTGGTACCGCAAAGAAAACGTCGGCAGTAGCCTATTGACCATACAGATATATGGTATTGACGGCAAAATAGGCTACAGAATACTGTACAGAATAAAACTGTTTTGTCCCCCCCATATCGAGGTTTGTATCGTACCGTGGGTCAAAAATCGTGATACGAACCGAATCGTGAGTTTGGTGTATCGTTACAGCCCTAATCCGGACCAGTATCTGTTTGATTCACACCACCCGGTGGAACCAAAACTTGGTGGGATTCGCACTTTGCAACATCGAGCGGAGAGTGTACCCATGTTTCATGAGGCCAGGGAACAATAACTAACATAGATAAACATGCACTGAACAACTGTTGTTATCTAGATTGGACCTTTTTATTAACCTTCACAATATGAAAAAGGGGGGTGAAAAATCTAATTATAATCAACTGAGGATGTTTTTTTGGATGAGCACCAAAATGTTGTCATTCCTTAGTCCAGTGATTTTTAACAAAGAGTTGTTTGAACACATCATTTAATCAAACATTGTGTAGGAAATCGGAGTACTTCACTATAGTACATCACAATTTGAAACCAATCCCAAAGGATCCTAATCCAATCCTAAACAAATATTTAACTTTATATCCAATATGATAACTCTTGAAAGAGTTTGGCATGATAATGTATATGGCAATGTTATAGTATGTGGTCTTGGCAGAATTTATCTGCTATGCTGCTGCAGAGCAAGTACAGAGACTTGCTACTGCCAATAGATACACGACACGCTGTTGTGAGCAAGACATGCTTCTGCTGCACAAATAGCATATGAAATTACCTATAGCAAATCTATACAGGTGGAGCTAGGGAAGGTGGAGGGTTTAAGAAGAAATCTGAAAGAGTGCCGCAAGCTCATTGGCTACAAATGCAGCAGGAACCAATCAGCTTGTGCTGTGCAGTAACAATGTATTTGTCAGCGTTAAAGACCCATCTTCATGACAGAACTTGGTATTTATATTACGAACAGTGTTCTTTTAAGTATCATTCATATATTATGAATTAGCTTCTACAATTAAAAGAAAAAACACTGAAAAATGACATGGCAGAAAATTAGTCAAATAAGAATTCTTTTTCCAAGGCATTTACAGCGGCTGATACACGTTGCATTAATTACTACATGTACAATATCTGCAGTTAAACAAATAAAGAAATGCCACTGAAAGGGCACAGAAATGTGGGCATTCCTTCAGGCCTGATAAGCATCCCGAACAGAAAAGGTCAATGTCTCCAGAGACTCTAGAAATAAGGAAGACTGATGAGAAGGATTCGCACATCACAAGAGACAAACAGCAGCATCCTCAGCATCTCTGCCTATCTATTCAAATGTGTTGATGCCCAGCAAAAAGTCCCACTTTGCCTGATCTCGCTTTATTCATAGTTTTTTTTTCCAACAGCCACAGTGACGTCCTCTATTGACAGACTGTGGCTATTAAAGGCAAAATAATCCTACAATAATCTGCCGTTTTAGGACCCCCAAGTTTTTTGTGACAGCCAATTCATATTTTAGAGGAGTAGGCCTACTACTCTATCAGAGGAAGATGTACATTATATATATATATATATAAAACCACTACCTATAGCCTAGAAATCTAGATGCACCCTAGCAGCAGCAAATCTAATCTGCCGCGAGTGTAGTCTAGCAACTCTCAACACACGTCTGAGCTGTAAATCCCAAACTCTGGTAAGGCCAATCACATCGTGTATAGAGTCAGTGGGCGGGGCTTAACATTATGACGGGTCCCCTTTGCTCAAAACAATGATTTACAATGAACAATGTGAGTTTTGCTAAGGGCCCCCAGAATTCTAGGACCAGCAGTGATGGTGTTAAACTACCTCATGTCTTAAAGAACACAGCATTACAATAATAATGAGCACAACTTTAAGGGCTCTGACCAGTACCGCCTGACTGCTGCAGATTCATCTCAGCGTTGATGGTGTTGACATAGAAACACATAAATCCGAGTCGCTAACTGCTCAGAGTATAGTGTCACGGGTTTCCAATTTCTTCCATATGACAGTAGTTATGGCCTGAACGCAGCATAGGCTGGTTGTTTTGGTTCAGGAGGAACTGTAAAAGGCGGCTGCTGTTTTTTTGTGGCTCTCGGTGACTGACGTCTGTCTAACTCTGCATATCATGAAACACGCTGATGATGCGTGATGTCTGTTCGAACAGGTGCACGGAGATATGGAAATATATATTTACAGGCAGGTAGGATATTGCATCATTCCATTTAGTACAAATGCAACGATTGGATGAACATTTTATGGTCCTAATCCTTCCACAGACGAGATATATGTGACCCTGGCAATAGAAATAGACTCCCCACAGTCAATAGAGTCAATAGAATCAAAATTACAGATTTTTCTTTTATGCCAAAATTCTGTAAGATATTAATATATTTTGTAAATTTCCTACCATAAATAAATAAAAATGTATTATTAATAGTAATATGCATTGCTAAGGACTTAATTTGGACAACTTTAAAGGGGATTTTCTCAATATTTTGATTTTATTACAGTTTTTTAAATCGTTGTATCTCGGCCAAATATTGTCCTATCCTAACAAACCATGCATCAATTGAAAGCTTATTTATTCAGACCCTTATGACTGGTTTTGTGGTCCAGGGTCACATATACATATTAATACATTTAGACCACATAACTTTGACTTGCTATTAGGATGTGAAGAGACTTTAAACCAGCATAACAAAAATGTTTCTGGAACAAATCTCCTACCCTACCTTTAAAGTCAAATGACATGAATAAAAGAGAAGTGACTTACATTAAACCAGCAGTTTAAAGTCTGACATTGTGCTCTACATAGGCCCTTTCAGGCTCTCATTCATTTATTATGCAAAACAACACGAGGGAGCTGGAGAGGACAGATTGCAGCAGTTACAGCGCAGGCGTTGGGATCTCTTACCTCGTGTCAAAAAGTGGGTCTGTGTACATAGGTAGAAAACAAACTGTGTCTTGTCCCTTGGACAGAGCGTTCTCTTGGCTGAGGGCTGGTTTAGTTTGCCCTTGCTTTTTGTTTCCTCCAGCTGAGCCATCTGTGAGGGGGAAACGTCAGAGAGAAACAGTACTTTTAGGAGACAAAAATCTTTCAGACACCTTTGAAAAGTTGACTTTGACGTCAGCATCTGAATAGTAATGTAAAGACGATTTATTTTCTACTCTGAACGGAATCATGTAGTATCATTGTATCATTGAAGTATTTTGGAAATATTTATTTAGTCAATTAAGACATGTTTCTGGGCCCCGCCTTTTACATGAAAGAGCCAATCGTTGAGTAGTAAAGTCATCGCGTCACTGCAGAAAAAAGCGTAACTGCTGTAGCGTAAGTGTTTTGAACTGCGAGAGGTGTTCTTTCTGCATAAGTTGAATACGAAAGGTAGTCTGGCGGGAGCTAGATATTTTACTTTATAAAGTTTTAAAGTTTCACTATCAATCAATCAATCAATCAATCAATCAAATTATATTTATATAGCACCTTACAACAACCAAAAGGAGCAAAAGGCGCTTGGGACATGTGGTCCACCTCACAGCCGGTGGAAAAGAATCTAGATAGGTAAAAATCAAGTTCATGGATGCGATTATTAATACTATAGTATAAAGCAGTGCAGGACGGAGTGTTTTAGGAGCTGAGCAAGGCCGCTGGAGTGATTGTTAATAAGATAAACGCAACACACACCTCGCAAGCAGCGGGGCTTTTATTATGCCACAGTTGCCGGCGCCATTTCTGATTTTCCAGTCAAAAAAGTTTAAAATTATGTTATGACGTTACTCTGTGTGTTCACTCGGCGGCTGCTGTGAAACTTGTTGCACACCGCAGTAAGAGTAAAATAAAACAATTTTGAGCGTCAAACTCGTAGTCACTGCCATAAAGCTCGGAAGCATCAGGATATTTATTAATAACTCCGATTGTGTTCATCAGAAAGAAGAATGTCCTATAGGATGGCGGTGTCATGGGGTAATTTTCATTCTAGCAGTGATTTTGTAAGGCTTTTTTATTTACAACGAAATAAACTAATCGCATGCACAAATATAACAATATAATGAAGTTTACAGTGATTTTAATTAAAAACATAAAAAAGCAAAACACACCTGATGCACATTCGTTGTCCTTCGTTTTCTAGAAGTAGTTTAAAAACCTTGCTGTATTTTTGTGTAATTAATTAAGAGAACACCTCCATCTTGCTCCAACGAAAGTGACTTGATAAACACACGTCATAAACACACGAGGACTTGCACGAAATTAGGCCTACTATGATAAACATGATTTTACTTCCTGAATTCATTTTGGTATTCTTTCTTTATTGATATTTTAATAACTTAGGATAATCCAGTCATTTAAAAAGTGAGCATTATTTTATAAAACACAAGCAAACACTAAAAGAAATGAAATTTTGAAAATTGAATTGGTTCACCCCAAAAAATGAAAAATCTGTCATTAGTTAACGTCACTCACCCTCGTGTCATTCCCAATCCGTGAGACCAAAAACAAAAAAAAACTATTCAACAATTTTGTTCTACATAGTATAAACAGTGCTGCGCTTCCCAGTTCTGCCGTCGGCCGACGCTGTTCACGTGAGCACTACCGCATGCGTGATGATGATGACGCGGGAGATGCACTGTAACGTTACAACAGAAACAACAGAAACGGCATCGAAGACTGACACAGGCTAGTACGAAATTGTTGAATAAAGTTATTAAAAAGTATTCTCATCTCTTCATAAAATTAAGGTTGAACCACTGAAGTCACATGGACTATTTTAACAATGTCTTTACCTTTCTGGGCCTTGAAAGTGTTAATTAAATAGCTGTCAGATGGGTCAGAGAGCTCTCGGATTTAATCAGAAATATAATTTGTGTTCCAAAGATGAACGAAGGTCTTACAGGTTTGGAAAGACATGAGGGTGAGGAATTAATGACAGATAGGTCTATGTAATTTTTTTGTGAACTATCTTCTAGGGCTAGGCTATTGGCTATTTGAGGTTTACATTTTTACCGTTTTTGAACATATTGACTAAATGATTAACGTTAGATTGTATATAGTTTGTTGATGTTGAAAGTTATTGTGAAATGCTAGCAAAAGTCTTTATCGTGTCTTATGTTTAGGCGGACGGCTGTCAGGAGACTTATTCAAGTCAAATGTTTACCAGTAAATAAGGTAAGTTAAGAAATTAAATAAGTTTATGATAAACAAATCAGTGTTTTGCACATCACTCATTTATAAATCCGAGGCTGAGAAAGATATTCCGCCGGTCTTTATACCCAACAAATGGCACCTCCTTCAGGTGCCAAATAAAACTGCAACCGTTGACATAAAACAATCAACCGTCTGGAACTCAAGATTGAGAGTTAAATTGCTAAAAACGTTGTACCAAGGTCTTCTGTAAGGGTAAAGACTGTAGATTAATTGCATGAATAAATCATGAGACCCCTAGCTTTGAGTAATAGCTGAGCGAGCTGTCCTGATATTTTGGCCTGTTTATCATCCTCACATTAATCTGTCTACGTTAAAATGCAAGATTAAGCTAAATTAGCTGACAATCTTAGCCTAGACAGTTTAGTTTGAGGCCATATGCTGGGTTTTGCCGGTAATCTCCTCAGAGGGGCGGATTTAAGCAGGCTATTTTCTGCCAGTGGGACGCACTGGCTTAAACTGATCTTTCTGTGCCTTAGGCCTACAGATAGTGTTGGTGTCTTCTTCTGTGGTAGTCCACCTGGGGTTTAACTACACTTTAAGATTAGATTAAGATAGCAAACCTTAGCCGTTTGCAAAGGTGTTTGTAAAGGTACTGAGGCTTTGCATTTGTGCAGGATTCATATTTCCAACTATACAAACCTCATGTAGCTACTGTATGTTTTATTTTTATTTTCATTTTCTTGCTGCCAAGGCTAAGTTAACTTATAAATGGGTCACAGCGATTGTAAAATTCCATACAATTGAATTGAATAAACCCTACATAATTTAATTGAATAATTAAAGATTAGATGGAAGATTTGATGGAAGTTTACTTTTAATTAAACTGTTTAATTAATAAAAAATATTTTTGTTTTGTTTTTGTTTGTTCCATTTCTCTCAATATTGTCATTACCATAATGCCAAAATAGCATTCTTATTACTGTAATGTGACAAAATAAATCATAAAAAAGGAAAGTATTAAAAGTAAATTCAAGGTATATGATATTTTTGCAATATAGCACAATTTCATTTATGGTTTGCTCAAATTTACCATTAGTGTATTGCAAAAATAAAAATAATCAATCTCTTCTCGTACTGTAGTTTAAAACAACAAAAACAAATATATTTTCATTATTAATCAAATGAGAATCAATTTCATTGAATTGAATAATCCTTACATAATTTATAGGCTATATAAAGAAAGAAAAACGAAATACAGCACACACACACACACACACACACACACACACACACACACACACACACACACACACACACACACACACACACACACACACACACACCTTCTCACTCTACCTTTCCTTCTCTCTCTCTCTCTCTCTCTCTCTCTCTCTCTCTCTCTCTCTCTCTCTCTCTCTCTCTATATATATATATATATATATATATATACACACACTAATTAGTATATTATTATATTAATTATATTATTTATTTTTATATTTATTTTTATATTATTTAAATAAATAAATATTTAAAAATAAATATTTAATATTTCAATTATACATTATATATTATACTAAGTATATTATTATAATCATAATATTTATTTTATATATTTATTAATTATTATTATATATATATATATATATATATATATATATATATATATAAGATTATTTGTTTTTCTTTCTTACATTTTTTTATTTATTAATACAAATATTTAAATAAAATATATCTATATCATTTAAAAATATCTATTTATCTAAAATACTTATTTGTTTTTTAAAATAAGTAATTATTTATTATACATTTATTTATTTTATTATAAAATAAATTGATTAAAATAAATAAATTAATATTTGTTGATTAATTTATTTAAACAAATATTTATTTATTAATTTATTATTTTTAAATTATTATTTATTTAAAGTTAGTTAGCTAGTTAGTTAGTTTGTTAGTTAGGAGTGAAATGAACCCTGATATTTAAGATGTAAATTATTTTAAATATATATTTATCACACAAATTGTAATTTAAACATATAAATTAAAATAAATATTTGTTAATTCATTTATTTAAAAAATGTAAAATGTATATATTATTTAAAATAGTTATAGCTATTATTTAGTTAGTTGGTTTTCCCACCTGTGATTTAAATAGTCAGCTCACTAATTTGTAAAAGTGTGATTTACCTTCCCAATCCAGCAGGAAGCGGGTAAGCAGGTGAGGACACACTTCCTCCAGCACGGAGCAGAAGGCGTTGAACGCACACGGGCCCTTCTGGGACAGCTGATCCAGGAAGAGCTCGGCCCGTTTCTTGCTGGAGTCTTGACCCAGTATCTCTTTGTATTCCCCAAGAGAAAACACTTTGTCATACACCAGGTACGGCAGCACCTTGTTGACATCCAGTTCCTTCAGAATCATCTCCCTATGCTGTTTCAGGACCTTGGCGACCCATTTCTTTCTCCTCCGGGTGACGGGTTTTCTTCCTTTAGTCCTCTGTCTTTTATTTTTCTTGATAAACCACCTCTTAGTGCCACTTCCAAACATCTTCACATTGAGGATTCCTACTAAGACGTCTTGAACAGTGCCATCAAAGAAAGGAAAGTGCATATTTTTACAACCAATACACAATCACGCCTTCATGTTCTGCCTCTGTAAACACAGCATTTGTTGTGACACCCAAAGTGTCTGGAACAGCAGGACAATCTGAACAGACACAAAATACGTGCTCAGTACTTACTGAGAGTAATAGGATTAGCTTTGTGTTAAGCAGACTAGGTTAGGTCAGGTTGCTCTGTCTATTGCGAGTTTGGAAAACATAAATGTAGGTGAAATATAACATTTGAATTTGTATATTTGTCAAAAATAGAGTAATTAGACTAAGCCTAATTAACTCTTCATCTTACATTTGCTGGGTATATATATACAGTATGTACTATAGTCAGAAAATAGCATGGTTGCAGAAGAAGAATCTACCAGTAGAGGGCGGCACTGTTACAGTCATGACTGTTGCTTCTGCTGTTCATTTAGGTTTTTTTAGTTTTTTTTTTTCATTTTCATTTTAGTTAGAGTGTTGGTAATTTTCTTGTGTGTTTCTTGAGTTTTTTATAGACTTTTTAAAGTTTAATTTTAATATCAGTTTTAGTTATTTCCTTACATCAAGTTAAACTGAAAGGAAATGAGAAATTTTACTTTGCTGTTTTTATATTTGATATATATTCAGTACAGGCTAGTTTTTTTTGTTTGTTTTTTGTTTTGTTTTATGTAATGTTTTTGAAAGTAGTTTCTTCTGCTCATCAAGCCGGCATTTATTTGATCAAAAATTCAGAAAAAAAAGTAATATTGTGATATATTATTACATTTTAAAATAATTGGTTTCTAATTTATTATACTTTACATGATCATTTATTTCTGTGATCAAAGCTGAATTTTCAGGATCATTCCTCCAGTCTTCAGTGATCATGATCCTTCAGAAATCATTCTCATATGAGGATTAATTTTCAAAGTTGGAAACAGTTCTGCTGCTTAATATATTTTTCATAACCTGTGATACTTTTTTATAATACTTTGATGAATAAAAAGTAAAAAGAAAAAGAAAAAAAGTAAATATTTTAAAAATATAATTTTTTTGTAACAACAATATACACTACTGGTCAATGTTTTTCTTTCTTTTTTGAAATAAATCAATAATTTTATTCAGCAAGAATGTGATTTATTCAGATTTATATTATTTGAAAATATGTTTTTATTTTGAATAAATGCAGTTCGTTTGAAACTTTTATTCATCAACTATATTAGACAGCAAATATATTTCCAACACAAATATATAAAATATATTTCCAACACTCATAAATCCTCATATGAGAATGATTTCTGAAGGATCATGATCACTGAAGACTGGAGGAATGATCCTGAAAATTCAGCTTTGATCACAGAAATAAATGATCATTTAAAGTATAATAAATTGTTGTTTTAAATTGTAATAATATATCACAATATTTTTTAAAAAATTCTGTATTTTTGATCAAATAAATGCAGGATTGATGAGCAGAAGAAACTTCTTTCAAAAACATTACAAATATTAATGTGTCCAAACTTTTGGCCTGTACTGTATATGCCATAAACTACCATTGATAACATTTGGGTTATTACTATAAGAAAGTGCTAAAATGTGTTGCATTATGAATGATCATTTTTATGTGTTAGCCGATTTTTGTTACCTTCATTTTTGTGTTTAATTAATGATTTTATTCAAGCATTTATTAATATAGCTTCATTAGGAAAATGTGACTTTTAATTTAAACTTACAGTACTGCCTATATTTTAAGTTATAAAATTATTATAAAAGTTATAAAACAGAGCCTTATGCTATAAAAGTTATATTTTTTGAATATTTTACTATTAGTTTGTATTGTTTGTACATGTATTGTTTAATTGTTTTATAGGGCTTATTAATATATACTATATAGTTGGCTATTTCTTGATATTTCTTGCAAAAAACATTTAGTTATGTATATCCAGGTTGGTTCTGGCTGAAAACATGAAATGCACAGTTTAATGGAAAATTAAATTCTGTACATAATAAAATGTAATTGCATGGCAAAAAAGAAAAGGAAAAAAAAGCATGGACCTTTGAAACAACTGAAATCATATGGCGATGTGATATGGACATGTCAAGATGCGGTCAAGACCAGCTTGGAACTAATCAAACAAAAATGATGACATAAAGCTATACCTCCACTTCAGTAAACATCACAAACAAATCTGTATCAGCAGTAAATAATGGTGGCTACGTTCATCTGATTCTGAGGCATCCAGCTCTCTGATAACCTGATGTTATCTGTATTATTTTAGCATGTATCTCACTAAAACCTCCCTTATACAAACCTCATGCTGTGGCTCTGACTCATATTCAGTTCCAGTGAACTCTAAATAACGTCATACCGTACATAGCAATTTCACAATGAGTTCGAATTTCTTTGAGCACCAATTTAGGAGAATGTGTGATTAAAAATTGTAAGCAAAGCTATACTGAATTTAATGGTACAAAAATAAAACCAATCCTGACTAAATGTTATGCTATGTGATTGGTTGTATAAAAGGTATGTATTGTCATCGGATAAATCCCCCAACCACCACCACCCCCCCCCCCCCACCCCCAATATAAAAGACCAATTACATGAATGCATTTAAAAGTGACCAATGGGTGTTTCACATTGATGCCACTACATTGGAAAGCAAATCAATCAGGCCATATTCCACTGAATAATGTCTCAGGATGCGTACGTGACCGACCAAACCCTCAGTTATCTGTCCCATATAATAATAAAACAAGTATTTCCTTAAAAGGATTTAGATTTTCAGTAATACACCTCCTCTATTACAGCATCAGGAAGTTTCTTCCGAATATTTTTTCATTACATTCCCAGTATCACTATCAGATTTGGGTTAAGCATTATTGGCACAATACTTTTTTATTGTTCCATCACATCATTACCAGTATAAAAAAAAATCAACCATTTACTTATTGAAAGTCATCGGATATGACTAATGCTTTTAATTGATTCGTTTTGATGTCTTTCCTGATCGGCATTAAACTTTGATCTTTTGTGTTATTACAGTGTGATTGGTTTTATTTAAACTCAGTGCTTTGGTTACTTTCAAATGTGTGTATGTTTGTGTGTGTGTGTGTGTGTGTGTGTGTGTGTGTGTGTGTGTGTGTGTGTGTGTGTGTGTGTGTGTGTGTGTGTGTGTGTGTGTGTGTGTGTGTGTGTGTGTGTGTGTGTGTGTGTGTGTGTGTGTGTAATATAAACACCAATCAGGCTTAACATTATGACTAGTGAAGTAAATAACACTGATTCACTGTTATAACACTGTTCATCATGGCACCTGTTAGCAGGTGGGATACACTCTAAAAAAAAAACATGCTATATAGTACTAAAAGTGGTTCTTTGGCTTGTAATCACAGGGGAACCATTTTAAGTGCTGTATAGAACCAAATCTTGGTGGTTCCTCAGCAGCTCTTCCCCAGTTCTTTGGGATGACTGAGGTGCTATAGCACCATTACCATACAGAACCTGTTAAGCCCCTGTATGTTTCTTTAGTGGTTTCACTAGTTCACATTTACATAGAATTTATAGAGAGTAATATTAATTGCGTATTTGGCGTGCTGTCTTTGGCCCCAACCCAGAGTACCCCCCCCCCCCCCCTTCCCCCCCGGTGTTAGAAATAGCTCATATGAAAAGCTAAAACCCTCCCAAATGATGTTTAATGCACTGAAATAAATAATATTCACAGAAAAAATATTTATCATTCAATCAAGACAGAAAGGTCAAATTTTGGCAAGACAAAAGTTTTGTCGCCTATACAGAAATTGAACAAATTTACAGCAAATACAAAAATATGACAGCAAATTAAGTTGTGGTGCTGTGAGATCCAAATTTAATATCTTGTATAACTTCCATGAGCTTGAAGGACTGCATCCATGCGGTTTGGCAAGGATTCATACAATTTATTGATGAAGTCATCAGGAATAGCTAAGAAAGCAGTCTTGCACGCCTCCCAGAGTTCATCAATATTCTTTGGTTTCGTCTTCCATGCGTCCTCTTTTATCCTACCCCACATATGCTCAATAATGTTCATGTCTGGTGACTGGGCTGGCCAATCCTGGAGCATCTTGATCTTCTTCGCCTTGAGGAACTTTGATGTGGAGATGGAAGTATGCGATGGAGCATCGTCCTGCTGCAGAATTTGGCCTCTTTTATGGTTGGGAATAAGAGGTAGCTAAGATTTCTTGGTATTTTAGACTATTGATGTTGCCTTCCACCCTGCAGATCTCTCGCACACCCCCATACTGGATGTAACCCCAGACCATGATTTTTCCGCCACCAAACTTCACTGTTTTCTGGGTGAATCTCGGATCCATTCTGGCTCCAGTAGGTCTCCTGCAATATTTGCGGCGACTGTGGTGTAATTCAACAGTAGATTCATCTGAAAAATCCACCTTCTGCCACTTTTCCAGCGTCCATCCTTTTAGCAGGCTGTGGGCCTTGGCAAATGCCACACGGTTTTTCAATTGTCTTTTGTTTAGTGCTGGCTTCTGGGCACTGATTTGACCATGGAGGCCATTTCGAGACAGAATCCGACAAACAGTTCTGGTTGACACAGGGACTTCAGGTGACCAGGTCTCGTGGAGCTCTGCTGCAGTGGAAAATGGGCTGGCCTTGGATTTTCGAGCCAACAAACGGTCCTCTCGAGCAGTTGTCTTGCGGGGTCTGCCTGACCTGGGCTTGTCAAAAACGTCTCCAGTCTCTTCAAATCTTTTTTTTTATCCTCTGTACTTGACGCTGAGACACATTGAAGGTGTCTGCCACATCAGCAGTGGATCTGGTCTTCAGCCTCTTGATAATCAAAACTTTAGTCTCAGGGTGAATCTTAGGCATGTTTGCAGAGGTTTAGTTGCAGTTGATGTGAAGATCTAGCGTACTGGGGTTCTTTTTATACACACTTGAGACCTAATTGATCCATTATTAGTCACAGGTGAAGCTCATAGGACAAGGTGACACTTATGTCTTTGCAAAAATTGACTCAATGGGCTTTACCAAGCTGTGAATATTAGAATACTTTTTGAAAGTTTAGTTTTTCACTGAAACATTATCACAAAAGCTGGTGGGATTAAAATGAGCCATTTCTTGTAAAAAAAATCTTGATTAGAAATATATTTCAGCGGCACTTTAGGTCAATTTGTACACAAGCGACAAGACTTTTGTCAGGGACTGTACTGTTGGTGCCGCTTAGCACCATTTTTAAGGAAGAAATAATTGCAATATGCCACCTCTTATGGGTTCTACATATAGCACCATTTGACAAAGGTGCTGGAGAGCACCTTTAAAGGTGCTGTTTGGCCAAGGCTCATTGATGCACGTGAGGAGCGAAGGCTGGCCCGTGTGGTCCAGTTAAACAGACGACCTACTGTAGTTCCAACTGCTCAAGAAGTTAAAGCTGGTTCTGATAGAAAGGTGTCAGAATACACAGTGAATCGCAGTTTGTTTGCGTATGGGGCTGCATAGCCGCAGACCAGTCAGGTTGTCCAAGATGCTGACCCCTGTCCACCACTGAAAGCACCAACATTGGGCATGTGAGCATCAGAACTGGACCACGGAGCAATGGAAGAAGGTGGCCTGGTCTGATGAATCACGTTTTCTTTGACATCACGTGGATGGCAGGGTTTGTGAACGTCACTTACTTGGGGAACACACGGCACCAGGATGCACTATGGGAAGAAGGCAAGCCGACAGAGGCAGTGTGATGCTTTGGGCAATGTTCTGCTGGGAAACCTTGGGTGCTGCCATGTTACTTTGACACGTACCAAGCATTGTTGCAGACCATGTAGGACTACACCATTTCATGGAAACTGTATTTGGTGGCTGTGGCCTCTTTCAGCAGGATAATGTGTCCTGTCACAAAGCAAAAATGGTAAAAAGAAATACATTCTAAAGTAACAATGTCCGAGCGACACCAGCAGAGTTTTAACAGACCCCTAAAGCGTGCGCTGGGATTAGTGGGGGTAATTGAGGACGAATGTGGGAAAGTCACATGAGAGGAGGCAACGTCTCATCGCGTTATGGTTAGTTTGCGCAATAATCCACAAATCCAAAATTCATGCGCATTTGGGAATCAGTTTGAATAAACAAAATGATGGAATTAATGGGAAGGCTGATTAAAAGTAAGTAAAACTCAGTCAATTCGATGCTAACTGCTTGATGCCACGTTAAGATCTAACTCGAAGTGGGCTGAAAACATCGGATCGTCTTCAAACTATAATGTTTACAGAGCGAGCTTAGTGAATGATAATATGAAAATAAACTGATTATTAAAAAGAACAGCTGAACACCAGTAGAAATTTTCCTCTGCCTTGATTTATTATTTTGGAATAAAAGTAAAAATGCTTAAAAACAATAACTTGATGATAGGTCTATTTATAGGCCTACTTGATTTTAATACATAACTTTAATTACATTGTTAATGTAAAAATACAAAATAGCTTGGAATTGTGTTTGGTTTCTTTTTTTTCTTCGTTTGTTTGTTGTGTAAGGTATTTTTTACTTAACCAGGAAAATGTGACAACCTTAAGTGTATTACATAACACATTTAAACGGACTTTGCCTCCTCATTTTAGAACACCCATAGCACGTCACTGCCTAAATTACATTTTTCAGGACAAAACTTTTCCCATATCTTTCGTTGGTGACGTCAAAGGCTGTGTGTCAGTAGCCTGTGCATTGCTGCACGTCTGCTACTTGCACTTACCATAAATTGAGATGATTTTATGGAAATTAGTCACACACCAGGACAAAGAGCACAATAGATAGCATGTAAAAATTCAACTCTTTTATTTTGTTAATATTATTTTAGTTTGTATATTATTTCACATTTACAGTACAGGGCCTAAAGTTATGTCCAGTCTAGACAAAACTGACATTTTCACTCTTCATTCAAATATTGTTAAACATGAAAGATGTATTTGTTACGGTGTGTGTAGATGCTAAGACGAAGAAGGAGAGTAACATCTAACACATTACTCTTCACAACATCAAGGTAGGCATAACGGAGACCGGACAAGGAAGAACTGAACACCAGGGAACAATACACTGATCACTGACTAAGGAGGGGGAACAGGTGACACAGATGACAAGACACAGCTGACATAACTTAACAAACGAGGGGACTGAACTGAGGCGGGAACACTAGAACAAAGGAACATGTGACTAAAACTGAAACCAGGAAGTACATGGGGAAAACACAACAGACGAAGACCAGACATGTGACAGTTTTGTATTGCATATTGTGCAGTGGAGTCTATTGTTTTATTTGTAAAACGCAGTGAAACATGCCAAATAGTGTGGACATTATTTTTAGCCAGGATGCCATCCATTGAAAAAAAACACATTCAAAAACAAGACAGAACAACGAAATATTAATTGATATGATTATTTACTATAGTGAAATAAAACCTGTATCTGTAGTTTACCTTTTTTTTGCTTAAACATTTTTAATTATTTTTTACTTTTGTATATTTGTAATTAATTTTTAAATGTATATTCTTACTGTATTGAGGGTCAGAAATAATTACACCTTCCACTTAAAGCCGCACTTGGCTACTTTTGCTCTCGGGGTCCCCCTACAGTTTGGAAAAAATAATGTCCTCAACTACACTACTGCGGTGCGGGCCAAATAACTTCATAAAAGCGTCCCGCGGGTCGGTGCAGCACTAACAGTGCCCCTGAACACTGCAAGAGGAGTTCTTCTGGCGTCGCGTGTGAAATGTCTTCATCCCAGGTAACGTTACAGTCAGTGGCATATGCTTCAGCATGTCATATGAATATAATTTCATGGGTTTTATTTTTTTCAAATGCCAAATAATCACGATGCTCACGTTTACAAGCCAGCGTCATTATAGTAGTCTATTGGTTACCGTTTTACAGAATCTATATGATACTTCAGTTCAATGTTTGAGTGGTAGGTAATCACCGTAACAAGCAGGACAGCATCGGTCGGTTACGCCTCCTTCAGCTCACGCCGACGAGCAAACGCTGGTCACATGTTGATTCTCGTCCTGCCTTTAATCCCATCACTTTTTCGTTTCCTCTTATTGCTTTCCTCCAACAAAACCTTTTCTTTCTTATTTGTCTCAGCTGCTTCGGACATGACTATATTATCCGACGAACAAAGTTGGGCTCGCACGTCCGAATGCAGGGCCGGCTCTAGCTCTTTGGTTGCCCTAGGCGAGATGGAGTTTTGCGCCGGCATTCATGGGAAAACCGATCATTAACCTCCTCATATATCATCAGTTGAACTATTTCCTTAGTAAACATGGATTTCCCATTCATGGTCAATGATCCCAAATGCTTAATAAATGATATACTGGCAGACAATTCATGTAGTATGTAGATTTCTTCATTATTAATGCATTCCTTATATAAAAAAATCAGCCTCTGATACTTCAGATAAATAATGTTCCCTTTCGAGAGGTTCTCTTGTATTGCATATGGGAAAAGCTCCTTTTCTCGAGAATATGACACAAAACTTTATTCAATAAAGTATATATTCAAAGCGCAGTGCGGCTGCACAGCAGATGCGACAGCGCGAGCTACGCACTGATTGGCTGTGCTCTGCAACTGCATGAACCTATGGCGAGGCGGCTGAGAGGAGCGATTTAATCTCGTTGATCTTCGGAATTGAAGCACCGCCGTCGAAAAGCACCCAGCGGAACTTCACTGCAGCCCCGAGGATGCCGGTTTCCCACCTGGTCTCCGCCTTCAGCCACCTGCTGTTCCAGCTACACCATCCGGCGAGCCATATCCTTTATTCATTCCGTGTGTTGAAGCTGCAACCACTTCTAAAAGAGCAAGAGTGTTGTTGCAAATGTTGTTGCCGATGTGGAAAAACAAGATATGGTTCTCAGAGCTGACTCAGATGCTAGACTCACGCTAGAGATCTCCTCACGCAGGCGAAAGGGAAAATCTGGCATCCCCGCCCCGATCTATGGGCCCATCAACGGATACCGTAAACTTTTCTGAAAGTGTTTTGAACACTATTTCCGAAGCTAGAGCCCCCGCAATCAAGTGTGGTTGGTATTCGTTAACTGGTGCACAGCACGAAACCTCTGTCCACACTCGTGCGAGGTGGCAGAAGTGCTCGCCTTCCTTCAAGAGCTAATGGATGCGGGTCGTTCCCCCTCCACGCTCAAAGTGTGCGTTGCTGCAATAGCAGCACATCACACGCAGGTCTCAGGGCATTCACTGGGGAAAAGCGAGCTAATAGTTCGCTTTCTTAAAGGGGCCAGGAGACTGAACCCTCCTCGCCCCCCCTCAGTTCCTATATGGGATCTTTCTACAGTATTAGAAGCTATGAAGGGCTCCCCCTTCGAACCGCTTCAGTCTGTGAGCATAAAGGACCTCTCACTCAAAACCGCTTTCCTACTGGCTATGGCCTCAGACAAGCATGTGGGTGATTTGCACGCACTTTCCTCCAGTGCGTCCTGTCTCGAGTTTGGGCCTAACGACTCCAGGGTCGTCCTCAAGCCGAGACATGGTTATATTCCTAAAGTGCTTTCCACTCCCTTCAGGGCACAAATAATCTAACTATCGGCCTTGTCCGCGTCAAAAGTCGAAAAAGACATGAATCTGCTTTGCCCAGTTAGAGCGCTGAGACTATACCTGGAGCGCTCTGCCCCCTCCAGGCAGTCGGAACAGCTGTTTGTGTGCTTCGGTGGCTGCACTAAAAAGTAAAGGCTGTGCTGTCACCAAGCAGAGACTGTTGCATTGGATAGTGGACGCTATCTTGCTTGGCTCATAGATCTAAAGGCCTTGTTTGCCCTATAGCTCACTCCACTTGACGCATGGCCTCGTCATTGGCATGGTCATGCGGCATACCTTTGGAAGATATTTGTGTAGCAGCAGGCTGGGCCTCTCCGTCCACATTTATCAGGTTCTATAACTTGGAAGTCCCCGCTTTACAAGCCGGGATCCTATCCATTTAATTGGGATTGTCATTCTCTTTCAGGCCCAAATACTTCTGGCCTTATCCCATTCGACAGTTATAAACCAGTGTTCACAATCATGTGTTTTTAAATACTATAAGCCCGACTATGTCCGGTCATAGTTTATAATTCAGATGGCCCGATTCTATCCGGCCTATACACCTTATGCCCTCATACAAGGCCCACTTCGTCTGCCTCATTAGAGCTCACTGTCACCATCTTATGTATTTCAGGCTCTTCCTCAGATCACAGCTGGGGCAGATAAACACGCACAGCGTTTTAAATTATGTTCCCATACGCAATACGAGAGAACCTCTCAAAAGGGAACGTACTCGAGTTACTCACACAACCTCGGTTCCTTGAGAGAGGGAACGAGTATTGCGTAACATGCCATGCTCGTGCTTATCAGGTTATTGCTTCAGTCGATTTTAATCTGAACACCTATGGCTGAACACAGCCTTTTATAGCCTCTTTATAAAAATTCAGACGACCCCTGCCAGCGGGAGTTTTCAGCGACCCTCATTGGCTCGCTCCTCTCAGCCGCCTCGCCATAGGTTCATGCAGTTGCGGCGGCACAGCCAATCAGTGCGTAGCTCGAGCTGTCTATTGAATAAAGTTTTGCGTCATATTCTCGAGAAAAGGAGCTTTTCCCATATGCAATACGAGAGAACCTCTTGAAAGGGAACTGAGGTTACGTGAATTTTTTACGTTACGTTTTTTTTAATATTGTACAAAGGAACTTGCCTTATTCCCATGATATATAATGAGTGTTTGATTATGATCAAATAACTGCCATTATTCTACACCTTTTCTAAATATATAATATTATATTTTCCATAATATAATTTATATTTTCCATGTTATAATTAATATAATGCAATATACATATTTCCATAATATAATTCATATGTAATAAATATATATACATATTTTCCATGATATAATTAATGTATAATAAATATAATATAAATATTTTCCATGTTATAATTAATATATAATAAATATAAAATAAATATGTTCCATGATATCATTTATATTTTCCATGTTATAATTAATATTATGTAATATAATACATGATTCTGAATATAATATATTATAAAATATTATACGAATACAAACTCAATTCCAAAAAAGTTGGGACTGTACAAATTGTGAATAAAAAAAGGAATGCAATAATTAAAAAAATCTCATAAACATAAAAATATTTTATTCACAAAAGAATATAGATAACATTTCAAATGCACAATCAGTGCTGAATATCTAAGGTATATCTAAGTTCTGAACAACATATGCTCCCATCCAGACGTCCTCTCTTTCAGGGAAGACTTTTTTTCCAACATGACAATGCCAGACCACATACTGCATCAATTACAACATCATGGCTGCGTAGAAGAAGGATCCGGCTACTGAAATGGCCAGCCTGCAGTCCAGATCTTTCACCCATAGAAAACATTTGGTGCATCATAAAGAGGAAGATGTGACAAAGAAGACCTAAGACAGCTGAGCAACTAGAAGCTTGTATTAGACAAGAATGGGACACCATTCCTATTCCTAAACTTGAGCAACTTGTGTCCTCAGTCCCTAGACGTTTGCAGACTGTTATAAAAAGAAGAGGGGATGGCACAGAGGGGTAAACATGGCCTTGTTCCAACTTTTTTGAAATGTGTTGATGCCATGAAATTTAAAATCAACTTATTTTTCCCTTAAAATTTTCTCAGTTTAAACATTTGATGTCACCTATGTTGTATTCTGAATAATATATTGAAATTTGAAACTTCCACATCATTGCATTCTGTTTTTATTCAATTTGTAGTGTCCCAACTTTTTTGGGATTGGATTTGTACTTTTCATAATATAATTTATATTTTTAACACTATAATTAATATAATACACTTATAAAATATAATATAAATCACTCACATACACATATGCACATATTATAGATGTGCCCTGCCCATTGACATTTAAATAACATAATACATGTATATTTTCCATGTTATAATTAATATATTATAATAATAAAAAATAATAAAATCATTCACATACATACTGTATATGCACGTATTATAGATGTGCCCACAGACATTGCATATAATACATTTATATTTTCCATGTTTGAAACCATTATATCTATGACAGTGATTTTAAATGGTTTATTGGATCAGGTGATAATAATAATAATTATGAGACTCAAAAGACAACTACAAAACAGTCAAACATCGCAGAACACTTCATTTATTGATCATCCATTACAGAATATATATCATATTTACTTCTGCATTCAGGCAGAGAGAAAGACAAAAAAACAAACAAATGCAAAATGCTTTAAGAATGATTTATTTAGCATAACTCCAAAAGATCTTTCCTTTGGCAGTAATCAGTTTCTTTCAATGATTGGCACCCCTCTAAATAAGTTTGCTACTGAAACTGATTCATTTCTACTTGACCTCAACACGTTCTTTACCAAACTAGAAATGCTGTTTTAAATGGAATAATGGAGTCCAGCCCTTAGAAAATGAATAAATACGTATAATTAATTGATTCGTTGTCCTTTATTCTTCACATAATTCACACATTGACAGTCTAGAAGTTCTCATAATGGTGAAGAAAATGTGTCTGGTCCCGTTTGTTCATTTGCTGGCAGGCCTTCTCAACATTCTTAGTCAGACCGGGAGGACCGCAGCTGAACACGCCGATCTTTTCCACCTTTAAGCAAGAGCAGAAAGAACCGTTCGTAAACTGTGTACGTGAGGTTGATAAAAAGGTCACATTGATTTAATTCAATGACTTATTAACTTAAAAATAGCACAAATCACAGGTTTTTACTGATACTGGAGGATATGGATAACACAGAGTTCATCGTTAAAGCTGCAACGGAGGCGAATGAACTGGCTTCTGACCTCTGGATGAACTTCCTGTAGCGAGCTGAGAAAAGCCAGAAAGGGTGGACGGCCGAAGTGTGTGACGGAGCGCAGGCCGGTGAACAGACTCCTGTTCCACACCTTCTGAAAGTGCCGCTCACAGACATACTTAGAAAGAGAAAGAGAAACAACCTGCCATGACCTCATAGCTGATATAAACTAAGTCACAGTAGTTCAGGAGAACGAACGGTAGCCATAAACCAATTGTGTTTTGTCATAAACTCAAACTACCAGCATGGTGGTGCGGAGGTCGAATTTCTCAGCCAGCTGTGTGATGTAGATGTGCACCGACACCAGCTCCTGGCCGTCCATGTCCTCCACCTCTCTGATGATGTCAGACACCCACTCGAACTGACGCTGAGTGCGCGTCACCCAGAGGAAATACACCTGGAGCCGGAGGACATTTGAAAACTTCAGTCAAGGGACATTCAAAAAATTATTTAAAAAAAAAAGGGAACTGTACCTTTTTGCAGTGAAATTTGAACTTGACTGAAGATTTGAAGACCAGGTCTTTTAAGATGGAAGCGAAGGGTGTGACTCCAATCCCAGCACCCACCAGCACCGACACCTCATAGTCTGTCCACTCCTGATGACCCTCCCCAAACGGCCCGTCCAGATACAGCTGCGTTTAAATGATTGGTTTATGAAGATATCATAAATAACTTAAAATGCTAAATATTTGTTTTTTAAAATTAAATTTAGCTATTAAAGGAAAAACACTTAAGCAAAAACATGATCAGGTCAAAGTGTCTGAATCATTTTGGTCCCAAATTGTTATCAATTTTATGGTAGTCACTGTATGAAGAATTTTTTTTGTATAATATGTCTCAATTTACTTTATTTTGCTATCACTTACATAAATTAACTATAGTGTCCTGCACCCACTAGTAAAAAATTGTATCCGGTGTCTGAATAATGTTTGGTGTGGTATTTACTAAATTTAGTTTTCAGCGCGAGATATAATATATTATAAATGAATTCATATAATCAATATAATGATTAATGCCAATTGCTTAATGTGGTTATTCACATCTAACGTAAGAGTTTGTAAATACGTATATAAAATATATAAATGTGTGTGATTAAATTGCAATTAATCGATTTGACAGCACAAAATATAATACACATAATATAAATAACGCTGTCAGACGATCACATCTAACATAAAAGTTTGTAAATACGTATATAACATATGTATGTATACAGTATATTTACAAATATTTATGTTAGATGTGATTAACCACGATTAATCTAGCCTGGATGCCAGCCAAACTTAGCCCCGCCCACAGCATTTGAGGTCAGGAAGTTTGGTCTGGGCTTGATCCGTTGTGAAGCAACTATTGCCGCCTTCACGTGCTATCAGAATTAACGTAAATACGAGTTTCTGAAGAAAAATTGTACATGAACACTTTCTGATGTCGCGTTTACCACTGGGAAGCTCGGAAATAATTTTGATACCCAAGATCCCAAGATGGGCGTGGCATAACCGTTAAAAATGCCGGATGGGAGACGAATTTCTGCTGTGGTGGGTGTTCTATTAGTTGTTTTTTTTCCGCAACAGTTTCATTGTCTTATCTTGTCATTAAAGTAGTACATATTTACATAAATGAATAATCATTTGAAGCATATTGTGTATTTTAAACACATCGAAAATCACATAGCTGACCATCATTCCAGAATAGTGAGCAAACTGACTATTATAAGATAGAGTGGTAAAAGTAGCTTTACAATAGGATGCATGGCTGAAAACTATTACCATTTTAGTCTTTAGGCAGCCTTACCTTGTCTACATATTTACCTAGTCCACACCTTAATTATGAATGAGATTTGTGGCGAGGTGAACGAGCGAGGGACATGGGAGGAGCGAGTCAGTCCAGGGACGTGATTGCGAAGGAGCGCCACCTGCGATCCACACCGGTCTCGAGTCCTCTCATGAGGGAGCTTGGAGGCATTTAAGAACGAGTGACACCAGTCAAGGACGAGAGAGGACCAATCCTGGACTTTACGTAGAGTTTTGTTTATGTTTTGTTGTGTGTGTGCCCGTGTTTTACTTTCGTTTTGTTTATTTAATAAAAGTTGTTGAAGTTGTTGCCGGTTCCTGAATCCTGCCTCCTTCCTTCCCATCTACGAACGTTATTACAGAGATTATAAATAATATGCTTTCGTGTTGTGCTAGTGTTTGCCAGTGATTCTAGGATTTTCTGGGACCGGGAAATGACTGAAATGGTTATAGTGTTAAACATGTGTGTTAACATTTTCCCAAGACCCACAAAAGTATGAATCTGGCGTCCTCCATTATTTCTGACAACAAAGCACCTGAACACAACAAGCTCGTAATCACGACTTCTGAAGTGGGAAGTAGGAAACTTCCGATAGCACGTGAAGGCAGAGTATGCTCGAACCAGAGCTGTTCGGACCAATCAAATTGTCAGGGCGGGCTTTATTCGACGATTGACGGATGATCAACCGGAACGTAATCATTCACGTCACCAAAGAGCTCTTGAGTTCAATTCGTTCTAATCCTAAAAGGAGAACTTGTTTGTATATGCATTCATCTTTATTATTTCTCTCAAAAATGATGATCGTTCATTAACGATTTGTTCTTTTTGAACGAATTTTTAATATGACTCAGGAGCAAGGAGTTTTTTTTTCAGAGAGCGATTTGTTCATTTTGTGTTGACCGTGCATGCGCTACAGGCCATCGGTTCTGTACACAGGATCTTCTCCACTCAGCCGATGGGGCTGTGAGTCGGAGAACGAATGACTCAAACCTGAAGACTCGAGAGGTGAACTAATAAATTCTGTTTTCAGGACTGCATGGATTGCATTTGGGGCTGTCCCAGCCCGGATCAGACACAGATGACGGAACTAACGACTCAAACCCGAAGACAGGAGAGCTGTACTAATATTTCCAGGGAACAGGTGTGATTAAATCTGAAGTGACAAAAGATGCGGATTCGGAGGTGAGGTTAACTAACAGACTGCATAGCCTGAAGACTCAGCTGAGATTTTAATGAATAATTTCTTAAAGTTTGGCAATGGCTGCATTAGTTTATCATTTATTTTTTATTCCAAATGTGATCAACGTGGGGAATTTAACATGCAACATTTTAATTATATTCTGCTAAAATGAACAAAATGACTGGAAAAAAAGATTTGTTCATTTTGCTGAACGAGATTCAAAGATCCGAGTATACGTCGCTCAACATACGTCACTCACTCCGTTGCTCTGATTGGTTGTAGGTCTCTCCAATTGAGTGCAGAGGCATTTCCTTTCCTGATTCGGTTGAAACAGCCCAGTGGAGCAGTATCAGACTAGAATTGGAGTATGATGACGTCAAGCTACAATTAATCATTATGAGTACTCTAAATATAATATAATCAATTCATAATATAATATGCATTCAATTTTTTATTTATTTATTTTTGGCTTGTCTATTAGAGAGTAGTTCCTTAAGAATGCTTAGGCATTTTATCTTGAAGAACTACTTCTACCTAGCCTAGAAATCTAGATGCACCCTAGCGGCAGCAAATCTAATCTAACGTGAGTGTCATCTAGCAACTCTAATACATGTCTGAGCTGTAAAAAACAAACTCTGGTCGGGCCAATCACATCATGTAAAGAGTCGGTGGGCGGGGCTAAACATAATGACGGGCGAGTTGCTTTCGGACTTTCGAATCAGCTTTGACCGTGACTCTGGAAGACTTGGAGTTAAGCTTTTCTCTGAGAAAAGAACAAAGAACGGCACTGAAGTCATTCTTAAAAAAGGGAAGATGTTGTCGGAGTTTTGCCGACCGGATACGGCGAATGTTTAATTTGTCAACTAGCTCCGCTTCACCTTCATTGCTCTGGTTGGTTGTAGCGCTATCCTATCGCATGCAGAGGGAGTTTGAAAGGCAACCGTTTATCCCGCCCCTCGGATTGAGCCCTGTCTATGGTGAGTTTCCAGACCAAACATCTTGATGTGGGTCTGGCTTGCCAGGCTAACTTCTACCTGATCTGGGGCCGCATTCACAAAACATCTTAAGGCTAAAAGTAGCTCCTAACTTGCCGATTCAGGAGAACTCTTAGTGCTAAGATAAAATGTTTTATGAATACTGCCCCAGATCCTTTAAAATCAGGTTAATCTATATCTATATTATCCTAACACAAATTTGACATCCTTGCCTTGGGATATCCTCCAAGCTCCTGGAGTTTCTCAGGGGTGTAGGCCTCTCTAAGTTTGCTGGTCCAGGGTCCCACCGCACGGATATGAAGGCTGAGGGTTTCCTCATGGGGTGCGGAGGTCAGGGTGAAGGGGTGGTACTCATCCGTGCCCAGCGCCAGGCATGCGATACGAACCCACTGTCCCGAGCGGTAGACGAAACCATGTGGACGCTTGAACTCCAGGTATGTTACATCTGCCAATTCAAAGAAGCAGGTTTGTCATTGTTACCTCAGAATAACTGGTGATCTTAAACATTTTGACAACAAAGATGTGATATAACAGGACTAGGGGTGTCCCCGAAGCATTTACACATTCGAATCATAATTGTCGAATCTTTCTATGGTCAACTGAGAGTCGAATCATCTATGTGTGTGCGTGAATGGGTTAGGAGGGGCACGACACTAGTTGGCAGGAGGAAAAACTATTTTTAGTTTCCTATTTACACACTGCACACCAAGGTTATTTTTGTAAACGAAAACTGAAACTAAGACTAAAACTATTGGTCAAAAAACATTTTCGTAAACTGAAATAAAATTTAAAAATCTGAATAAATAAAAAACTAAAACTAAACGAAACTAACTACTCTTACTAAAAAACTAACGGAAATAAATTAATAATTAGCAAAAATAAATATTCGTTTTCGTTATTAATAAGCTGTCTTTACTGTGGTGGAAAATCTGACTGTGGCGGTTGAGGGAGTGTCTGAATATTGCGCGTGAAGTCATCTGAGGAGATTACCGCTGTCCTGTGACGGACGCATGCAGACAGGCAACACATCGCTAGTCCTAAACGGCAGTTCACAATGAATCAATGCGTCCGTGGCAGTGAAATGGGAAATAACACAAGGTAATGAGATGCACGTTGAACTTCTTTTAACTTAAGCTCACTGTTTTAGAATGCTGTTTCTTACGCGACGAGAGACGCAGGCACAAAAGTCAGCAACTATAGTAGCAAGTACTAGCCTACTGTGCGTTTGAGATTTCATGTTTGCATAATATTGACAGGCTCAAAGCTGTTTTCATATTCATTTACTACTAATAATATTATCTGTGTGGAGACATTTCCCCACAAAGTAGGGAATACCAGGACACACATACACACACGTTTGTTTCACTATATAAGTGAGGACATTGCATGGACTTCCATTGATTTTATATCAGGTTAATGATATTTTATATCCCCTAACCCAATCCCTATCCCTAAACCTACCCATCCCAAGAACGTGCAAAACAATAGATTTAAATAAAAACATGTTTTGGCTGATATATAAGCCTTTTTAACTATTGAGGACCAGTCAAATGTCCTCACTAGTCAGTTATCATAATATTATACTAGAAAAGTGAGGACATTGGTCCCCATTACAATTATAGCACAACAAACAAACACACACAAACACACACACACACACACACACACACACACACACACACACACACACACACACACACACACACACACACACACACACACACACACACACACACACACACACACACACACACACACACACACACAGAGAGAGAGCAAAACAGTGTGTGTTGGCTGTATTCAGATGATTTTAGCTGTGGTCTTACACTGCTAGCCTACATTGTACTACTGAAGAAATTAAAACAAGCTTTTAATTGTTTAACAATATTTCATCTTTGTTATGAATGAGTTTGTCTGGAATTTATAATTTTTACTTATATATTTTACATTGCATTTATTTTGTTCTTTAAGATAGATCCTCCGAGTTTTAGCCTATGTCAAAAATATAAAATATAATTTTAATATCAAAATATAATTTATTTAATTTTTAATCTCCAGATCGTTGTTTCATAGTTTGACTCAAGCTTTTTTGCTCAAAGGTGAAGACCCAACTTTATGCATGTTTTGTATGACCATCCTGGGTATAAACAATAATGCTTGTTTATAAAGTTATTTCACTTAAGGATATTTAGTAAGATTAAACTCTACACTTCATTATGGTAACTCTGCTAAACTATAATTACTTAAACTAAAACTGAAACTAAATAAATAAAAACTAAATAGAAATGTATTTGCAAAATAAAAACTTAACTAAAACTAGCAAAACCATTTATAAAACTAACTAAAACTAAACTGAAATTTGTAGCAAAATTGAAAACGATAATAAAATAAAAAATAATTTCACAAAGCAAAACTATAATAACCTTGCTGCACACAGCAACAACTCTGAATAAAGCGACCAAAACTGCCTGCCAACAGACAGACGAACTCATAATGGCTTTCTTAGGTTTAAATAAAAGGTAATGTGGTGGATAAACATTCGTAAACCGTTTTCTCTTAACATGTATAAGCCGTGATCGAAATACAGAACATTTCGATAAATAAACCTAAAAAAAATACGTGCCTAGAGAGGAAAAGAACACTGAGTGCATTTACATGCACATTCTTAAGCCGATTGTGCCTAAAGACACCGCCGTCGGTGTGTGAATGGGTGAATGTGAGGCAAAATGTAAAGCGCTTTGGATGGCCATAGGGTCTGTTAAAAGCGCTATATAAATGCAGTCCATTTACCATTTATTTATTTAAAGGGGGTCGCACACCAGACGCGAAGCTCAGCGCCGTCTCGGGTGTCTCACTCCGGACATGCACATTATATACGCCCGAGCTCTATTTTGAATCGACTTCTGCCAAAAGAGCTGCACCATGTGTGTATGTTCTAGCACAGGGTGAAATCAGTATGTACATTGACGATTTGAGGGAAATATAATATACATTTAATATAAAACCTTGAAATGGTGCTCTGTGGCGCGGCAGGATTTTAAACAACTTCCCGAGTCGCCGCGGACAGGCGCCGAATGCCGCCGCCGGTGTGTGTACACTCATCGAAAATATTGAGCACCCCCATATTGCCAAAATGGCATGATCTTCGTTTCATAACATCGGTGGACGAATCCGGCTAAGCATAAGGATGCATCGAATCTTCGACTATTCGGGGTCACCCCTAAACAGGACACCCTGTTTGTGTGTGTGTGTGTGTGTGTGTGTGTGTGTGTGTGTGTGTGTGTGTGTGTGTGTGTGTGTGTGTGTGTGTGTGTGTATATGTATATAAATAAAGTGACCCCTGAAATTGACTTGAGATTTCCTGCTGTGAAACGCCGTATGATTTAGGCCTTGATTTAGCCAGAGCAATTAGGAGTGACCCTTTACGGCACATGACAGACCCGTGTGAGCTCGGGCCCCTGGAGGCTGGAGATAAACAGAGCTTTGTGCTGGATCTGCTGAGAGTATTGTCTACCTGAGGGCAGCAGCTCGGCTTTCACCACTGGGATCTCCACCTTCTTCCTGTTGAGGCTGATGAGCTTGTCCAGGAGGAAGAGGAGGCCCGGGGGGATCAGGTAGATGTGGAAGCGGGGCTCCTGAAGGAGGGCGTAGCTGCCGTGGATCACCGTCTGCCAAATGAGACGAGAGAATGGGCGAAGTCAGATGCTTTACTCTCTCACAAAACAAAACAAAAATTAATTATTGTTGCTTTCTTTTCACTTCAAAATTGTAAATAACAAAAAATATATAATATAATATTTCACGATGTATGCATTAAAGAGTATTATTACACAGCTCTGTGGAATACTTGATTCTGATTGGTCAATCGTGCGGTATGTCATTTCCCAATAACAACCGGTTAAACCTGATAGCACAGGCTCACAGGCTCATCCAGTCAGCGCTATTCACTTGCTAGGAAAGTTTTTTCTTTATGTAAGTTTTGCGTTTGGTAAGCTAATAAAATATTAAAACTTGTATTGGATTGTAATCTTGATATAAACATTATTATTTTTGTTGTCTTCACCTCCAATAACAATAACTGGTGCCTGAAAGCACAAGCAAAGTTTTATGATTTCTCTTACTATCTGTATTTTATTTTTATTTTACATATTTTTTCTCGGTACTCAATACCGAACCTCAGACTCATGAAACTGGAGGAGTGTTTCTTACTCACCAGGACATAGACGAGCACATATAGGTGGTGTGTGATCCAGAATCCTCTAAAGCTGATGCGTCTGAAATAGTGTGAGGCGAAGACGTACATAAAAGCAAAAATCAACAGCAAAAGGACCCCAGTGAGACCTGAAAGAAAAAAACACAAACCATACATCCACAAAAATATTACATTCAATCTGTGATTTGAATACGGTCATATCAGAACAGCAGCTTTACCAGGAACGGTCTTGAAAAACCAGAAGGTCCATTTCATCGGAAGCTCAGACCTGCAAATGATCAGCACATAGCATTAGTTTACATCTATCTATCTATCTATCTATCTATCTATCTATCTATCTATCTATCTATCTATCTATCTATCTATCTATCTATCTATCTATCTATCTATCTATCTATCTATCTATCTATCTATCTATCTATCTTACTACCTATCCATCCATCTGCCTTCCATCCATCCATCCATCCATCCATCCATCCATCCATCCATCCATCCGCCTGCCTGTCTTACCATTCATCCATCAAACCATCCATCCATCCATCCATCCATCCATCCATCCATCCACTTGTCTGTCTTACCATTCATCCATCAAACCATCAATCCATCCATCCATCCCCCTGTCTGTCTTACCATCCATCCATCCATCCATCCATCCATCCGCCTGCCTTACCATCCATCCATCCATCCATCCATCCATCCATCCATCCATCCATCCATCCATCCATCCATCCATCCATCCATCCATCCATCCATCTGCCTTGCTACCATGCATCCATCCATCCATCTGTCTCTCTTACCATTCATCCATCAAAACATCCCCCTGTCTGTCTTACCATCCATCCATCCATCCATCCACCTGTCTTACTATTATCAATCCATCTCTTACTATCTATTCATCCATCCATCCATCCATCCATCCATCATCCCCCTGTCTGTCTTACCATCCATCCATCCATCCATCCATCCATCCATCCATCCATCCATCCATCCATCCATCCATCCATCCATCCATCCATCTATCATCCCCCTGTCTGTCTTACCATCCATCCATCCATCCATCCATCCATCCATCCATCTATCATCCCCCTGTCTGTCTTACCATCCATCCATCCATCCATCCATCCATCCGTCTCTTACTATCCATCTGCCTGTCTGTCTGTCTTACTATCCATCCGTCCATCTATATTACTAACCATCCATCTGTCTTACTATCCATTCATCCATCCATCCGCCTGTCTGTCAGTCTTACTATCCATCCGTCCGTCTACCTTACTAACCATCCATCCGTCTCTTACTATCCATCTGCCTGCCTGTCTGTCTTACTATCCATCCGTCCGTCTATCTTACTAACCATCCATCTGTCTGTCTTACTATCCATTCATGCACCTGTCTGACTTACTACAATCCATCCATTTGTCATCTGCCTGTCTGTCTTACTACCATCCATCCATCTGTTTTTCTTACTACCCATCCATCCATTCATCAATTGGTTTGTCTTACTACCCATCCATGCATCCATCCATCTTATATTTTTCATGATCAGTCCAATAATTACTTGACTAATATGAATTACCCATCCATTCGTTTGTCTTACTATCCATCCATCCATCCATCCATCCATCCATCCATCCATCCATCCATCCATCCATCCATCCCCCTGCCTGTCTTACTACCCATCCATCCATCCATCCATCCATCCACCAATCCATCCATCCATCCATCCATCCATCCATCCATCCATCCATCCATCCGCCTGCCTGTCTTACTATCCATCCATCCATCCATCCATCCATCCATCCATCCATCCATCCATCCATCCATCCATCCATCCATCCATCCATCCATCCATCCATCCATCCATCCGCCTGCCTGTCTTACTATCCATCCATCCATCCATCCATCCATCCATCCATCCATCCATCCATCCATCCATCCATCCATCCGCCTGCCTGTCTTACTACCCATCCATCCATCCATCCATCCATCCATCCATCCATCCATCCATCCGCCTGCCTGTCTTACTATCCATCCATCCATCCATCCATCCATCCATCCATCCATCCATCCATCCATCCGCCTGCCTGTCTTACTATCCATCCATCCATCCATCCATCCATCCATCCATCCATCCATCCATCCATCCATCCATCCATCCGCCTGCCTGTCTTACTACCCATCCATGCATCTTATATTATATATTTTTCATGATCAGTCCAATAATTACATGACTAATATGAATTACCCATTGTTGGAGAACACTCTGGGAAACAAGCAGGCAAGAATGCTGAGGTCACTGATGCAGAAAATGTATACGTTGACTACATGACCCAAACTGTGAATAACTGTGGCACAAAATAAAATGTAAATAAACAAAATAATTAGTTATTGTTACATGCATAAATATAATTGATGTAATGCATACATAATTTGACGAAGTTACATTACACAATGGACATTTGAACCCTGGTAATTAAATACAACAATTAAGTCATATATGCCATAAACTGCACAAATGTAATACTTATGTAATATGGTGAAGATTATGGTGTAAAATATGGTGACTTAAAGTTCCACGGAGGTTTATTTGTGGTAAATTTTTTACAGGGCACACAAGGAAGTTCAAGTATTCATAAATGCCGTTTTGCACGTAGAGGGAATTTTTCTTGTCTGACCTGAGAGGATGACAGCAGTTATAGCCATGTGACGGTGAAGGTCGATGGCCGAATCGAATGGGATGTATCTGTTCAGAAAAGTCTCTCTGCACATGGTTATCAGGTTACGGCACACCGTGAGGAGCATGTAGGGAAACAGGAAGGAGATGGCGGCTGCAGAACCGCGAGACACAAGCACGCCCACCATGGAAGCCTCTGGGATGCCACTGGAGTGGGCCTGTAAACCATAATCTAAAAACATCGCTATTGGTTTGTAACCGTTAGTGTGGATCTCCAGTGCAAAAATGCATGACCTATTCAACATGATCATAATAAACAAGGCAATTACAAATAATAATTCAGTGGCCTTAAATATGTACAATACAATATTCAAAAATGAAAAGAGATAAGACACTTACAGTAGCATCTTTCCAGCGCTAGTCCAGCTGTGATCCCGTATATAATTGCGACGCAAATTATATGTCTCCTGTAGTTTTCTATGAAGCGTTTGAACTGCTGGATCCATTTCTGCACTGGGTTTCTGTTGTAGCGCTCTCTCTGAGGACTCACATACACCTTGGGGTTGCTTTGTCCAACTCTGGGGAAACTGAACATTTGAATTATGTGGGTTGTACTCTCAAGGTAACAATTTGTACTTCTAAGTCAGGGGTAGGCAAGTTTGGTCCTAGAGAGCTGTTGTCTTGCAGAGTTTAGCGCAACTCTACAAAGCCACAAAACTCATGGCTCCCAGCATGCATTGCAGCATTAAGTATGTCACCATTATTGTTGAGATTCATAATCTTAATAATCAAAATTGAGAATGTCTCATCTGTGGCAAGAAAATAATTGTTGGTAAATATTATTTATGAATATTTTTAGTCAGTGATGAGTTTAGTCATGCATTTTTCTTCAAGATAATTTGTGTTTATGGCTTCTTTTGATTTAAACATATTGTGTTTTGTTAACACTGAAAGGTTTTTTTTTGTTAAAAACCACAAACTCGCATAAAAAGCCAAGAGTCTAACTACCCAACTAAAGGAAACACTGATCCCCATAATGGTGACCAAACATTTCCAATAAAACATCAACATCTAAACCTCTGCCAATTCTCAATAAGAGCTTCTATATATGTCTTTCAGGATTGAAGCCAAACTCTGCAGGACAGCAAGTCGCTAGGACCGAACTTGCCTACCCCTGCTCTAGGTAGAGGAAAACAATGGTATAATTGTACCCTAAGTACCAATTTTATACATTTAAAGGTAAAAGGTCAAAATTTTACCTCCACTGTAGCTTTCTAAGTATCATTCTAAGTATAAACACTAAACAAAGTGATCGAATTGATGTACACATTTATATGTCAAACTTCAACCCGGAAATCATTTTTTTGACATGCACACACTATTCTCCTACACTAATCATCATGCAGGTTAAATGATTCTTTATTTGTTTTAAACAGCAGACTTAATATTGATCAGTGTCTGGTCATAATTAGGAGACAATGAGCATATGAACCATTTTGCCATGCTGCTTATATTTATCACGCAGTAAAAATACCTTTCCCCGCGCCAACAATCAGTCGTCTGTGGATGAGAGTCCAAAACAAGGACTGGTGGGACTTTGTTCAGCTCCACTTCACAGACACAGAGTTAAAGGAGAGTTTTAGAATGATGGGACATTTACATGTCTTCTCGATCGGATTAGACAAGGAATAAACCACCCCTTTCAATTGGATCGAGCTCAAACGGATCGATTAAAGGACAACTCCGGTGAGAAATGAACCTAGGGGTAATTAACAGATGGTTACAGAGTAGATCGTTCTCTGGGATGCGTTTTCATGGAAATCGAATGTAAAGAGTTTTATCTTTAAAAACAGATTAGCTTATAACACTAGTCTATGGGGCACACAGTAGTGAAATTAAATTGCTAGTTAATACCACTAACAAGGCTCAAAATAGCCTCACACTAACACGGGAGCATAATGAGGGTCCCTACATGCAAACCGAAGCATTGAGAACTTTGTAAGAGTACAAACAGTTTAATAAAAAGACACTTTATAAACATAGTACATTACGCGTTCACGGACAGTCGCCATCTTGGAAAACAGTCTCGACTCATCGAGCGACGAGCGCTCTGCTAAGTGATGAACTGTGACTTGGAATCTCATATGGTCCGTTGTTTCCGGAAGAAAACACTGAACACAACAGAGAAAATAAATAAATAAAACTAAAAATGTCCATGTTATTACATTTCACAAACTTAATTCCTATCGACCAGCTCACTTAGAACAGCGCTCGTGGATCGATTAGTCGAGACTGTTTTTCGAGATGGTGCCTGTCCGTGAACGCGTAAGGGACTATGTTTATAAATTATCTTATTAAACTGTTTGTACACTTACAAAGTTCTCAATGCTTCGGTTTGCATGTTGGGACCCTCATTATGCTACCGTGTTAGTGTGAGACTATTTTGAGCCTTGTTAGTGGTATTAACTAGCGATTTAATTTTACCACCCTGTGTCTACCCTGTGCCCCATAGACAAGCGCTATAAGCTAATCTGTTTTTAGAGATAAAACTCTTTACATTAGATTTTCATTAAAACGTATCCCAGAGAATGATCTACTCGGTAACCATCTGTTAATTACCCCTAGGTTCATTTCTCACCGGAGTTGTCCTTTAAGGTGTTTACATGAAGGCTTTTCTGTCTGACTGAGCCGTCAATCCGATAACTGATGGATTATTCGGTTGCACATAAACATAGACTAAGGGGTGAACCATCAGGTGAACATGGGGGGGGGGGGGGGGGGGGGGGTAATTAATCTAGCAATCAAATAGTAATGAGCAAAATCCTTCCAAACGCCCACAACTTAAAATCATTAGTATTAGTTATTGCAAAGACAAGCATTTTCCTCATAATATGTAAAAATCTAGTTACTTCCGCTGCTGCATTAGCCTTTTCAATTTTGACAGTCAACTAAAGATGACGTTCAAAATGAAACCTGACCGACATTATGTCACAGAATGGCATCAGTTCCCACAAATACCAATTGCCACATTTCTCAATAACCAACAAATGACAGGTTTCACAGAGGCTTAAATCTAACACCTAGCTGAGCTCCTAATAGCCATACACATGTCAGAACACGTCACATAATGCAACACATGCTCTAAAATGACCACGACAGAGATATTATACAGTAACGTCTCACTTCTTGGTCTGTCTTTGACGAAGTTCCTGACCTTGCTCCCCTTCAGATCCGTGGGCAAGCTCTTCCACTGCTGAAGAACTACAAAAGAAAAAACGTATTATCTGTTTTACGGTGTACTCATTTTAAAAAGGGAAATATGAGTGCTATGTCATACATTTTTTCTTTACCTATTTTTCTTGATGAAAGATACTTGCTGTTGTCTGCCTAGTTTTTTCTTACCAAGTACTTCCATTCCTAGGAATACATGCAGCAGTTTAAAAAGAAAAATACCTCTGTGTTGAGTTAACTAAGAATTATAGAGACATATGGGGATTAGAGCATTAAGAAAAATATATCCCTCACCTTTAATATTGAGCTGAGCTGAATGGTCTCGCAGCAGAAAGTGAAAGTCCTCCCATGAGAAGGAATTTTTGTTGTAAAGACCAGCTGCCTGAAGCATAGCTGCTATGCCATCATCAGCCTGACTCTTAGACAGAGCACTTCCAGAGATATCAATGAAAGACCTGAACAAGAAAGGAGAAAAAGTGACTAGCAGAAAGAACAAATCGTCCAGAGGGGCTTTATTGATGTATATCATCTGAATCTCAAAGTTATGCATCATCTGAATCTTTGCGCCAATTAACTTTTTTTCTTCAATGCTCAAAAACAGGATCTGACATCAGCACCGACCTGAGTAAAGAAGTGAACTCTTCCTTGGACAAGAAGCCATCTCCTTTAATATCATGCATTGAAAACAGATGCTTAGACTTATCCTCTGGAGTACCTGGATTTGCAAGCCAAAAACATCAAACATTGTAACACTCTTAACAACACATGATAACATCATAGCATTGTAAAACATTCTAACAACATGACAAGGCAACTTTGTAGCATTGTAACATGGCAAAAGTATAAAACTGTTACACTCCAACAATATAACAAGGATTTTTAAAGGATTTTAACATTGTAACACTGTAAAATAATAAAACTGCAAGATCCTAACAATGTAACAAGGATAGCATTGTAACAACATGAAATTGTACATAAAAGAAATGTGACAATGTAATTTTGTAGCATTTTACCATAGCAACACTGTAACATCACAACAGTGTAAAATTTTAAAACTGTAACATTCTAACTATGTAATAATAGCCTTGTAGCATTGTAACAGTACCAGTTGAAAAGCTGCACTGTGTCACTTTTCCGTCCGCTAGAGGGCGCCTATTCAAAACAAAGGCGTAGTTTGATGACGCAAAGTTTGAGCTCAGAATCTTTGGACATGTGGTCTTGACCTCACAGATGGTGAAAAAGAATTGGGATAGGACTCTGGCAGAAATCCTGAATGTGATTATTAATATTACTGTAGCATGAAGCAGAGCAGGACTGAGTGTTGAGGAGCTGAGCAAGGCCGCTGGAGCGGTTGTTAATAAGATGAATGCAACACACGCCTCACGAACAGCAGGACTTTTATTATGCCATATTTCTGCTTTTCCGGTCATGAGTATGAGGTAACGCAGCTCTGTTTATCATCTTAGATACATTTGAGTGTGTTAAAAATTATGTTATGATGTTACCCGGTGCGTTCGCTCAGCGGCTGCTGTGACACTTGTTCACATTGCGAAGAGTAAAGCATTTCTGCCAAATAAAACCTGAAACCGAGGGTAACGCGGATATGATGCAGTTAACAGGTGACACCCTCACACGTCCCGGTTCATTGGTTAAAATGTCAATTTTCTCAATAGTTTAACAAATAGTTGGAAACATTTTGGATATTGCAAGTACTCAACTAAACAAAATATATAACACTGGCCTAGTGGTTTTTGGGTATTTTACCAAAATATTTTTACATAGTGCACCTTTAAAGGGTAAAATTTTTACATCCTAACAATGTGTCAAGGTAATTTTGTAGCATTTTATTCTGTATAGCATTATACTGTAACATCATAACACTGTAAAGTTGTAAAACTTTAACATTGTAAAACTGTAAAATCCTAACTATTTAATTAGTAAACATTGTAGCATTGTAACAGTTTAGCATTGTAAAAACTCTAACATCCTAACAATGCAACAAGGCAACTTTGTAGCATTGTAACATCATGAAACTGTAATGCTGTAAGACCAGGTTACAATGCTACAAAGTTGCCTTGTTACATTGTTACATTGTTACTGAAGACAAAAAAATATTGTTTGTTATATTATTTCCTCTATTATTTTTTTTAATTCATATTCATAATAATTTGTCTGTACATGTGTGCTGAGGAGATGTGTATGCCGACTGTTGTACACTGTACAGTAAGCCTATTCTATACAAGGAAAGGAATGATTTCCACTGCATATGTACCAAGGATGTATACACTAAAAGACAGTTGTTTTGGCCTGCCTGGGAAATATAAGTGCTGGATCTACCAAACAACATCGACCCACCATCCACATCCCTGTCCATCATGGAGAGAGGTTCAAGAGGTAGTCAAGCATGCAAGATCATCTTCGGCTTAGACCCAGTGGTATACCGTACAAAGTATACAAAAAATGCCCTAATCTCCTCCAAAGGCTGTGGACCCTTATGCGGGTAATTTGGTCCAAGGGAACCATTCCAACAAGCTGGAGAAGGGCGGAAGGGTGCTTTGTGCCCAAGGAGCAGGGATCCACACAGATCAGTCAGTTCCGAACTATGCATATGGTTCTATTCCTCATAGCTTAATCCAAGTTGCTTTGGACTACTACCACATCCCACAAAACATCCAGGGACTGATCACCAGTTACGAGAGACATCAAGCTACGATTCCAGTCTGCCAAGATTACAACAAAGTGGCAGCCAGTGGAGAAGGGGATAGTGACAGGATGCACAATCTTTCCCATCTTGTTTATCGTGGGAATGAATCTGATCATCTCTGCAGCGAGTTCAAGGGCAAGAGGACCAAAGACCGCAGTTGGATGTCAGCAGCCAGTAATCAGGGCATTTATGGATGATCTTACCGTGATAACACCAACTCATGTTCAGGCAAGATGGGTCCTGGCAGAACTGGATCGTATGGCCACTTGGGCAAAGATGGTCTTTAACCCCAAGAAATCATGGAGCATGGTGATCCAAAAGGGCAAGATCACTGGAAGGTTCAAGCTACTTGTTCAAGGGGAAGAGATCCCGAACATCCAAGAGAACCCAATAAGATGCCTTGGAAAGTGGTATGATGATTCCCTTTCAGATAAGAACAGCATCTCCAGCACTAGAAAACAAGTTGAAGAATGACTGAAGAAGATTGATAAGTCTGGCCTGCCTGGGAAATATAAGTGCTGGATCTACCAACATGGCCTGCTCCCGAGACTCATGTGGCTTCTCACAGTATATAAGGTGCCCCTATCAACTATTGAAGAAATGGAGAGGAAGTTCAACAAGCACCTTAGAAGATGGTTGGGAATACTGCCGAGTTTTAGATCCGTGGGGATCTACATAAGGTCGGGCCAGCTCCAGCTTCCCCTTTCATCAGTGGTGGAGGAGTTTAATGTCGCTAAATGCAGACTGTCCCTGACATATAGGGACTCTCATGACCAAATCACCAAGGAAGCAGGAGTTAGTACAAAATCGGGATGGAAGTGGGCCGCCAGCGTGGCATTTAACCAGGCAGAATTCTCTTAGGACCAAAGAGATCGTCGGAAACCCTTGCACTGGAAGACAGGGTCTAGGAACAGCACAATTTCAGCAGTGGTCAAAGTCCACCCCTAGGGAGAAGAGAACCATGATCCGGGACGAAGTCCGAAGCCTTGAGGAAGAAGGGAGTATGGCAAAATCCATCGAGCTCGTGACTCAAGGTGCTCCTCCCCAAGAGAGCAATCACATGGAGTGAACTGTGGCGGCTGGAGCCCTTCCGTATATCCTTTCTACTAAGAGCAGTGTATGATACCTTACCAACCTCAGTCAATTTGCACAGGTGGGGGATGAGGGAGGACCCACTGTGCGTGTTGTGTGGTGGGAAAGGAACAATGGCACATTCTGGCAGGGTGTAAGAGCACATTAACACAGGGGAGATACAGGTGGCGCCATGACAAGTTGTTGACAGTGCTCGCAGACATCTTGGAGCAAGAAAGGAGGAAGAAACAACCAGCCAAAGTAAGACCACTGCTGAACACCATCGCATTTGTGAAAGAGGGCCAAAGACCTGTCTCACACAGCCTAGGAAGGAAGAAACTCCTGCATTCAGCCCAGAGATGGAAAATGGAGGTTTATCTTGGGAGGAAACTCCAGTTCCCCAAGGCGGTACTGTCCACAACTTTAAGGCCGGATATCATCATGTGGTCTCTGGAGGGAAAGAAGATCATCATGGTGGAGTTGACGGTGCCGTGGGAGGAGGGCTGTGAGGAAGCTGCAGAGAGGAAAAGAGCCAAATACCAGCAACTTGTCCTAGACAGCCGGGAGAAGGGGTGGGTAACATGGCTGATGACGGTGGAAGTCGGATGTTGAGGATTCCCAGATCAATTTGTGTGGAATCTGTTGACGAAGGTTGGACTGAGAGGCCACTTGAGGAAAGCTGCCGCCCGTAGGCTGGGGGAAGCGTCAGAAAGAGCTTGGCTCTGGCACAAGAGAGAGGACAAAAGCTGGAAGCCTGGAGGAGAGGGGCAGTGACCTGGCCAGTCACTGCAGACCCATCAACTGGAGGGTGTGGTGGTTAGGGGTCGAAACACCCAGTGAAGGTTGGGGAACACCTGACGACCTGTCTTCCAGGCCAAGGCTTCACCCATTAGAAACGGGTGTATGTTAGCATCACAGATGTATTATATAAGTATGGAAATTGGATAAACATGAGTAAGAATTATGTGTATTTCTATTTTAGCATAAGCAAACATGTTTCTACCTTGTAAATGATTCATAGGATCTTCCTTAGAGGTATAAAATCTTGTGATTAACACTAAACTATAATATAAAAGATCTGAACAACCTCACCTTTCATAAAAATGACAATAACCTCCAGGAACTCTTGAAAGGAAAGGTATCCGTTACCGTCCTTATCAGCCAGTGTAAACATAGACTCTACAAAGAGCGAGTCAGGCTTCAGGCCGAACACGCTGGCAAATTCAACTCGCGTGAGCTCACACTGTAAAGCCTCTCGGGTCCTATTGCTCAAGTCTCCTGCATCACTTTTATTAATGTCCAAGACCTGGAGTCAAAAAAGACATTTAAGATGCTACATCTCAACTTTGTGACACATTGCCAGTGGAATGAGGACAAAATTACCTTTTAAGAAACAGCAGAAAGACATACCTTTGAAAAAGCATGCTTGAAGAACGTCTCCACCATCTTTTCCCTCTGTTCTCTGGTCACTGCATCTCTAAGTATTTCTTTCTCACTCATTTCCATCACAGTTAGACTCTGCATTCTGCCCTCCAGCTCAGATCTAAGGTGATTTAAGAACTCGGACCTCTGACCAACGTCCTCAAAGAACAAAACCTTTCACACAGAAATCCAACTTTATGTCTTATTGAGCATTAATTGCATGTTGACAACAGAGCGAACTTCCAAAATCTTACCAGATCATACTCTTTGGGGATCTTCAAGAGTAGAGCACGATGCTGATGGTCACTGGATATGATCACGTTCAGGTCCTCGTGATTTCCCAAACTGTGAGAGCTGAGAGGAGAGCCGTTCTCATCAAAGGTCTGGAATACTTTCTTCTCGTTGAAGGCAAGTGTGACCTGTCGGGGTCCCGCATTGTGCCCCAACCACTCTTTAGCTGAACAAAAAAGTGAAATCCAACACCAAAACCCCCCCAGAAGTTAATAAACTCATCTTCATTGGCATATCAGGCCAATATGACATTGCAGGTGATGTTACTGACCAGAAATCCCATGTGCGGGTTCCTTGTCTCTTGTGGGACCTCCGAGCTTCCTTTGGAATCGTTTGTATCTGGCTGTCCGAACACGAGCAACTACACAAGCTACTATGTAGCTTACTGTCGAGAGATCAGAAAAAGCATGAGTGTTGAAAAATGCTTGAGTGACATAAGCAATATATTAACTAGCAGGTAACTTTTTGGCAAACAAAACATTAAAACAGGGAAATAATTAGAGCTGGGCCATGATTAAAATGTTGAATCGCGATTAATCGCAATATGCGCAAAATTCCAGTCTATTGCATACTTTTATTTTAAAATTGCTGCTATATGAACAAAAGTGCAATAACATGGTTTGCAAACAATTTAAACAAATAAGGTGCTTTTTACATCATTTAAAAGTTAGTAACAGTTACAATATTTCTTGTAAATATCAACTTAAACATTAATTTAATCAAATTAAATATAAAACCAAAGCTATTTGCCACTGCCATGGCATTAATGTTTGGTTTGGTATTAAAAAAAAAAAACAGGGTATGTCTAGAGCCTCAGTCCATTTTTCCTCAGTCCAGAACCCTTTTGGTGCACTCTGACAAGAAAATAAAGGTAAAAGATAACATTTGCTTCAAGTAAAAAAACATTTACACTAAACTTCAGGCCTGTCAGGTAGAGTACATAGCAAATTTTATCTACTGTACAATGTGTGTTGTTGTTGTTGTTGTTGTTGTTGTTTTGGTGCTATAAATAAACTAGAAAGTTAAAGAAATAAAAAGAAATGTCCCTTTTTCAGGATTGTGTATTTCAACAATAATGTTGTAAAAATCCAAATAACTTTACAGATCTTCAATGTAAAGGGTTTAAACAATGTTTTCCATGCATGTTCAATTAACCATAATCAGTGAATTAACATGCACCTGTGGAATGATCGTTAAGACCTTAACAGCTTATTACAGAGAGTAGGCATTAAAGGTCACAGTTCTAAAAATGCAGGAGACTCAAGAGACTTGTCTGTGTTATTTATTTTTATAAAGGCCATTTTTTAAAAATCTTATTAAATGTATGAATCACCTTTCATTTTAAATTCTTACATTTAATTAATAAATTCAGATTAAATAATAAAGACACTATAGGGCTGTTACCAATAAAAAAAAAAAAAGCAATCATACCTTTAAACATGAAACTAAACTGCCAATAGGGGGCAGCAAGTGATCATCTTAATGAGTGAGTCATCGAGTCGTTCATTCAAATTATTCATTCAAAACGCTGAATCATTCAGTAACAAAACACCGCGCTGAGCGTTGATGTCCTCTGGACCTATTTTCGTCTGTGAAATCATGGGTGAAACAGAACAAAAAAGTAGTTTGGGTCTAAAATGTAAGTAACTTAATATTAATTAGGATAATTGTTTATTGATCAAGTATATACAGTCCCTGACAAAACTCTTGTCGCTTGTGTACAAATTGACCTAAAGTGCCGCTGAAATATATTTCTAATCAAGATTTTTTTTCCTTCACATCAACTGCAACTAGACCTCTGCAAACATGCCTAAGATTCACCTCAGAGACTAAAGTTTTGATTATCAAGAGGCTGAAGACCAGATCCACTGCTGATGTGGCAGACACCTTCAATGTGTCTCAGCGTCAACTACAGAGGATAGAAAAAAGATTTGAAGAGACTGGAGACGTTTTTGACAAGCCCAGGTCAGGCAGACCCCACAAGACAACTGCTCGAGAGGACCGTTTGTTGGCTCGAAAATCCAAGGCCAGCCCATTTTCCACTGCAGCAGAGCTCCACGAGACCTGAAGTCCCTGTGTCAACCAGAACTGTTTGTCGGATTCTGTCTCGAAATGGCCTCCATGGTCGAATCAGTGCGCAGAAGCCAGCACTAAACAAAAGACAATTGAAAAACCGTGTGGCATTTGCCAAGGCCCACAGCCTGCTAAAAGGATGGACGCTGGAAAAGTGGCAGAAGGTGGATTTTTCAGATGAATCTTCTGTTGAATTACACCACAGTCACCGCAAATATTGCAGGAGACCTACTGGAGCCAGAATGGATCCGAGATTCACCCAGAAAACAGTGAAGTTTGGTGGCGGAAAAATCATGGTCTGGGGTTACATCCAGTATGGGGGTGTGCGAGAGATCTGCAGGGTGGAAGGCAACATCAATAGTCTAAAATACCAAGAAATCTTAGCTACCTCTTATATTCCCAACCATAAAAGAGGCCAAATTCTGCAGCAGGATGGTGCTCCATCGCATACTTCCATCTCCACATCAAAGTTCCTCAAGGCAAAGAAGATCAAGATGCTCCAGGATTGGCCAGCCCAGTCACCAGACATGAACATCATTGAGCATATGTGGGGTAGGATAAAAGAGGACGCATGAAAGACGAAACCAAAGAATATTGATGAACTCTGGGAGGCGTGCAAGACTGCTTTCTTAGCTATTCCTAATGACTTCATCAATAAATTGTATGAATCCTGGCCAAACCGCATGGATGCAGTCCTTCAAGCTCATGGAAGTCATACAAGATATTAAATTTGGATCTCACAGCACCACAACTTAATTTGCTGACATATTTTTGTATTTGCAGTAAATTTGTTCAATTTCTGTATAGGCGACAAAACTTTTGTCTTGCCAAAATTTGACCTTTCTGTCTCAATTAAATGATAAATATTTTTTCTATGAAAATTATTTATTTCAGTGCATTAAACATCATTTTGGAGGGTTTTAGCTTTTCATATGAGCTATTTCTAACACCAATTAATTAATTAAAAGTCAGGTTAATATCAGGTATTTCTAGAAAATAGATAAGCGACAAGACTTTTGTCAGGGACTGTATAAGTATATCAGTTCGAACTACACCATTCATGCTACACAATTCAGAATTGCAAAGTAGACTTCTGTTATTAACAATATCTTAAATCATAAATATCAACAGCTACAAAAAATTCAGTTTTACCCCAGTATGTTTCTTCTGTGAGTTTATATTGCGATATATATATCCACGAATGTCTCTCACAAAGAGACAGGCAGCGCGAGCCTCAACGCGACTTTGTTACCAGAGGCAGAGATAGCCTACACTCTATCAATTGCTCTTTATATTGAATATAATAATAACAACAACAAAATCTAAATCATTCTCACGTTTCTGGTTATTTAATATTTTATTTGTCCAAGACAAAGAATGTCAAGCCTTTGGCTTACAGACAGCCCTGTATTCTCCTGTGAATATGGTTTGTCTGTATGTGTAGATATTCAGAGGCAGTGAGTAATTATTTAAATCTAATTAATATAACTACGTTAATGCGCGATAAAATAAATGTTGGCGTTAATTAATTAATGCATTAACGCGATAATAACGCTTTAACTTGCCTAGCCCTAGAAATAATATATTGTATTACATTTTTTAAAGGTGCAGTGTGTAAACTAGCGTTGAGGTTGTGATTGCAGTCGCCCACCGCTCACTCCTCCCTTTTGAAGCACACAGAGAAGCTACGGTGGCTGACACAGGACAAAGATGTCGTCGTCAGAGAGCAGAGAATGACTAGCGCTCAGTAGAGCAGTTTGTCCGTTTAGAGCTACTGTAGAAACATGGTAGCCCAAAATGGCGACTTCACTGTAAGGTCTTTATACACCACTGAAAATATATTATATTGTATTTCTATCAATAGATCCTCATAAATATTACACACTACACCTTTAAATAAAAAAATCTACAAAAAAGTTAATAAATAAAAATACATTCATTTATAGCAATTCCTGAGAAACTTTTGATATTTATAAATCATCAAAACAAACACGCTCCTACCCAAAAGGATCACACCCCTATCCTGATAGCCCCCCCCCCCCACACACACACACACTTTCAGTAGTTTCTCAGAAATGGATTACTGCACCTTTAATTACAGTATACAACTTAATAATGAATAAAACTGACCAACAGGAAACAGGAAGAGCACCACCACTGTTGCGCCAAAACCAGCTTTGCTGCTGTCGTCAAAGTAACTCGCAGAGAAGGCCTTTGCACAGGGGTGAAGATCGGAGGCTCTGATTGGCTGAGGCTGGGGGCAGGGATCGCCTGCACAAAACGCCCAAAATAAGCAAACCAAGACTTCTCAATATTATTATTTTTTTGTGTGTATGTGAAATATGTTTGTGTGTGTGTTGCTTATTACCATCCACCCAGAAGAACGCGTTCCTTTGAATGTCACCCTCCTCTGCACTGGTCACGTCCAGAAGGACATCATGAAATGTGGTGTTCTGTATGGCTTGGATCTCCTCGTCTGTGAACAACCTGAGAGGAAGAACAGCTGATGCTTAGCCAGGAATACCCTGGCTCGTCTGACCAAACTGACACGGTTGTTTATTTATATAATCATCACTGGAAAGTTTCCCACCCGTTTTGTCTGTTCTCAAACCAGAAGCGATCAGCGTTCCTTATGCGTTCAAACTGGTCTAGGATGATGGCGGAAAACACTGGACCCGGTCCTTCCTGTGTTTCTAGTAGGCCGCCCACAAATAGCTCTAATCTGGAGGTGTCATTTTTATATAACTCTGCAAGCTCCCTTAACAACTGAAAAGCAGCGAAAAGAGATTTGATTAAAGCGAAAGAACACTTTGCATTTGAATGAGGTTACAATACAGGGGGGTTGGGGTAGTTGTTGTCAGTATGTTTGCTGATGGTTCATGCCATTGATACTGAAAGCAGCACCTGTGTGTTATTCAGTTTAGGGTTGATCTCCTCCCAGGAGTTTACTGGCTGCATGTTGAGGGCCACTCTGATCTGGTTATAACTGGGCAGCCCAAAATCACGCCCCCTCTGGATGGATAATACCACTGCATCGGAGCGTGAGTACCGCAAGGGGCTGTACATGTAATCTAATGGAGAAATAAAATAGAGAAGACAAATTAGCCAATAGATAAAAATAAAATTGTTTTTTATTGAATGTATTTATTATAAATGATTTATTGGTGCACATATTTTTATTTATTAATGTGCCCTTATAACCTTTAATAAAAATAACTTCCCCTTCCCTCTTGCAGTGACATCTCTTCTCTTCTCTGATGATCTGTTTACCGTTGAGATGGACCAATAGCAAACCGCAACCATCCAATCAATTCCCAATGGACAAAATCAAGACCCGCCCTACATTTTTTCTTGTCCGAGAAGCCATTTCACTCAGATATACACTATGTTGCCAAAAGTTTTGGGACGCCTGCCTTTACATGAACATAAACTTTAAAGACATCCCAATATTAATCCGTAGGGTTTATAATGGAGTTGGCCCACCCTTTGCTGCTATAACAGCTTCAACTCTTCCGGGAAGGCTTTCCACAAAGTTTAGGAGTGTGTTTATGGGAATTTTTGACCATTCTTCTAGAAGCACATTTGTGAGGTCAGGCACTGATGTTGGAAGAGAAGGTCTGGCTCGCAGTCTCTGCTCGAATTCATCCCAAAGGTGTTCTATCGGGTTGAGGTCAGGACTCTGTGCAGGCCAGTCAAGTACTTCCACACCAAACTCACTCATCCATGTCTTTATGGACCTTGCTTTGTGCACTGGTGCGCAGACATGTTAGAATAGGAAGATGCCATCCTCAAACTGTTCCCTACAAAGTTTGGAGCATGTAATTGTCCAAAATGTATTGGTATGCTGAAGCATTAAGAGTTCCTTTTACTGGAACTAAGGGTTGGCCCCTTAGCCCAACCTCTGAAAAACAACCCCACACCATAATCCACATTCCACCACACTTTACACTTGGTACAATGCTGTCAGGCAAGTACTGTTCTCCTAGCAACCACCAAACCAAGACTTGACCATTGGATTGCCAAACAGAAGCGTGATTCGTCGCTCCAGAGAACACGTCTCCACTGCTCTAGAGTCCAGTGGCAGCATGCGTTACACCACTGCATCCGCCGCTTTGCACTGCACTTGGTGATGTAAAGCTTGGATGCAGCTGCTAGGCCAAGGAAACCTTTTCCATGAAGCTCTCTACGTACTGATCTTGAGTTAATCTAAGGGCCACACGAAGTTTGGAGGTCTGCAGCTATTGATTCTGCAAAAAGTTAGTGACTTCTGGGCACTGTGCGCCTCAGTATGCGCTGACCCCTGTGATTTTATGTGGCCTACCAGTTTGTGGCTGAGTTGCTGTTGTTCCCATTTGATCCACTTTGTATAATACGTATAATACGACTAATAGTTGACTGTGGAATATTTAATAGTGAGGAACCTTCACGAATGCACATGTGGCAACCTATCACAGTCCTGAGAGCAACCCATTCTTTCAGAAATGTTTGTAAATGCGCCTGACTGCCTAGCTGCTTTGATTTTATACACCTGTGGCTTTGGAAGTGATTGGAACACCTGAATTCAATGATTTGGAGGGGTGTCTCAATACTTTTGTCAATATAGTGAACATCTCAAAAGGGACTTCTGTTTCATTCTGACTTTCAATTAATCAAAAAAACAAACAAAAAAACAACCTCTCAAATCCTCGACAATGATGTTGTCCTCTCGCTCTGCGATCTGAGAAGCCATGCCCATTATTAGCTCATCTACATCCTGACTGGACTGCAGGTTTGGATTCTGAAACATATATAACTTGATATAAAATATAACTTAATGATATATTAATGTAATTATTGTTATTTAAACATTTTAAAAAATACAAAAAAAATATTTAATTAGATTAATAAATAACCAATAAATTATACAATATATAATAAAGAAATCCTTTGGGAGAAAACCAGGCATAATTTCAGTACCAATCCACTATTTATGAAATTTTAATTATATGGTTGCATAATCCAAACCAAACCCTGTCTGTTATGACTCACATTTCGGTTCCAGAAGGTGTTGCATAAACGCAGGCCAGGAGATTTACTTGCATCGTTGTTCACGGCACTTTTGTAGTGACACGTCTCATTTCTGAATCCCCAAAATCACATTTCAACACCATTTCAGATACAATTGGGGATTTTGTATGTATACTACAGTTTATATTTCAAATAAACATTGTTCTTTTGAACTTTCTATTCACTGATGAATCCTGGAAATAAACATTCAGCCAGCAGAACAGCTAAAAAGGCTTTCAACTGATCAGGTGCATTTTACGAAATAGAATAATTGAGAAAATGTACCTTTTATAAACACCAGATGGCGCAAGAGTCAGTCCAAACCTCACAGCAGCGGCTTCAAACTCAGCAGAGATCCCTGGATCAACATGTTTCTGATAACCTGCAGAGGGACAGAACGAGAGCAGCGCTGCGTGATCACACTCATATTATATAGTCTGTTATAAGCTAATATTAATCAGTATTTTTTTTTTTAAATCAGCCATTATTGTTCACAAAAAAACACACACACAAATGAAAACAAAATGAAAACCAATGAGTGACAAACCGACAACTAAAAATAGAGTCAATATTAATTTCATGTGCTGCAATTCTGTACTCAACAGAAATGACATGCTTGGCATCTGCTAACCTGTAATGACGTATATGGCATCTGCATGCTGTCAACTGCACGTTATGCAAACCATAAGAGATATTTTAACAGACCACAAACTAGCCAACCTTTGACTAGCGGCATAAAGTCTGCTCCAGTTTACAGCATATTCTCCCCTCGAACCACCCATTAAACAGGAAGAGACCGTCTGACCCACATGTAAAGTGACCAGCCACAGTTCATTTTGCTTGATATATCCCAATAATAGACTATAAATAATTGTAAAGTGGAATGTTCTATTCAGCCTGTGGATATTAAATATCATGATATCAACGCTATCTTGCTAACATCCACAGGCCTCTATGAAAAGTGAAGAATGACATGGCAATTCACCAATAATTTAATTATAAATGTTATTTAGTTTGCTCAATTTAATAATAATTGTATACATTTAATACATTTATATTTTGTATTATTTATATTAAAATATCTTTTTTTAAAGTAAGGTAAAAGGTGATAATCAAAATTGGCTCAATTAACTAACATTTTAAATAAAAAAAGAATAATAATTATTATTAATTTGCCCCTATATTACATTTTAAAGGTTAATATTGTTTTATGTCTACAGCAGGTTTGCATCCAAGGTCCAAAACATTGCAGCATTAGCTCTTTCTCACAGTGTCTGAAACATAAAAGTCTCTCTAAACCTCTCCTTTCTGAGAGCTTCCTCTGCTCTGATTGGTCAGATGACCCAGTCTGTTGTGATTGGTCTACTCTGCTCTTATTTGTCAGATGGATCGGTCTGTTGTGAATGGTCTGCTCTGCTCTGATTGGTCAGATGTACCAGTCTGTCTGTCTGGGCACCTTAAAGGTGCACTATGCAACTTTCCGTCCACTAGAGGTCGCCTATTCAAAACAAATGCGTAGTTTAATGATGCAAAGTGTGAGCGCAGTATCTTGGGACATGTGGTCTTCACCTCACAGCCGGTGGAAAATAGGACTCGGGCAGAAATCACGTTCATGTATGCGGTTATTACGTTACTGTAGTGAAGCAGAGCAGGACCGAGTGTTGTGGAGCTGAGCACAGCCGCTGGAGCGATTGTTACACAAACACCGCGAGCACCGGGACTTTTATCATGACAGGACGGGACACATCCGCCGGGCGCCTAAACTATTTCCGCTCTTCCGGTTATGATTATGAGGTAATGCAACTCTGTTTATCATATTAGATACATTTAAGCGTGTTGAAAATGATGTTATGACGTTACTCCGTGCGTTCACATGTTCACACTGCTAAGAGTAAAGCGCTCCTGCCAAATAAAAGCCGAAACCGAGGGTAGCGCAGATATGATGCAATTGACAGGCGACTCCCTTAAACGCTATGCTGAAACGTCCCTGTGCTTAGGAAAAATAGCAATTTTCTCACAATTTACAAATAGTTGGAAACATCTGGGATATTGTAGGTACTCAACTGAACAAAATATATAACACTGGCCTAGTGGTTTTTGGAAATTTTACTGCAAAAATACTACATAGTGCACCTTTAATGTGATATATGAGTGGAAGTAAATTTAACTCAGTCTCACACGAGACGACACATCTTCTGAAAGTTGAATCTGAGACAAACCACAGATTACTTCAGCATGTGCACATTCAGACACACACACACACACACACACACACACACACACACACACACACACACACACACACACACACACACACACACACACACACACACACACACATTTAAGCGTGTTGAAAATGATGTTATGACGTTACTCCGTGCGTTCACATGTTCACACTGCTAAGAGTAAAGCGCTCCTGCCAAATAAAAGCCGAAACCGAGGGTAGCGCAGATATGATGCAATTGACAGGCGACTCCCTTAAACGCTATGCTGAAACGTCCCTGTGCTTAGGAAAAATAGCAATTTTCTCACAATTTACAAATAGTTGGAAACATCTGGGATATTGTAGGTACTCAACTGAACAAAATATATAACACTGGCCTAGTGGTTTTTGGAAATTTTACTGCAAAAATACTACATAGTGCACCTTTAATGTGATATATGAGTGGAAGTAAATTTAACTCAGTCTCACACGAGACGACACATCTTCTGAAAGTTGAATCTGAGACAAACCACAGATTACTTCAGCATGTGCACATTCAGACACACACACACACACACACACACACACACACACACACACACACACACACACACACACACACACACACACACACACACACACACATTTAAGCGTGTTGAAAATGATGTTATGACGTTACTCCGTGCGTTCACATGTTCACACTGCTAAGAGTAAAGCGCTCCTGCCAAATAAAAGCCGAAACCGAGGGTAGCGCAGATATGATGCAATTGACAGGCGACTCCCTTAAACGCTATGCTGAAACGTCCCTGTGCTTAGGAAAAATAGCAATTTTCTCACAATTTACAAATAGTTGGAAACATCTGGGATATTGTAGGTACTCAACTGAACAAAATATATAACACTGGCCTAGTGGTTTTTGGAAATTTTACTGCAAAAATACTACATAGTGCACCTTTAATGTGATATATGAGTGGAAGTAAATTTAACTCAGTCTCACACGAGACGACACATCTTCTGAAAGTTGAATCTGAGACAAACCACAGATTACTTCAGCATGTGCACATTCAGACACACACACACACACACACACACACACACACACACACACACACACACACACACACACACACACACACACACACACACACACACACACACACACACACACACACACACACACACACACACACACACACCTCTCACCTGGATAGGAAGTCACAGGTTTTCCCAGATAGGCCGGAAGCCACTCGTAGAATGCAATATTCTGAAGAAAGAAAGAACACATACACCTTCAGAAATCTAGTCTAATGACATTTATATTTATACGCTAGAGTTCAGAGGAAGTGAGAAGTGAAGGATACTGTGGTGCATCCCTCGAAATTGGCACCTGTGCTGTTACATGAAGTGAGTCAGTAATTGAGGACTATTTGCTTTACCTGAAATGTGGCAATAACCCTCTTTCTGGCATTTTGGAAAAGCTCTTCGTCTGACCAAGAGGGGTGTTCCTTAAACAGTTTGGAGGCCAGGTAATTATGGTAACGAAACCAAATAATTCCCTCAGTGACCGAAAAGATGTTCTCATTGGCCCAGGCATTCCCAAACTCTGAGAACACAAAACGAGCACTTGAAAACCACAACATGCAAGGCAAGTTATGTTGCAATGCACTTAATACATTTGAGTAAAAATAAGTAATAAAACCATACAATATTGTGAAAATACAGTAAATAAGTAAAAGGGTTGACGTCATTCCACCCTGTATCTCTTGTACTGTATTGCTTAATTTCTTTGCAATGTATGCAGCGATTTACAAGTGGTTAACACCTTCACATTGTTATGAGTTTTAGTTGACCCTATGACAGACTATGAATCCCTTACAAAAATGTACCACGGTAATCATAGTGACTGCTTAAATACAATAATTACTATAGTCATAGTCTCAACAATAAAACTCTGGTATTTATTATTTAATAATTCTTACATTTTTATAATTCATTAATTTAGTAAAATAATAATAATAAATTTTAAAAAATATATATATAATTTTTTTATTTATTTATTTATCTAATTATCCATATATAAATAAAATATGAATCAATCTATTCATTAATAAATGTATACATCGATTTATGTGTTTTTATATGTTTTAAACATATGTTATTTATGTTTCTTTTTCTATTTCTCTTTAAATAAATGAAAAATACAAACACAAAAAAATACAAATATCTATTTACTTATTTATTTTGTTATTTACATAAAATAAATAAATGTGTATATACAAACCCAATTCCAAAAAAGTTGGGACACTGTACAAATTGTGAATAAAAACAGAACGCAATATAGTGGAAGTTTCAAATGTCAATATTTTATTCAGAATACAACATAGCTAGATGACATATCAAGAGTTTAAACTGAGAAAATGTATCATTTTAAGGGAAAAATAAGTTGATTTTAAATTTCATGGTATCAACACGTCTCAAAAAAGTTGGGACAAGGCCATGTTTACCACATATTTGGCATGGCATTTCAAAATGTCTCACTTTCAACATTTGATATGTTATCTATATTATATTGTGAATAAAATATGACTTTATGAGATAAATTAAATATGAGATATGAGATTTATTGCATTCCTTTTTAGTCACAATATTATTCAAAAGTGAATTCAGGGTGATTAGGAAACTTTTTCCAAGTCATCTCAATGACAAAAAGTGTCCCAATCACCCTTAAACCACCCTACTACCCCTTTTCCACCAATCCAGTCTTGGTGCTGGTTCAGAGCCAGAGCCTAGTTTCAAATCGGTTCTTTGTCTTTCCACACCCAAAGCACCAGTTCCGAGCCAGGAAAAGTGGTTCTTAAGTAGCACCAAAACATTGGTGGGCTAAAAGTAAGAACCACTTGCGTCAGTGGCTGGTGGCGGGGTTGCCGTGACCAACAAGACAAACACAAACTTGTAAAAGCCATTTTTTAAATAGCAGCTAATCGAGCTAACAGCTACTCGATTGTAATCTCTGTCTATACAAATTACGGCGAGCTGCACGGATGTGTTGGATTCCCTGTGTTTTGATGCCGATGTAAGATCGTAAAGCCATGTGCATCAATAGTAAGGCAACATTCGCCATTGTTGATGTAAGGCTTGCTCGAGATGCATCGGCGCTGTGCAGCCTGATCGCCATATGACATCAAAGTACAACAAGGGCATATGATTCCTTATGCTTTTGAATCACTCATGCAATATCATACATTGATCGGTCTATGCAGCGCTGATGCATCTCGAAAAAGCCTAGTGTTTTTGTGTTTCCCGCTGCCTCTCTAGTGTTGCTGAGAAAGATGAGATGTACACAGTGACGTAAGACCTGGCTCTGTGGTGCCAACACCAAACTGGCACTAGCACTGGCTCTGAACTAGCACTTCGTTCAATCTGGTGGAAAAAGGGTAAGGGTGCATCTCAATCAGCTCCGGATCTTCTCCCATATTAGGACACGGAAAACTGCCGACCCTGACTGGTTGGAAGGCACCATCCTAAAGAACTGCAAAGAACAACTGAGCCCGGTGTTCAGAGGACTGTTTCAAAAATCACTTGACACACACAAAGTCCCAAAGATATGGAAAACAGTGGAAACTTTACCACTTCCTAAGAAAGCCAAACCAGTTACACTGAACGATTTTTAGACCAGTGGCACTCACTTCTGTTGCTATGAAGTGTTTTGGGTGGCTTCATTTAAATAATTTAAAAACACAAACCCAAGATTGGACACATTACAGTTTGCTTACAGAGAGAAAAGGGGTGTGGAAGATGCGGTCACAACCAGTGATGGGAATAACGGCGTTATAGATAAACGGCGTTACTAACGGCGTTGATATTTTCAGTAAGGAGTAATCAAACGAATTACTGTTTCCCCCGTTACAACACCGTTACCGTTACTGAGAATAAAATGCGGTGTTACTATAATTACGCTCACTGAAGCGATTTTCATCCGAACAGGCAACTGACTTGTGAAAACTGGTTAAAAAAAAAAAATTATATGACTTATAGCAACTTTTTTTTTTTTTGTACAGTAACGAAAAGAGTTACTTTCCCTGGTAACGAGTTACTTTTATTATAGAGTAATTCAGTTACAAACTCAGTTACTTTTTGGAACAAGTAGTGAGTAACTAAAACTAATTACTTTTTTAAAGTAACGTTCCCAACATTGGTCACAACCCTCCTGGATAAAATTTACAAACATCTTGAAACACCAGCTTCTCATGTACGCATCATGTTCGCTTTCAACTCCATCCAGTTTCTAGTCAAACATGTTGATAGAGAAGCTGACAAACATGGGTGTAAACCTCACTCTTGTAAAGTGGATTCGGGACTTTTTTAACAGGAAGACAACAGTATGTGGGGGCGGGTCATAATCAGTCAAGAACCATCATGACAAATACGGGAGTGCCGCAATTATGTCTTATTACCATTGTTATTTATTTGATATACTAATGATTGTGTTAGTCACCATTTCAACTGTTCATTAATTAAGTTTGGAGACAATGTTGCCCTAATCGTTTTCTAAAACATAATGAACTGGATTTTAGGACTGAGTTTGACCACTTCCATGAATGGTGCAACCAAAACTTGCGTTGTTAGTGTTTTTTGTTGTTGTTGTATCCTCTATGACTATAATGTTGTAGGATGTTTGGTGCGGTTTTACTTTATTGTTATCTGTGTTTATGTTGAATGTGGCTCTCTTGAGTGTAAAACAAATTAGCCTTGGGGCAATAAAAGTTTCATTCATTCATTCATAGATAAATAAATCAAAATAAACAAATAAATCCCTTTATATAATTGTTTTTAAATTAATGAATTATTGACTGAATGGAAATTCGAAAAGCTTTTTGCAGTGTTTGCATGTGACGCTATATTAATTTATAATTTTATAGTAGTGAAATAACAGTAAAAACTATAGTATTCGGAGGAAACTATGGTTGTCACATGCCTGTCCTGTCTTGTGTGCACATGTGGGTTTTGTCAGTATGGCCTTTGTGCTTCTGTCATTGTCTGATCCCTCCCCCCTTGTTATCTGATTAGTGTTTGATTTCTCCCACCTGTGTTTCCTCGGTCCCTGCCTCATTTGTTCCCTTTAAGCTCCTGGTGTTTGTCAGTCTTTGTGGTATCGTTGTATTGTCTACGTCTCCTGGGTCGCTGTGATTCCTTTTGGTATGTTTGAGGCTTTGGTTTATGTTTTATTATTGTTGTTTTTTTACCCCCTCGTGGGTTTTTGTTTTGTATTTGTTACTGTAAGGGATGTTACTTGAAAACCCCCCCTAGAAAATGGGCAATATTTCATGTCTTACCCAGCCAAAACTTCCTGATTAGCATTGCAACTATTGGTTGTGTAATGATAAATAAATGTACTACAACTTAGAAAGTAACTGTTCAATTTCTTACCATAGAGTTCCTGTGAGCCGGGACTAGCACTACTGGGGTCCTGCGCACTCCACATGAAGTAACCGCTGTTACTACGTCTGGGCATGTCCTGTGAGGAGCCTGAGGCCAAGAGCCCTTTGGAAAACGTTCTCAAGGCATCACACCATGAGCTGGAGGATCCATAGATGGAGCTGCCATCTATCCAAGCTGTCACGTGATTCACCTGAAATGAGTTATGGGTAGATCAAAAACGGGTCCATTCCAAAACTCTTACTGTTAATTGTGACTACATGTGCACCTGTGTACGAGGATTGTTAGGACTTTTGCCTGTGCTCGGGTCCCACTCTGCTCTCTGGAACTGGAGCAGGACTGGTTTTGAGGAGTTGGAGCCAAAGACAGGATCTTCTTTATGGACTTTAATATGCATGAACTCAGGTGGGCAACCAGGCCGACGGGATTCTGAGATCTCAGACCACACATGGTAACCTAATGTAGTAATAAAGAGCATGTGTGAAAATGGCAATCATGAGGAATCAAATTCTCTTTGACCTTTTCAATACTAGGAAAACTTCTTTTGGAAATAAGCTGCAAAAGCATCTCACTGCATGTGAAATCTTTGAAGAACTCTACAAAGTTCTTAATTCTTAACACCAGTGCATGTTGTTTTACTGAAGTAATAGGACAATTCACCATGACGTCACAACAGTAATAAACGTTCTTCCGGGTGGCAAAAGCCGAAGCGTTCCTATGGCAACGCTAGTATTCAGACATAGTTAACATGATTATTGAGGGACCGATTAATTAATTCAGGAGATAGCAATACATGAAATGCCTAACCTTGGTCTAGTAGATGTAGTGCTAGTCTAATACCACAATTTTTAAATGAGCCTCAGCTTACCATTGAGTAGTTATTTTAGTGACTGTTGCTGTTTGAATTACAATATGTTAGGCTATCGTAGATAGTCTATTTCCCTGTTCTCTGCTTTTCAACAAATCCTTTGCACACATTTTTTCTTTATTTTTTGTATCTGAAGCTATAGCAGCAACATTGAAAGTTCCGGTGTCTGTGTTTAACACGAAACCTTGTGTGATTGCGGCCGGCTCGCGGTGCAGTCATGCTGTTTCCCAGCTGATTTGATGCAATGATCCACTTTAATGACTCGTGGCATCTGCAATATCTCACAAACTCCCGATGTTAAAATATGTTATATTTATAATTTTATATGGAACTAATCACTACACCTGTTAGCAGTCATGTAAACATCCATTATTGATATAAAATAGCCGAAATCACATGAACAATCACACAAAAACCTTATTCCATAGTTATCGTGTGTTTATTAGCTTCTTAGTTCAGGCGTAGAAATTTAGAATAGGCCCGTTCGAGCCAGAATGAGGAAATGTCCGAGACAGTAGGAGAGAGGTCTGCGCATGTTTTAACTCTTTTATATCGAATAATTCCGTGAGAAATGAATAGAAATGGTATTCTGTATGACGAAATATTTTGCAAACGTGATATGTCAATATTTCTCCAAATATGAGGACTTTTAAACTAAGAGCTAAACTGAAAGCTGTTCTTTGCGATCTCTATGAACACAAATGAGCCAGTGAAGACGAGAGAATAAAGTGCGTCTGATAATCTATTCAAAATATCGTTCATAACGGATCGATAATAATGCACTCCTGACATAAATTAAGAATTGAATGTCACTGCAACCCAGTTTTATCATAAACAGTGTTCAAATATCAAAGCTGGAGTCTTTAATCTTTCTGATGATACTGAGTTTGTCCAGATAATGTGTGATGAGCAGTGAATGTTGAACAATAGTAATCTGAGGCCGTATGATCTTTGAATCGTAAGGGGTTAAAAGAGATCTAAAGTTTACTAATATTAGTCTCGAAATTCCCCAGCTGAAGATAATTATGCTCTGCTATGATTTTGTAGATGGACCATTTTGAGAATACTTCTCTGTAGCGCCACTTTTGACGACGTCCACTCGCTTTAGCCTCCTCACCCACAGGTTTTGCTGCATATATTTACTTCTTTCTGAATGAAATCGATAAAATCCTACACCTTTTCCTGTATATCTGATGGCGCAACCCCAAACACAACACGTTTTCGTCATAGTTTCAACTTTAAACAACAGCAATGTTCTTAACTATGTTAATATTTACAGTAGCCGGCTGATCTCTTCAGTTTGTCAGTAGAAGCCGCTCGCGTTCTGCCACCCGGAAGTATCTTGAGGCGATTGTTTACAAACATTCTGAAATGGTCTATAAGGTTCTTCTTTAGCATCGGGCTATATGGTTCTATTTGGAACCTTTATTAGATTTTGGAACCTGTATTTTCAATAATTATTCACTGACAAAGTTCCCAAACAGCAAGCTGTTAATTACGTTTACATGCACCAAAATAATGTCTATATAATCGGATGGAAGGGAGAAGTGTACAGTGGCGCTGTAACGTGGAGGAAGATTAGGAGGATTCAAAGTCCTTAGTTATGGTGCTTTTGCATCAGTTTTAAAGTCCCCATTCATTTTAATTGCATGAAAAAGAGCAACCAGTATAGTCTTTAAAATGTCAACAACATGAAAGTGTGTATTGACAGATCCAATTGTGCATACCTCTGCTTAGCCCCATCCCATAACGAACTGTGGGCAAAGGCTGATGACGTAACACCAGGACGCGATTATGATTGGCCGATTGATAAGCCTAAATCTGATTGGCTAAAGAATACGACTGATCTGGGTGGCAGGAGAGCGCTGCCAGGAGAGTCTTAAAAGTACACACACACAAATCCAAGACGATTCACACGCGAATGGCGATTTGCACATTCGCATTCAAGGACAAACCTGTACATTTTAAACATTTGAAAGGTTTTATGTGGAAATAAGTATAGTTTTTATTAACACAATTTCGGGAGGAGCATGTGCAGATAACTAAACCTAATTAAACACAAGTGGAGCACATCAAGCGAATCAACGATAAGAGGTGTGTATTCAGCAGATTTACCTTCTTTCGTTGACCATTTTAGCGTGGATGGCTTTTCCGGCTGGTCGCCTCGCCCGCCCACGCTGTATAGATCGCTCAAACAGCTCGAAGCAATTCTACAATGCTACATTTTTTTCCTTACAGATTTCTAAGCCATTTTGGCCGCTTCCATCACGGTAAAACCAATTCTGCTTTTGTAATGTGTGTAATTGTGTTTGCTATGATTCACAATTGCGTTTCCGTCTTCTAAAGTCTAATCATTGTTCTAAGGTATGTTAACAGCTGGTTGTTTTAGAAAATAAATAAATAAATACAAATGATGACAGAGTCGCGCTCGGACAGTGTAAAAAGTGCACACCGCAGACTTGCAACAGGGGAAACTACAACAGAAATAGAAAATGATCTTAAATAATTTGTTACGGGCGCACATCAATATTTCTTGCAATTGCCGCCTCTGGGTACTACAGACAGATACTTTTCACACGCGACAATTGCGTTCATCACAAGGTTGCTGTGGTGATGAACTATAAATATAGTGGTTGAGGAGATTCCCCCCTTCAATGTAAAGCGCTTTGAGTGCCTTGAAAAGCGCTATATAAATCGAACACATTATTATAATGTTACTTTCTGGCAAAGCTAAATCAGTAAAAGATGCCAAGGACCAAAGTTGCGCAGTAGAGAGCAGGAAGTACAGTCGCTATCAAAAGCCCACCCACATTCTCACAGATGCAGAACAATTAATTATGTTGGTGTGAAATAAACAGTTATGGAAATGTAGAAATTAAAGCTAAAGCTCCAATCTGCTCCCAAAAATCCCGAAAAAAGTCCGTTAGTGCCTCAGTGACAATGATCGAGGGGCGATCGAGGCGCGAAAGCTTCAGTTTCTGAGAGGGGCGCTGCAGGCTTGGTTGGAACCAGCTGATAATGTGAGCCTCACGTTTCAGATTCTGAGCATTCTACGGGCGTGCACGTCACCAATGCTTCAGTTCAGAGCAGTTCGCAATGAATCGCGCACATTCATGCCAAAGCAAATTCTAATCAAAAATAACAATTTTCTTTATTGTGATTAATATTGTATGTCTTAATATGCTTCACACAGAGAGGCCGGATAGCTGGCCTGAATGGTTGCAGCCAAGTGAAGCAAACTCGCGTATCAGACTTTTCAAAGGGGGTTTATTATCACCGTAAATCCCTCGCACACATGGGGCAGTTAAACACTCCACTGACAACTGGGTTACTAAACAGAAAAACAAACGGCAAAGAGCAACAGAAATTTAAAACGCATCCATGCAACGTTCACAGCTCGCGCTTCACTACGGACTGCCCTCTCATCAGCGAGAGAGAGGAATGTACGTTCCGCCTTAAAGGAGCAGTACCTAATTTAACGAGGTAAAGGCTGCGTCCGAAAACCTAGGCAGCTAACTCGTTGCCTCGCTGCCTCACCAGACAATGACTCTGCAGGCAGCGTTTGTGCACGCAGGCACCTCACAGAACTAATTTCGGACAGACTTCTATGGCAGTGTAACAGTTTAATGATCTACTGCTAAATAGAGAGAGCTCTGGTGAGAACTAAACATATTCAATTACTACAGTAGTGATTTCTCGCTAGAAATTATATCAGAAATATAATATGTTGGTAAAAAACTTACATTTACACACAAACTGACCCGTAAACGCAACTTCTGGACGCCATCTTTTTCTCCCAGCTCAACTGTCACTGAATGGAAATCACAGGATTAAGGGATATCAAGGGCAGCGAAGGATACATGATTGATGCCTTCAAAAATCGAATTGAAAAATTGAAATGTGTCCTCCGAAGGAAGCATTTTCCAGGTTTCGGACGCAGCCAAGATACCGGATACCGCTGAGGCTGCTTTAGGGACCGTCTGCAAATTCACAGTAACTCACCAAAAGGCTTTTTTACATTCCAAAGTTTGTAGTACATTACTACTGGCAAGACTTACTTACTACAGGTGAAATTAACTGGAGTAAAGCTGCCTTGGCATAGTCATTCGATATCCGTGGATCTAGGGACCGTCTCTAAAGTTACATACCACTTTGGTATAGGGCTGCACAATTCTAATTAAATTTATAATCGTGTTTACGATTAGAAGTTAAGATTATGTAATCGTTAAAAGCTGTGTTGAGCCCAGAGCCCTCCCCCGGACAGCACGCCAAATACGCATAATCTTTACTCTATTTAATTTGATGTAAGTGTGAACTAGTGAAAGTCTGAATTGTGAAAGCTAAACCCGCAATAGTCAAAAAAAAAAAAGTCTGAATTGTGAAAGAAACCCGCAATAGTCAAAAAAAAAGTCTGAATTGTGAAATAAATTTGCAAGGTAAAAAACAGAATTGTGAGTTATAAACTAGCAATTGCGGAAATAAAGTCTGAATTGTGAGATATAAAGTTGTAATTATCTTCATTAACTCATCAATTAATCTAAAAAAGATACCGTAATTCTGAAAAAGAAGTCAGAAATGTGAGATATAACTTTGCAATAGTGGAACAAAGTCTGTGTGGAAGATATCAACTCGCAATTGTGAGATAAAACTTGCAATTGCAGAAAGTCTGAACTGTGAGAGCCAGGATTATGAGATAAAACTCACAATTGTGGGGGAAAAAAGTCTGAGTTGTAAGATATAAACTTGTAATAAAGGACAAAAGTCTAAATTGTGAGTTATAAACTTGCAATTGCAAGATAAAGTTCAAATTGTGAGATGAACTTGTATTAGTGGGGGGAAAAAGTCTAAATTGTGAGTTATAAACTCGGAACTGTGAGGGGGGAAAAAAGTCAGAATTTGAGATGACCATGATCTTATTGTTATTACCTTTACGGAAACAAGCTTCCATCCTTTAAGGTAAATGACACTCAGGATGCCTCTACTGAAATGGAATCTTACTGAACTGCCTTAAACTATAATTAAAGGGCTGGCTGTGTCTCAATCATCAGGCTGCACCTAGTTTAAATGAAGGAGACACTCACCGAAGGCCACAGAGAGAACAGTTCTGTTCTTGTAGGACAGGAGACCGGATTTGCCGCTCATGGCCGTGTTGCTTATCTGGCGGGGGTTGGGCAGGTGCGGTTCCTGTCGGGGCAGATAAACGCCGTCCGTATACTGCGCCGGCAAGAGACGGACCAGAGCTGCATCTGTAGGGGCGGCATCCTGATGTTTAGAAAAAAATATTTCTTACTATTTTAACTTTGTAAAAAGCAAGAGGAATCACTCACCTGCAGCCCCCCGATCATGATATGCCAAATTATTGTACCACCCATCATACCTTTGAACTTCCCAGGTAATGGCAGAATTGGCACCTGCTTGGATCAAGATCAAAGAGAGTTTGGCAACACTAATAATTCACATCAGTCATTAACAAACATTATAGGATAATAGCACATTCAAGATGATCCTAAAATATACACAAGACTTTTATCTAGGATTTTTACAAATCTAATTTACACCCATTAAAGTTTAGTTATGGTGTAAAAATTAAGATCTGCTCTATTTCCAAGGCAAAAAAAGCCCATTTCAGAATTGTGAGATATAAAGTAAGAATTTAACATTTATCTAGGACATCTTTTTAAAATCTAAGTTAACACCCAAAAATTGACAGTCATTTAAGTATTGTTTTGGTGTAAAAATTAAATGATGTTCTATTTCTAAGGCAAGAAGGCTCATTTGTGACAATGAGACTTTTCTACGCCCCTGCTTATTTATTGCTAAATAGTTTTTTTTTACTGCAACACTTAAGTTTCATGAATAACATGATTTTTTTTTTGTTGCATAATGTTTATATGTTCATAAATAGCTCGAAATGCATGTATTTTTCTATGAAAATGCTGTTATTTTTATTGTTTAGCCTATATTTATTTATTTAAAATGCACATTGGTTAGATAGATAGATAGATAGATAGATAGATAGATAGATAGATAGATAGATAGATAGATAGATAGATAGATAGATAGATAGATAGATAGATAGATAGATAGATAGATAGATAGATAGATAGATAGATAGATAGATAGATAGATAGACAGACAGACTCACCAACAGCTTGACAGAGAACAGTCAGGGCAGTTAAAGTCCTCCAGATCTCCTCACATAAACCCATTCTTGCGAACCAATGAAGCACCTCTTCGCCTGAGCAAGAGCACTTCACCTCAGACTAGAGAAAACACTAAGTGCTGTGTGTAAAAGTAGACCCAACTGAGGAAGAATGACAAAGCCGGGAGCTTCAAACCAATATTAAGGCAATTAAATTGAAAACACAGTCACACCTGTCAGTCTGTACAGGACAGCAGACCTCGCCTGTCCGCTTTAGATCGAGTGCAGAGAAAATAAAAGGAAGAGCAGAGTGACGGAATGAGAGTCCGACCCACATCCACACCTGACCGTTTCTCACTGAGTTTATGATGAAGGGCTGGTCATGAGCAGATTCCACCTTTCTCTGGAAATACCAATCAATGCAAATCAAAGCTGTTATTAGGAAGCGCGATCGTTTAAAAGATGAGCGCCGAGCGGGTCATTTTATTTCCAGGACACATATCCCGTGTTGCTTTACGGCTCTCGTTGCGCCCACAGGTGAGTTGCAATACGGCATTGTGTCTGCAGAGTTTTGTCAATGTCTATCAAGCGGCATCGGATCCTGGCAGACTCTGAGAATATCCGATGTCCTTTGATAATCAAATGGTGCGCTTACTTGGAACTACCTGAGCGCTATAACGGGCTGTTATAAGAGTAGCGTTTTCTGTGTTGTAGGACATATATTTTAAGATGTTTTAATGATGACGGGTTATAAGTGCGAAAATGTGAGAAGGAGATGGATGGGTTGAATCATCGGAGTTTGATCCCGTAATTAATTTGAATCCTCCATGAAGACAATTGAATCAGGTCTATTAGAAATAGGCTAGCATATTTGTGTAACATGTTCACCCATCTAACGTTTTCAAAACTTTGGATAAGGTTCTGTCCAAGTACGTTCTAGACTATTTTCTTTCAAAGTTATTTGTCAGACCCTGGTCAGACATATTCAATGTTTGTCTGTTTTTTTCCACCCTTTTTTTTCTTGTTTGCTGAACATTGATCTGGTTATTTTAACGTTATAGGCTAGGCTACTTGTTCATTTTGAATGTTCTCTAAAATTTCTGAAATGTTCGTGTTTGCAGCAACGTTCCCTTAACATTCACACAACCGATAAAAAAACCTTTTTAAAAATGTATAAAAAGTAGCCTACCATCTATCTATCCTTCCTTATAGCAGCCTATTTGTTTAAACATGATTAAACTAATTTTGACCAAGTTAGAATATAAAAGTGTATATGGTCACATTGAACGTTCTCAGAACTTTGGATAACTATCGAAGTTAGGCCTAGGTTTCTATGTTAACAGTTATCTTTTTCCTGTTAGCTGAACATTTCATCTGCTTTAACGTTATTTGTTGCTTTTGAATGTTCTCTATCCTGAAACTGAAATGATAAATTGTAACATTTTCCCATAACCGTTTTAAAATAATTTAGCTATAAAAAATGGACGTTTTAAACGTTCTCAGAATATTCATAACTTAATTCGAACATTAGCAAAAACATTCTTGTAGCCTATTTTTTTTTTTTTTTGTTAGCAGGGAAATCACTTGCTCACCTAGCAGTGGCTGCGGAGCACTTCTGTCAGGAATATTTATGGACGATATTTCAACTAAATTATATCACTTAATTACAAAATCACACACACACACACAAAAAGAAAACCATTTTTCCCCCCTTTGGTTGACAATTGCAGATTTCTCTAGATAACAACGGCCAAAAATAAACATATTGCGCCAAACGCCCTTCTAGCAGCCGTTTACATTTCGATACCCTTGAACTGTATAATTCGCACACTAGACTGTTATCTGCAATCTTCAGGTAACCGAGCCTCTGGCCAACACTGTCCTGCTTTCAGCTTTAGTTCTTGCCTGTGGAGGGAAGATGACTTTCTACGATGGCATTTACCCGTTCTACTCGTTACAAAGAAGCCCGTTCATCGTCGACACCAGCCTGCTGATCGTGATCCTGGTTTTCTCGGTTCTGGCTGTCAGTTTCATCCTCATTCTACCAGGAATACGAGGCAAATCGGTGAGTTGGGCTAATTTGTCTACAACACTAACGCAATAAATATGCATCTTCAGCTTTCCAATAAGGGAAAATGATAAATAAAGATGTGAGGTAATAGAAAAACTAAGCCATTTGTAAATGTAATTTTATAATGCTTACAATTGTTGAAAATGCCATTTTTACATTTTGATTTTCTGAAATTTAACGTTAACTGTTTCCTTGCACCTTGAATTTACGTGAGTTATCAAACTTTGCCTATTTAAAGTATTTATATTTTTCTACAAATAGGGTGAATCCAGGATGACTGGGACACTTTTTGCCATTGAGATGATTTGGAAAAAAGTGTCCCAGTCAACCCAAGTCCCCTAATAAGAATCATTTTCTACTTTCTAATCCCAGGGTCTGTAAACTAAAACTAAAATTACACTTCTGGGGTATTTTGATAGTTTAAGTGAACTAAAAAATAGCAGCCCCCACGTACATTTCTGTAAAAAAAAAGTGAAAGTATATTAAAAATAAAATGCCCTCTTTTTTCAGAGACTGTTCTGGATGTTCAGGATAATCATTAGTTTATTTATTGGAGTTGTCTTAGTTGGTGAGTATTTCAAGTATTTTTATAAAGTAGAAAACGGGTGTTAAATTGTACCTTATGGGGTACAAAACCTTTTAACTGGGGCAGTAAAAGAACATCTTTGTACCTTTTTTTACTCCTAAAAGATAAATATTAGTACCCTAGAGTACAAATACATACCTTAAGGTACTACTATGAACATTTTTTTGGTAAAAAATAATAATACAAATGTCTTTTTAAGGGTACTGCCCCAGTGACGAGATGTTGTACCCCTTAAGGTACAATTTTGACACTTTTTTTTTCAGCAAGGAAATCTACTTGTTGCTGTATAGTGTCCTGAAAAACTATTTTTTCACTTCCAAGTCAAAGTTTTCAATAACTTTTAATGAGGTCAAGGTAATAACCAGAGATTGTCTTTAATTAAATGTAATGCTACTTAGTTTGACATTTGTTATGTAATGCGATTATGTGAATAAGAGTCTAAATATTCAGCTGGAACAACAGAAACAAATGTCCAATTATCTTGTGTCATTATATAAGAACTGCTAAACTTATATAACAAAGCCTACATATTCATTCAGTATCTTGCTTAACTCTTCCTGTCCGCTTCAGTGCTTAATTATACTGGAGACTGGGCTGAAGCCCGCGTGAAGGCCAACGCCACCTACAAATCCTTCAGTAGCGCAGTGGTGTCCGCTGAGGTGGGACTGCATGTGGGCCTGTACGGAATAAACATCACACTCAGAGGTGAGCAGGACAAGTCCTCAGTGTGTTTGGTCCACTTTTGGGAGCTACGCAAAACTCACTGGGTCTTTATGTGTTCCAATAGGCGAGCCAGTATCCCAGATAAACGAGACCATCGACTACAACGAGATCTTCAGGTGGTCGAGTAGCGTGGATGAGCAGTACGGTGACGCGCTCGAACGGGGTCTTCCTAACCCCATCCTTTACATCGCAGAGAAGTTCACGCGCAACAGCGCTTGCGGGCTCATCTACCAGTACAGATACTCAGGACGCTTTGCCTCAGCCAATCTGTGGTAAACCAACACACAGTCACCACCAATCCCTTACAGTAGTGTAAAGAAACTCTGTCCTATTCAACAAATGCAAACAAGCTAAAGTAAAGAATGGCTTTCTCCCCCAGGACGGCTTTTTGCTGCTGGCTGCTGGCCAATATCCTCTTCTCAATGCCTGTCATCCTCTACGCCGGTTACATGATGATAGCCACGGCTGCTTTCATCTTCTTCTCCATGGCTTCCTTCTCAACTATATACGCCGTGCCCCAATGTGACTTCAGTATAGGTGCAGAGTCCTTAACGACAGACTACAGCCTTTCCTTCTGGATTGCTTTGGCAACGGGTAAATGCTCCTTATAGGAAAGCTCATCACTCTTTTTTATAAAATATTTAAAAACATGATTTAATTTATGGCCATTACGGTGTATTTTTAGGTTTGCTGTGCGCTGTGATTGGTTTGGTGGTGGTGCTGCTGGACTGTCTATTTCCTGCGAGGATGAGGGAAGCGTTCAGTGTGGGCGTAGACAACGAGGATGATGACTGCCATACTGGTGAAGGCTACCTCAACTCAGGCTTTCTAGAGGGAGTGACCTACGATGACACCACACAGACAGGGAACAGCTCTTTACCTCAGCAGATCACTACATTAACAGTATGTTTTATAACACATATAAATGCACTTTCATTAACATTAGCTGGGAAAAAAAGAAAAAGATTTGGTCTTTATTTACTCACCATCATTCCATACAAGTTTTCTTATGGAAGCTTCTTAGAGTTTCTTATGGAATTCCTCCACACAATTAAACATTTTAAAAGATAATTTCGACTTTTTATCTGACAATTGCGAGGTTAAATCGTGCATTTCTGCGAGTTATAAAGTCCAATTTTAAAGGGGAAAAAGACTGACTTTATCTTAGAACTGCGAGTTTATTGTGAGGAAAAAGGAAGTCAGAATTGTGAGGGGAAAAAAAAGTTGCAATAACCTTTTCTATTTTTTTATTCTGTGGCGGAAACGAGCTTCCATAGTTTTCTTCCGTGGGACACAAAAGATGTTTTGAAGAATCTTCATGCTGCTCTTTGCATATTATTATTAACACCAAAATTCTGTCTTTACACTAAAGGATTATATGATCAATAAGTTATGAGAACATGTGGTTACTTTTTAAATCAGTTTAATGTAATTTAAGTTGAATTGACTTAATCCAGTTGATTGTACTTAAAAATGTAAGGCAGCAACTTTTGTTTTAAAACTCACCGTCTTTGCTGTTTAAATAATTATTGTTTTCCTTTTTTCTTTTCTTCTTTCTTTTAACAGAGGCTTTGAGAGGCGATGATATGTCGTCCACAACTACTACTTGAAAACTTGCTGGGAACAGCTGTATATAAAATGTTACTGGTTCTATATATGTGGTTCTGTATATATGTGCATAATGCAAAAAAAATAATAATTACAAAATCTATGTGTCCATTTTCATTGTGTTAAAATATCACCCTTTAAGTAAAATGAGAAGGGGAAGAACATATGACAACATATGTTTTTACGTTGCTCACCAAAATAAGTTAAGCAATTTTTTTCTATCTTATCATCATCAACTACAGATTCAACCCCATAAAACCATTACTATAAATATTTTTAAAACACATCAAAATATTAGCATTTAATTTAAAGTAAATAAAACAAAAAAATTATAAACATAAAAAGCACAAAAACTAAGAAACACAACCAAATTACTAAAATTTTATTAAAATTACCAAAATAAAATGAAAACAAAATATCTAATTTGAAATATTAACAAAAACTCTAATAGTATGATTGGTACTAAAATAACACTGATATACACTATATTGGCAAAATTATGGAGACACCCCTCCAAATCCTTAGATTCAGGTTCCAATCACTACAATGGCCACAGGTGTATAAAATCAAGCACCAAGGCATGGACACCCTTCTACAACCATTTGATAATGAATGGGTCGCTCTCAGGAACTCCGTGAATTCAAGCATGGTGCCGTGATAGGTTGCCACCTGTGTAATAAGTCCATTTGTGAAATTTCTTTACTACTAAATATTCCACGCTCAACTGTTAGTGGTATTATAACAAAGTGGAAGCAATTGGAACCAACAGCAAATCAGCCACAAAGTGGTAGGCCCCATAAAATCACAGCGCATGCTGAGGCGCAAAGTGCACAGAGGTCGTCAACTTTCTGCAGAGTGAATAGTAACAGACCTCCAAACTTTGTGTGGCCTTCAGGATAGCTCAAAAACAGTCCGTAGAGAGCTTCATGAAAAGCATCGGATGCAGTGGTGTAAAGCACCCCACCACTGGACTCTAGAGCAGTGGAGACTTGTTCTCTGGAGTGATGCATCACACTTCTCTGTCTGGCAATCTGATAGACAAGTCAGGATAACGGTACTTGCTGACGGCATTGTGTCAACTGTAAAGTTTGGTGGAGGGGGGATTATGGTGTAGGATTGTTTTTCAGGGGTTGGGCTTGGCCCCTTAGTTCCAGTGAAAGGAACTAGTAATGCTTCTGCATACCAAGACAATTTCATGCTTCCAACTTTTTGGGATCAGTTGGGGGATAGCCTGTTCCTATTCTAACATGTCTGCGCACCAGTGCACAAAGCAAGGTCCATAAAGACATGGATGAGGGAGTTTGGTGTAGAGGAACTTGACTGTCCTGCACAGAGTCCTGACCTCAACCCGATAGAACACCTTTGGGATGAATTAGAGCGAGCCTGGCCATCTCGTCCAACATCAGAGCCTGAACTCGAATGGTCAAAAATTCCCATAAACACACTCCTAAAACTTGTGGAAAACCTTCTCAGAAGAGTTGAAACTGTTATAGCTGCAAAGGGTGGGCCAACTCCATATTAAACCCTACGGATTAAGAATGGGATGTCATTAAAGTTCATGTGTATGTAAAGGCAGGCGTCCCAAAACTTTTGGCAATATAGTGGATTTGATGCTCAGAGAAAAATTTTGAAACGCTAAAATTACGTTCCTAAAATGATGGGATGGGGTTCATTCATGAGATAATTCAGACTCATTCAATCTATAAACATTATTTATAATATCATGCATGAACATCAGCTCAGTTTTTTTTGGGTTAGTATATTTTTTTAGTCTTCAAATCCGGCATGCTAACCTAATCTACAGAAATGAGTCCATTTATCACAGAGACACTGAAGACAGCCAGAAGAACCGAAATGCAGCCTATCCAGCAAATGTAACAGTATTCTTTGGATTTTAGCATGCTCGAGTCAAATTTTTGAGTTTGAAAAATGAGTATTGTTAATTAAATGTATTGATAATGCCCTAATTTATAGATGAAATTGTCAGTATGTCTTAACTTTAGTGCAGTTACTTGGTATTTTTAATTCTTAAGCACTTTGTTAGCACACAAAGAACTCAAAAAGGCTGGTAGCACTTAATCTTACATTCCTGTTCCTCATATACATACTATGTACTTAATATAGTAATTACAATAACTAGGTAATAACCCTGAACCTACCCCAAAACCTTACCTTAACTCTTAGTTAGGTTATCTTATTTTACCTATACTTTCTTTAGTAAGTACACTGTAAGTACACATAATGTAAAATTAAGTGCAACCAAAAGGCTTGAACCAAAGGTATTTAACATATATACAAACTAATAAGTCTGCCATCTTAGGCTGTTTATATAATTGCAGTAATAAGCAAGTAACAGCCCACCTTTTAGTAAAGTAATTATGTGATTATGTGTGCACTCTTTCTAATGATCTTCACATGCAGGCCACAGCCACATGAAGCAAGACAGCTCTTGAATATTTTTCTACTTTTCTTTTCGGAGGAGCTGTAAATGTTTTTGATGCAGGAAAAAGTCCCAGGTTCACGATTCCTTATATGTACAACGGAGTCTCTTGACCAGTTAACAATCTGAACATGACGGCTGGCATAGTTTTCATGTTAATCTGTTGAGAAAAAAGAAAGACGCTTCATTTTAATAGCATTGACTGCAATAGGGATTTACGTAATAAAAACAACTGAATGCAAAAATGTGAGAAAGGGTGATGACTGACAGGTTTTTTTGACTCACTGCAAAAGCAAGGGGTGTAAAGTACTAATTGTTCTTCATAACTGTACAGTACTTGTGTATTGTTTTGAGGAAGTTCAGTCGAAACAAAGCGTGTACTCTGACACAAATACACTGTCATGGCAAACAAAAGGTATATAATTAGCTTCCATTTTATATTGGTCATCTTTAATTGATTTTAAAATGTTCTTTTTTTTTTAATGGATTCATTTGTCATAAATTTTCTATTTTGGGCATGTCCCTCATCCACACTTATTACATAATTATAATACATAAGACATGTATAAAAGCCTGTTTTATAAATATTTTTAGTTCATTTGGTATTTACTCACTGGCCACTATATTAGGTAGACCAGCTCATTAATGCAAATATCTAATCAGCCAATCACATGGTAGCAACTCAGCAATGCATTTAGGTATGTAAACATGAACAAGACGATCTGCTGAAGTTGAAACTGAGCATCAGAATGGGGAAGAAAGGCGATTTAAGTGACTTTGAACACAGTCTCACATAGCCAGACCTTCAGACTGACTCCATCGCAGCTTTCATTGGCCAAGGAACGCCCAGAGGCCATCTGACTGACATGTAAAGCAACCAATCACCGTTCGCTTTGTTTGTCATATGAAAATGTAGCGTCAATGTCTCTACAACTCTTGGACGTATATTAAAAGTCTATACTGCAAACTTTACATACTTTACATACTTCACTTACTTTTGAAAATCCAGTGTTTATTTCCTCCTGATAAGCGTTTATTGTCACAGCTATAAAATCCTTCCACAAGATGTTTCAAAAATTATGTAATGACTGAGGACGTTCTGCAGATTATGGACTGCTCTACTCATATAAAGGATTACACCTTAGATCCAGTCATTACCAATGGATCATTCTTGCCTCTTCTAATTTAGGATCTGACCATTTTGCTATCCTTTTTAATATGGAATTGTCCATCAATCTCCCTGACTTCTCTGTCTGTACTGAATCCGGTCTCAGTATTTCTCTCAGATAACTGACAATAATCAACATAACCCCAGACAAGTGTTTCATAGCATTAACAAACTTCTCAATGCTAACAGGTTCTCTAATATACCTATATCGGTACATCAATGTAATACATTTCTTGATCATTTCATTTCAAACACTGCCCATGCTCGCAAATGCATCACTTCTGTCCCATCTTTTTCTATTCTTAGTTCTCTTAATTCTCTAATTTCTCTGGCACCTCTCTGTCAAATGTTTCTGTCTCACTCTATAATGAGGTTCCACACTTTCTTGAATATGTGTCATGAAAAATGAAGGTAGTTAGAAAGAGAAAAGCAAGGTCTACCCAGTAAAGTGGCCAGTGAGCGTACAGTCATGCTCAAAAGTTTACACACCCCTTGCAGAATCTCCAAAATGTTAACAAAATAAGAGGGATTATACAAAATGCATGTTATTTTTTTATTTAGTATGGTCGTGAATAAGAGATTTTACATAAAAGATGTTTACATAGAAAGAAAAATAACAACTGTGTGTCGTTCCCTGGATGATCCACGGCTGTTTTTGTGTTTTGTGATGTTCGTCTTAAGTCTCTTGTTTGTCTGAGCAGTTAAACTGCCCCAACTTTCTGTTGAAAAATCCTTCAGGTCCTGCAAAATTTTCAGGTTTCCAGCATCTATTGCATATTTGAACTTTTTCCAGCAGTAACTATGAATTTAAAATCCATCTTTTCACACTGAGGACAACTGAGGGACTAACTATTAAAAAAAAGGTTCAAACGTTTACTGATGCTCCAGAAGGAAGCACAATGCATTAAGAGCTGGGGGGTTAAAACTTTTGAACAGGATGAAGAGGTACGAATTTGTCTTATTTTGTTTAAATACTTTTTTTCCGGAAGACAAATTAAGTACAATTTAATTTGTTCTTCTCAAGGTTTCAAACCAGGGACTCAAGAACAACCATCAAAAAAAAGAAGAAGGAATCGACAAACACAGTATTATGAATCAAGGGTGTGTAAACTTTTGAACAGGGTCTTCTGGACTATATGTAAACATCTTTTATGTAAAATCTCTTATCTTATCTATCTTAATATTCAAGCACAATTAAATATGGAAACTGTTTTACATTAACCAAAGAACGTGTTTGGCTAAGACATTTTTTGACCTTTAATGGGCTAATATTTTGGCACGGTATTGCTGTACTTTTACACCCCTGCCAGAGGCTGGATTATTACTAATGTTCCACCAAAATATACGTGTTTATAACACCGTACCTCTCCTACAGATACTGAAAGGGCGTGGACGATCTTCTCATGCGCCATAGCCACCACACTCTGTCCGTTTATCTCAATTATTCTGTGGCCGACACGCACCCCTCCCCTCTCCGCAATACCTCCACGCATCAGACTACAGATCTGCAATTCACAACAGGATGACAGAGTAAAATATCAAGGAAGTCATGATCCCATAAAAAAGTCCCCTAACTATGCAAATACACAGCTGATTAGATAAGCCAAGTTATTGCAATGAAATTGACATTGTTTGATGACTGTTAAAATTGACTGTGTCATTTTTCAAGTGGTGTGGAAATTACACAAAGCAGCTCTAAACTTACTGAGCTAATTTCTTGATCCTTGACACTTACTATTCCGTTCTGAACGCTGAAACCGAGCTGGTATTGCAGGTCTGGTCTCTTTATGAGGACAGTAGTAACAGGTGGGCAACTCACTACACTCAGTTTCAACTGAACGTGATTCTTCAGGCCCTGTAACACAAAAATATGTAATACTGCAATCTAATGATACATTAACGTTGAATACATGAATAAGAATGTCAGAACCTTGATGATGCCCTGACAGGTGGCAAGAGGCAGGCCCACCAGGCTGGTGTCGTTGACGGCCATGATCTGATCGCCCACGTTGAGTTTGCCGGAGCGGGCGGCAGGGCCGTTGTTCAGCATGCAGGCCAAGATGACGGTGGGCAGGATGGAGCCCCAGCCCGACTCCACGATCACCACACCCAGTATCTCCCCCTTCTGCTTCTCTAGCTGAAGCTGGTTACAACAAAAGAGTCAAAATCTATTATTGACTAAGAGTAAAAAAGGAGTTTTAAGACATATAAGATTGTAAAACGAGGCAAAGAATATTCCATTCATCAAATGATTATGGGGTGGCAGGTGCTGTTATGAGTATGATTTGACACAATAATGATGTAGAAACAGCCTGAAAATCCTCCACGATCATGTTTTGAACATTTTATTTGTGTTTTTGTTTGCATTTACTTTTGCATGTACACGGATATATTGGCCTGGCTGGCTAATTAATCGGTCAGTATTTAGCAATTTCAGCTATATTACCAGTCTCGGTTTTAGCACATTTTAGTTTCGTATTTCAACGATTTTAAAATATTTTGAAACTGAAATAAATATTTTTTTATCATGATTTGTATTTATTTGATTTTTAGAAATGAATATAACATGAATAAAATGTATAAAACCATGAATATAAATAATAGTTACAGTTTATGTTTATATACATTTATTAAAGGTGCACTATGCAGCTTTCGTCCACTGGAGGGCGCCTATGCAAAACAAATGTGTAGTTTGATGACGCAAAGTGTGAGCGCAGCATCTTGAGAGATGTGGTCTTCTCATCACAGCCGGTGGAAAATAGGACTCGGGCAGAAATCATGTTCATGCATGCGGTTATTAACGTTACTGTAGTCTAAAGCAGAGCAGGACCGAGTGTTATGGAGCTGAGCACAGCTGCTGGAGCGATTGTTAAACAAATACCCGCCTCGTGAATACCGGGACTTTTATAATGACGGGACGGGACTCATTCGCCGGGCGCCTGCACAGATCCGCTCTTCCGGTTATGATTTTGAGGTAATGCAACTCTGTTTATCATATTAGATACATTTAAGTGTGTTTAAAACGATGTTATGACGTTACTCCGTGCGTTCACTTGTTCACACTGCTAAGAGTAAAGCGCTCCTGCGAAATAAAAGCCGAAACCGAGGGTAACGCAGATATGACGCAATTGACAGGCGACTCCCTCAAATGGTATGCTGAAACGTCCCTGTCCTTAGTTAAAATAGCAATTTTCTCACAATTTACAAATAGTTGGAAACATCTGGGATATTGTAGGTACTCAACTGAACAAAATATATAACACCGGCCTATTGTTTTTTGGATATTTTACTGCAAAAATACTACATAGTGCACCTTTAATGCGTTTATTGTCATAGTTTAGCACATTTTAATTTTCCAATATTTGAATTGAGAGTGTTTTGTAGAAAATATTGTGAAAATAAAATAAATAAAATGTAACATATTAATATTAAAGGTGGGGTAAGTGCTTTCTGGTAATACAGCATTTTCTTTATTCAAAACAAGATGTGTTTAAAGGCTAAAGTTTTATGTATTTGAGGAGCGGAAAAGCGTGTCTTAGTCTATTATTTGTTCTCTAGTCATAGCCAGTACAGCATGTGCTAAAGACTTTGTCAGTCACTTTTATAACACAAGCTTTTTGCCAATTAACCTATATTAAACATAGAGCCCCCACATAGCTACAAGAGACCTCATTCATAGCAGCGGAATATTGGATTTTATTGGAAATGAAAGTGATGCTGTGAGGGATAAACATTCATCTCTTTAGTGGGAAAAAAAGCCCCGGTATGAGCTGTGGAAAATTTGAAGGGATCTAAGAGCTTCATACAGCTTTTTACAGCGGATGCAACTGTAAACACAGCCTCGCTTTCATACCTGTCATGGAAGTTTATAGATCTTATTCAGAGCAGTGCCATGAGTCATGGCACTGCTCTGAATAAAATCTATAAACTTTGTTACCTTCTATTTATATTTCCTGATTAGCAGTGGTTTTACACTAAACCTCCAGTTGTAAGACTTCCCCTAAAACTCCTGAATTTGAGAATCCTAACCTGCAATAAAACAATAAAACTAACTAATCTGGAGAGAACATTTGTGGTAAAAAATAAATATATTGACCACCTGATCCTAATTTTGCCTCTTCATGCTTCCTGTATTCCTCAGTTGTAAGTCGCTTTGGATAAAAGCATCTGCTAAATGAATAAATGTAAATGTAATTCTGTTGGTAGCCGCATTGAAAAACCCCAAACTGGTCGACCACTAGACAGGAAAATGAAAAGTGATAAAACATTAGGAAAGACTGGGAGAGGGGGATCTGGAATAGACAGGTCAGACTCGCAGGAGCTTCACAACACGCTCGCACGAAAAGCAGCTACAATTCCGAGCTGCTGTGATGAAGTTTATAGTGCTTTAATTATTACCTCTTTAAGGTTTTCAGAATTGGAGAAATGGATAAGGTCGTCATTATACATCTCCTGTGTGTTCAGTATGTCACTGTAGTCTTTCTGGCTGAGGTCTTTGGGATTGATCCCATTGGCTTGGAGGAACTCCTGGTAGGCCATGCTGAACGCCTGACCGATGGACTGTGCGATGAGCTGGGCCTGTGGGGGGAGAGAGGGGAGGAGATGAAGCACTCAGCGAGAGGAGGATACTTGACGACGTGACGACATCTCAGAGCGAGAGAGTGCTTGAATCGAATCGAGAGGGTGGAAAAAAGTAAAAACAATTACATGAGCAGATATTTTATACAGCTCATGGTCAACACAATGAAGACAAATAATAGTAATAAATACACAACTATTATTTTATATATTAACTATTATTAGTTAACTATTAACTATTATTAACTATTGCTTACTGAATATGAAATATTATATGCTTGATAAGAAATTAAAGCTTTCAGCTTTCAATAAGATTTTTTTTTATGATTAAATATTGCTTATTGAATATTAAATATGATTGTTTAGTAATTATTTTGCCTAATTTGATAATGCATTTGGTTACCAATACGATTAGTTTGTTTATTAAATATTAATAATCTCTTATTGAATATGCAATTGTATATGCTTTTTAATCTTTATTTTACTTTTAGCTACAAATATTAATATGAAATATTATTTTTTAGTTTGTTTAGTATTTTGGCTAATTTTATTTAATTGGTTGACAATAAAACTCTTTATTGTTTATTAAATATGAATGTTAACTATTTCTTTTTTAAATATTAACTATTATATATTTGCTTAGTATTAATTTAGGCTTATTTGAAAATGTTTCAGTTTAAATTGTTTTTAATAAATACAAACCCAATTTCAAAAAAGTTGGGACACTGTACAAATTGTGAATAAAACCAGATTGCAATGATGTGGAAGTTTCAAATTTCAGTATTTATAGTTTCAAAATACAACATAGATGACATCAAATGTTCATCACATTTTGATTCATCTGACCACATAACAGTTTTACATCAGGAACGCCTGTCAGACGAATCAAAATGTGAAGTTCTTTTTGAAAAACTGGGATGCCATGTCATCCGTACTAAAGACGACAAGGACAACCCAAGTTGTTATCAGCGCTCGGTTCAGAAGCCTGCATTTCTGATGGTATGGGGTTGCATGAGTGCATGTGGCATGAGCAGCTTACACATCTGGAAAGGCACCATCATCCCGTCCTTTGGATGAGACGTTAAACCGAGGTCCTGACTCTCCGTGGTCATTAAAAATCCCAGGATGTCTTTCGGAAAAAGAGTAGGGGTGTAACCCCGGCATCCTGGCCAAATTTGCCCAGTGGCCCCTCTGTCCATCATGGCCTCCTAATAATCCCCATATCCTGATTGGCTTCATCACTCGGTCTCCTCTCCACCAATCAGCTGGTGTGTGGTGAGCATTCTGGCGCAATATGGCTGCCGTCGCATCATCCAGGTGGATGCTGCACATTGGTGGTGGTTGAGGAGATTCCCCCCTTCTATGTAAAGTGCTTTGCGTGCCTTGAAAAGCGCTATATAAATCGAACAAATTATTATTATTATTATAACAGTTTTCCACTTTGCCACAGTTCATTTTAAATGAGCCTTGGCCCAGAAAAAACATCTGCGCTTCTGGATCATGTTTGTCTTTTTTGACCTATTACTTTGACCTATTTGACATGTTTTAGCCGGCAGCGGCGAATGGCACGATGGATTATGTTCACCAACAATGTTTTCTGGAAGTATTCCTGAGCCTATGTTGTGATTTCCATTACAGTAGCATTCCTGTATGTGATGCAGTGCCGTCTAAGGGCTCGAAGATCATCCAGTATGATTTTCCGGCCTTGACCCTTACGCACAGAGATTCTCTGAATCTTTGGATTATATTATGCACTGTAAATAATGAACTTCAAACTCTGCAGTTTTTCTCTGAGAAACTCCTTTCTGATATTGCTCCACTATTTTTTGCTGCAGCATTGGGGAATTGGTGATCCTCTGCCGATCTTGACTTCTGAGAGACACTTCCACTCTGAGAGGATATTTTTATACCCAATCATGTTGCCAATTGACCTAATAAGTTGCGAATTAGTCCTCCAGCTGTTCCTTATATGTACATTTAACACATTTTTCCGGCCTCTTATTGCTACCTGTCCCAGCTTTTTTGGAATATGTAGCTTTTTTAGAATATGAATATGAGATTTGTGAATTATTACATTCCTTTTTTATTCACAATTTGTACAGTGCCCCAACGTTTAGAATCAGGTTTGTGTTAATAAAATTGCTTATTGAAAATTGCAAATATGATATATTATATGCTTTGTCATCATTATTTTACTTTCAGCTACCAATAAGAGTTATCAAATATTAATATTAACTATTGCTTACTGAATATTAAATATTATATGCTTGATAAGTAAGTATTTAGGCTTTCAGCTTCCAATAATATTGTTTTTTTAATGAAATATTAATGAATATTAAATAGTTTATGTTTGTTTAGTAATTATTTTGGCTAATGTGGTAATGCATTTAGTTACCAATAAGAATATTAAATATTGCTTATTGAAAACTAAATATTGCATGTTGGTTTATTAGCTAATAATTTGACCACATTTAAATGCATAATCTTGCATGCAAATCAATAAATTATTTCCCCTCCTATAAAATCAGTGCATGAATGTGCAAAATATTAGTTAATTAGCTGAAGTGTGTAAGTAACAAATCTGAAAATATTTCTAATTGCATAAATAACACAGGTCAACTAAACACACCTTCAGCCACTAATCATAATAAAGAAGACGCTTTAGCTTGAATCTTTTACAAAAATAAATAAATAAATAAATAATCAAAAATTTCAGAAAAGATTAGTCTCACATCCTCAGACTCAAAGACGTAGCACATCATGCGGTACTGCTTCTGACTTTCTGTGCTGATGTCTGAATCTGTGCAGTCGAGTGAGGAGGAGTTAGACAGACGCCGGCGGGCCATCAGAACCACCACGCTACCGATGTCTGCGATGTATGAGATGGTGCGGAGGGCGTTGTCCATCATCGTCTCCTGTGAACAACGATCAGGAGTCAGCCAATGTCTGTAAGCATTAATCTGCACCTTGTTCTTTAAATGTCAACAGTTTTCTTTTTAAAAGGGCAATTTGCCTTTTTATGAGATAGTGGAACGCAAGAAGTATTAATGGGGTGGTTGATTTTGATTTTATTCTTTTAGCTTTAGTTAGTGTGTAATGTTGATGTTTGAGCTTAAACAACATCTGCAAAGTTATGGTGCTTAAAGTTCAAATCAAAAGGAGATATTTTATTTTAAAGAAATAATTTTTCAAGGACTACAACAAACTACAGGGACTACAACAAGCTTATTCACAGGTTAGTGACATCACAAAACCTAAAACGTACATAATCTCTGCCTCCCAGGGACAAAGGCCATGTTCAGAAGAGGAACAATTGTTGCTCAAACGTTTTGCATTTGTAAAGTCACATCTGTCAGTATGTAAAACTAATGAAATAGCATGTCATAAAAGCAAGATGACAACAATAAGTTATAACGGTAAATAAATTAAAATTAAATAATAACTCCTCCAAGAGGAAGAGATGATCAGTATACCGGTATATATGTCAGTGTCCTCTATGCTCTGTGGTTTTATACCGCTTGTGAAAATGGATGTGTGGCGTGAGAGCATGAGAACAGTGTCAATAGATGCATGAGAGTTAGCGGCCCTGGTATTTATACTAAATGTATTTAGGGTACTGGTTTCCATAACAGATACCATAGAAACCATATAGCCCAGTAGCAAACCGTAACTCTTGAACCATGGCCCTCTGTCGCCAGGGAAAAAAGTAAACTCAGGCTACAATCAGCCCATAACTTTACAGTGTCCTCTTCTATAATACCGCATGTTACCTTTGACAAGAAACGCCACAAGCAAACATAATCCTCCATCTGCATCATCACATAATCAGTGTGTCATTTCAGCGGAATATGGTGACAACGGGCCATAAAACTGCATCATGACAGAGCTATGACCAGAGCACATTAGCAACAGAGACTTCTGCATATGTTGATAATAAATCAGTCATTACATGAAACAGACCATATAAACGTATGTTTGGGGAAAATCAAACTATTATGCAAAATTCTAAATTGAGGACGACAAACTGAATAGGCAGATTTGACAGGGTTATTCCCTCAAAAAAATATTTAGATGTTTATAGTCAAATTATAAATTCCTAAAATAACGTTAGAACTTAGTTTGTTAAAATTACTCTCTGAGGGTCCTCTGTTTTTTTTTTTTTTACCATGGTAGTGAGGTGTAATGTGTGTTTTTACTGTGGATAACATGATCCAAATACTATGGAAGACCAAATTACCATATTATCCTCTAACAATAAGGTTGTTACCATTTTTACAGATTCTGCATTTAACTCAAGCTACTGTAAAATGAGCAATTTTAAGAGAGAAAAAAGGTAATGTTCATTTTGTTTTCAATGTTTACCTGTTTGGCAAGTGTTTGTCATGGGTTGATGATAAAACCACAATTAACTGTCTGGTTTCTACAACTTTGACTCAAAAATCTGCCTTTAAACTTGAAATAAATAAAGATTTGACGTTTATCGTGATAATAATCGAAATGGACTGATATGAAAAATTGTATCATGTTAACTTTTTTGGCCATGTTGCCCACCCCTATGCAGTTACCAGGTTTATGTGAATTTTACCTACCTGTGTGTCAGCATTGAGCACCTTGATGGCCTTGGTTGAGATGAACAAGTCAATCTCAGTCAAACTCTGAGCTTCACCCTCTACAGACTGAACAACACAGTTACACAAAGGTTACAGTGTCATCTAGTGGACTAAGAGAGAACGTCTGACTCCATCTGCTGTTTTTCATGAATATTTGAACTGTGTGGAGAATCTTATAAAATACCTTAACAAAGTCCACGGCTTCCTGCGCTTGCTTCATGCGCACACTTTTAGACGGGTTTCTTTCGGAGAGCAGCTGGGTAGAGCCAAGGTAGTTTGCAGCAAAGATGATTCCATTGATGAGATCTTCTGGCTCACATGGACCAGGGACTGGAAAACGAATGCAAAAACCCGGATAAACAACTAGACTGATAAACTTGACTACCCGTAACTTGACTAATATCAATCACATACCAATGATACACAAATGTACAGATGCATATTTTAAATCTTTAAAGGTTCGTGTCTCAATTGTGTTAAAAACAAAACAGAACTTACTATCCACAAAGCTTGGAAAAGAGGGATTTCTCTGGGTCTGCTGAAAAAGCAAAAACAATAATTAAGGTACAGATCCCTTTTCAGGTTACAGCTTGCCTCATTGGATGTGAACTGATTCTGAGATTACTGTTCAGCATATAACTAGGTAACTTGCCGTTCTCTTTTGTCCGGGTGGTGGCTCTGTGCCAAAGTCCTCTGGACTACTTTGAGGAACCTGTTGAATCATGAAAACAGACAAGAATCATATTTTTGAAATATATAGGTACAATTTATAATTGACATGATGATGAGACATGATTATTGATGAAAACATAGGGATGGAGCCATAATATATGCTATTATAATAAAAAGCCAGTAGCCAATAGCTAGTCAGTTGTAGCTGTTACAATTTCATCTTTAAAGAGCTCAACAATTGATTAAGCTGTTTAGAATATTTGTGGGAATACATGGAAGTTAATACATTTCAAGAAGCAGCCTATGTATATAAGCAGGGGCAAAACAACTACATTTTTAGGGAACAGAACACATAAATTATGCCTCTGTATATAGATATTAGCTAAATTAAAGGCACTTCAGCGCTGGGAAGATGAATCTGTATTTAAACTGGGTCATTAATGTAGTAGAAATGTGAAATTATTTTTGAATTCGGGGCCTTCTAGACTGAGAAAAGACAGAAAATGTATTTTTGTCTCATGGGGATGAAAGACTACAATTCCCAGAATGCTTCACTGCCCTGTGAGGCCATTCCCAAAGCCACCAACTTGATTACTGTGACTGAGTTGGAGAAGACACTACAATTAAATACTGAACGTGTCTGTTCAATATAATGAGTGAGTCACCGCGTGAGTATCACAGCACTAACTGCAGGAGTGAGATAAATGAGCTTATGAGCTCTCGTGATGAGAGCTGAGGTAATCGCGACTACACTCGCAGCATACATTCACAACGCGAGTTCAGTCTGGCGCGTTTCAGTTCATGCCTTTGCAAGCTTAACTTTCATAGAAATTAATTTGGGAAGTTAAAAGACTTACATTGCTCACCATAGCTCCGTTTAAATGAGTGCCTGTAGCTGAGCTGAGCTCTGAGTGTAATCTCCCATCCCCCATGCGTGGGTTCAAAACATGCGGAAATGGCTCCCTCTGCTGGCTGTAGTCTTTAGCCTTTGGCCAAACATTCCTCCGATGATGCAAATATTGTCAATTTGCGTCATAGGAGAAATTTTTCCAGAAATAAAATGCATAAATCTCTTGTCTCAGGGGGATATGAGGGGGGAAAGCACAATCATTTGAATATACTCCAGGGTTTCTACTGATACAAAGCCATATGCTAATGGCTGAAGTAACCCTTTTACACATTAGCATTAGCATAATAGCTTTCATTTTTGAGGCTTAATTAAGGTGACCAGATTTCTGAAATGGAAACCGGGTACATTCCCTAGTTCAAAGGACAAAATATCACTTGTCATTGTCTATAAATTAAAAAATGAAACGATTTTGCATGTTTTTGTTTTTAAATTGTTCTGGGTTCCGAATACTATTATTATAATTTAATAATTTTGATGTTTTTCAGTCAAGCTGACCCTAACTAGTTTGAATATATGTAGTACAGTAATATAAGGTAAAGTATTAGTTAGTGTATATAGTAACTGATGGAAATGGCAAACAGTTCAAAATGGTATTATATTATAACAAAATTGACTTTACAAGAAGTATATTACAAAAATAAAACAAAATTGATTTAAATTAAACTGTAACAAATATTTAACACTTTCTAACTGTAATTACTATTTGAATGTTTTTGTAAATACTGTACACTACTAATAATATGTTATTTTATATTTGTACTTTTGGAAATGTATCTTATTTATCCCTAATTAGGCTATTTATTTAAAGCTACACTGTGTAACTTTTTTAGTTTATTCTTAGCTAAAATCACTTAGTTCTTTCAAAAATATATGTGCTCATTAATGTATATTTACTTCTTTCAAGTAATAAAGTACTCTCGTAATTTTATAATAAACCATTAAAAATACATACGGGTAAGGGTTCGGATGGCGGGTCGCCATGTTGCTCCTCCATCTTGAAAGTACATTTGCCAAAGAGGGACATACCCGTAAATTCAAGCATTGCTTTTCCCGTTTTTACACTCGATGGCACTGTGTCGAATGTGAAGAGGAGGATTGCTTGAGGCTGCTATATGATGATGGAGGATCACTCTTAAGCCCCTTTCACACTGCACGTCGGACCCGCAATATTCCCGGAACATTGCCGGGTCGCCTTCTGTGTAAAAGCAACCACGTCCCGGAATTGATTACCGAATTCGACCCGGGTCGGGGACCTAGTAACATTGCGGAATATGTATCAGAGTCGCCAAGGAAGCAGAAAAGAGAATTAAGACGGCAACGCAACGGGCAAATCAACAAGACAAAAGTAAATATTGGAGTGGCCTTTCCAAGATGGAAAGAGCTCATGAGGAGCAACGATTTTAAAAAGAACGCCGACGTTGCCTGCTTTCTTCTTGACAGGTAATATTAATTCAGCCTATTTGTGTATATTGGAAGTTTTATTGTTGCTTGGCTAATTATATCATGCTGTGCTGTGCATAACACTAGAACGACGTCTAGGATAGTTTTCCTCGCGTCAATGATGAAAAAGTATTGTTTACCTTATAACATAAATCCGTGTTCTATGACGGATAACATGAGATTAATATTTTAATTGCATTATAATTTGTTTGCCTTACGCTAGTGGTGTTGTACAATATACAGAATAACGATAGCACTGATAAAAGTTACTTTACTAAGATTAGCTTGCATTCGTCTGGGAACCTGATAGCTGATGTTAGCAATTAACTGGTTAAAAATAACGAAAACGTAAAACTATTATTAATTTTACATAGATTAATTTGATCATAGATCATTTGGTAAATTAAATAACTGCAAATTTTCAAAAATTCAAAAATTACCTCATCACTTGAGTTGAAGCAACACTCACCGAAGAGGTCGAACTGAAAGTTTGTGACTAAATCGGCCACCGTAGGAGTTGAAACGAAATCGAAATTGAGAGGAGCAGAAACTATTATTCACTGGATGGTCATATACCTTTTCACCACTAGATGGGGGAAAATATCACACAGTGTAGCTTTAAAGGGTTAGTTCACCCAAAAATGATATTTCTTTCATTAATGACTCACCCCAATGTCGTTCCACACCCATAAGACCTCCGAGGCCTTTCTGTCCTTTGAATGGAAGTGTATGCCCATTTGCTGTCCCCGTCCAGAAGGTAATGAAAACATCATCAAAGAAGTCCATATGTGACATCAGTTGGTTAGTTAGACTCTTTTAAAGCTTCGACAATACATTTTGGTCCAAAAATTAGGGATGCACCGATCATGATTTTACATGGCCGATTCCGATACTGATTTCCGATTTTATTTTATTTTAAGCAACAAACAATAAAGAAAGAAAGTATACATGAACAAGATGTTTATTTGGTATTTAATAGGCCAAATTGGCTTTTGGCCAATGAAAACAAGTTTGCAATCTGAAATTAATAGGAAATTAAATTAGGTTGAACCTATTTAAAAATTAACATTACCTATTAACTTTAACATATGCATATTCTGCAATCCAAACAACACAATCAACACACATTGAACAATCCAAACAAAGAATTAACTTAAATCAGCATTTGTTTTTAAATTCAGTTTAAAGAAAAAAAAAAGTCTTTACCAGTTAAATTAAAATAAATAATTAAATTAAATCATTTATAAAAGTTTATAAATACATTGTTCCAAAAATGTTAAATCAAATAATGTTTAGTGCAACGAAAAAACAAAGAAAACAAAGATGCTACAGCAAATTAATTCAATGTAATTAAGGTAAGATAAAATAAAAAATAAAATAAAAATGATCATCCTTAACTGATAGTAGGCCTATTTCACTTCAAGTGCATGGATGTTCTTTTTTACAAACAGAAGCATTTCGGCTCTCACAAATTAGTCTGTTTCGTTTCTCTTCCAACACGTGAGAAGCTGAGCTGAATAAGTGCTCACTATCTACGCTTGTGCACGGCGCAGAGAGGAGCTCGCGCAACTTCAGCGAGTGCAGGAAAGCGGCTCTTACCGTATTTGTGTGCCCGTACACCAACGGCTGTTTGCTTCTTGGTATCTGTACTTCAGACAGTAGCTCTGCATTTCCAGTCCTGCTCGCATATTGCAAAATACTTCCACACAAGTGACGTTCGCGATCGCGAATGATTGTAATATAAGCGTATGTGGATTGCGCAAGCGGGCGCCCTTCCGGAAAAATCGGCGGAAAGAAAAAAAAAAACGTCCTGTTGCCGGTCGCGCGCCAGAAGCAAAAACCGGCCGGTTTCGATTTTGGGCCGGTCAACCGGTGCATCCCTACCAAAAATAACAAAAAAATATGACTTTATTCAGCATTGTCTTCTTTTCCGTGTTCCTCAAATAAATAATCTAACGGTCATGATTCAAGATTCGGATCGCGTGTCAAACTGCTGAAATCACGTGACATTGGCGATATTAATCACAAATCAATCTTCTGATTCATGACCGTTTGATTCTTTATTTGAATTTTGAAAACAAATGCGGAAGAGAAGACAATGATGAATAAAATCGTATCTTTTGTTATTTTTGGACCAAAATGTATTGTCGACGCTTCAAAAGAGTCTAACTAACCAACTGATGTCACATATGGACTACTTTGATGATGTTTTCATTACCTTCTGGACGGGGACAGCAAGTGGGCATACACTTACATTCAAAGGACAGAAAGGCCTCGGACTAAATCTAAAATATTTTAAACTGTAACAAGAATGAACGGAGGTCTTACGGGTGTGAAACGACATTGGGGCGAGTCATTAATGAAAGAAATTTCCTTTTTGGGTGAACTAACCCTTTAACATGTTAGGCTTATTTTGAGCAGAAAGTACTATATGTGCACACATGGTTCAGGCCTGTTATATTGTAGATGCAAACAGTATTACTTTAATTAAACATTCATTTGTTAGTAAATGGTTACTTTTAAAACTGATAACGGTCTCTTTTGATAATTAATGATACCTCTGCTCTGTCCAGGTTATGTTCTTCATTGCAAAAGTAGAGCTGTATGACAAAGTAATCAGTGTATTTTGCAGCCCCCTCTGTTGGTGAAAATAATCACTACAGGATTGCTCCAGTAACCAGAGGCTATGTTGGTTGGAATTTTTGCAGTTTTAAGGGGCAGTTTTTAACGTACTGTTAAATGGGACATTTGGACAATTCCAGTCAGGGACAGGACAAAAAAAACCCAGGACTGTCCCAAGAAAACAGGGACATCTGGTAACCCTAGCATAAAGGAATGTTGTGTTGTTTTCCTCTTTTTATGGTTTTTACTTTTACTGTTCAGAGGCTTAACACAAAGAATCGAATAGTCTATTGTTTAAAGCAAATCTTAAAATTTGACTGGCCGCCTGACCAGTGTTACCCTCGCCTTAAGCCTGAGACACATCCCAGCAACCAAACAAGGGAAACAAGAGGTTTGGAGAATGGATGGATGGAAATCTTCAAATCTCATTGGAAAAGCTTGTCTAGAAGGAGGCAGCCACTAGTTAACGTCTGGTGCAATATAGTTAAGAGTCTCCAAATAAGACAAGAGGCTGTCTGATTAACATTCAACATCCACATTTTTGGTGTTTAGGAATAGGTCAATCTGGAATAAATGCTACCACAATAACAAGGCACCACTCAAATTGATCAAAATGTTGCAGTTCCTTTGCTATGAGGAACCAAAGACTTATTGACAGTTAGCAAAGAATTCACAGTTACCTGTTCTTGACTAGGCATTGTTTTCTCCTTTTCAACAGGTTTGGCTGAGTCTTTATGCAGCCATTTGTCTGGGGACTGTATAGGTGTATTAACATGGGCTCTGGATTGGCTGTTTCTCCTGCCTGATGATGTTGAAGAGGCGCTGGAACTGTCAAGTGCCCCATTCCCATTATTTGACTGATCAGGTGAACCGTTGTTCCTCCCTGAGTTGTTTGGAGCAATTTTAAGTTTGGTCTTAACTCCAATCACAATCTGGTCTTCCTCAACATCCACAAAGCTCTTTGGCTCTTTTCCTCCCTTTGGTTTATGACTACAAACAGGATGGTCATATCCTGTGTATTTGCTGTCTCCAGGACTTTTACTTTGCTCATGTGAATGTTTCCCATCTCTGTCCCTGTCGTCCTCTCTAGAGTATTTTAGCAAATGTCTTTTTTTCCAAGCTCCTCTGTCCTCTGAATCTGCTAATTTTGCTTTATTGTTGACCCCGCTACCGCCCTGGTAAGCAATGTCTCTTTTGTGTACTCTCTCCGAATGATGTCCTCTAATTCTGAAACTATGTCTAGTGTCTCCTCTACATTCTCTGACCACTGGGACATCACAAACTTTTGGACAGTCACTAGTACACTGATCCTGAACACTTTCCATTCGATTCCTAGGAGCACAACTTGACCCTGGGGGCATAACCCTTGGGTGTTTGGGGATGTCCTGGTTTCTTCTATAGTTACAAACTGAATCAGTTTCTTGCCCCACTTTACCATTACTAGAATCATGGGGACCACTTCTCTCATCTCTGGGAAAGAGTTGACTTGAACAATTGACTTTATGTGGGATCTCATTGTTGTTCAACTCCACTTCTTTCCCTGTATAGTGAAAAAACCCCTCATTGTCTTCTTCTTCACTGTCCTCTTCCACTTCTTCCTCAGTCTCTTCTTCATCCTCCTCGTCCTCAGCCATGGGGGCTTGTACGAAAGTCGTCTCTGTGATAGGCTCTGGTTGTTTGTAGACCATCTTTGGTGCATCTTCCTGAGGTACCTTGTAAACTCCTTCAGAATGTTCCCAAGCCTCCTCTGGTGTACGGCTATCCCGGATGTCCCGAGATGTGCCTGGACATTCAGCACCATCTGCACCTTCATGGCAGTCCATTCCTTCCATGTAGCTTTCATCCTCAGGACAACAGTGGACATAGTAGGTCATCCTATCCGCTTCAGTTTGCAGTTCCTCATCTTCCTCATAATCATGCTCCTCCTCTTCTTCCCCAGATCCTACATTATCATATTCGGATAGCGAGTCTTCTTCCATGCTAACTGGCTGAAGGGGGCTGTCGCTTTGGATGGAGTCGTCCCCAGACCCATCACTAAGACAGGACCTAGCTGGCGTAGGCGAGGGTGGTTGGATCTCAAGCTTGTCCAGTTTCTCAGGAATTGGATCAACTCCATCTGCACAGAACTTTTCACTTCCCTCAGGCTCAACACTAGAGGCTGAAGAGTTGAGCTCTGAAACAATCGCTCTGGTCCCTGGTCTTCTCCTGAGAGCCATGACTGGCTTCATCAGACCCACAGAAGTGGGATTCTGTCAGCCCTGAAACAAGAATTGCCAAAAGTTATTAAAAACTGGCTTTGATGAGTAGATAAAACAGGTTAACTTTAAAGTAATTGGTGACTGTAATATGGAAACATAATACAGTACATTGTTTATGTCAAACTGAAATCAGGTACATCTACCAAAATAAATCTTCTAACTACTTTTACCTATCTTTATAACCTACCTACAATCCTTTTTAAAAGTCCCATGGTATTAAATTTTAATTATATGAGGTTTTTCAACCTTAATATGAGCTCCCCTAGCCTGAATATTGTCCCCAAGTGGCTAGAAATTTTGATCGGTGTAAAGCGAGTTCTGGCTGTTATTATAGGTCCTAGAACTAATGGTGGAAATACCTACTTTTGGGCATGTTCGCACCACAGGAACTGGGAACAATTGTAGTTCTAGGAATGCCTTTTGGGGGAAATAAATTAGCTCCTACTTCAGAGTAGGGTCTAACCGACAAAAGGAACTAACAGTGGCGTAAGCGTACAGTGATTGGCTGAACGCATGCGAAACACCAGCACCAGCCATTTAAAAAAAAGCTGTGTACAGATTATAGCCTATATATTTACAACACAAACTAACTCTACAAACATGGAAAATAGTAATAGATGGACCTCTCAACCTTTATGCTAAGGAGAAAATCCAACGCAACTTTAAGGGGACCAAGTGAAACATGTTTATGTATTTCAGCTCAGCTAGCGACATAACCACACGGCAAACGCTAATATTTTTCATATACTGTCTACTTTCTTTGAATAACAGTTCTATCAAATAACGTATTGGACAGGACTGTTAAACAGATCGTAAAGCTGCTGTGTGCTCACGCTCTGGCATTCTCAGTAGCGTCAAAATAAAAGTCACAACAACAAGTTCAGCTTACGTTAGGTTACATGGTGGTGTGAATTTAACAAAACAGCCCAAGGGGAACTTTTACCATCCTGGTAGCTAGTTCCTATAACTTAGTTCCTTAAACTACTCTTTGCAAAAGGCCCTCATGTGACCAACTTGAACTTGAAATCTGCTTGGGGGGGAGATCTTTCGCCATGAAATGACGTGTGGATTCCTACTAAAATTACAGGATTTCAACAGTAAATGTGACCACACCTTTATGCAGGGAAAAACAGATTCAGATCAAGATCCTTTGAAATCATCACAAGGATTCAATCATATGTTTTATTGAAAAAAAGCAAATGTTTGCCCCTTAATAGTGCAACACACTAACCAATAACAGAACATTTATTAGCCAGGTAGAGATGAAGAGATTCTCAAGATATATGAACATAATGTTTGGTACAATAAAGTATGCAGTGAAATAAAGTGCTAATATCCAGAAAGTACTGGAATAAAATGTGCCAATATCCAGAACTGATTACAAGGCATCATTCTATATGCAATTAAATCTATACCTTGACTCAGCTTGACTTGAACTCCCTGGGTTGTATTAAAACCTCTGAGGAAAACAACCTCATCCAAATCAAGCACAGTACACCACAGCATCAGAGAGACAGATCTGCACAATTCAGCAGGTGTATCAGCAGGAAACATGCTGATACTTTCCGGCACACCAGGGATTTCTCTCTTGATGAGAGGCATCAGATTCCCAGTGGAAATACGGCCTCCTGCTTTTGATTGTGACTCACTTAAGTCCCCTTATACAACACAAGCTTGCTTCAACACAGATGGACAGGTTTTTTTTAGGTTCACAAAGAAAAAGAAAAAACCTTTAGGGGTACAACAGCTTGCCACTGAGGCAGTACCCTAAAAAGGACATCTTTGTCATTTTTTACCACAAGAAGTATTTGTACTCAAAGGTACTAATAGCTTAGTAGAGCTTTATTATTCAGCATTGCATAATTGTGCCTTCATAAATGTGCCTTCACTGCTAAACATTTAAGAATGGAAAAATCACGGGTGGCAGAATGGTTTTTTTTTCAGCCACTATTTAGATTTGCTTAACTTGTTAATCTATCTGCTAATGTGGTTTATATACATTTGCAAAGTAAAAGTGGCCCAGACCTTAATAGAAAAAAACAGCAAGCATAAGCTGAAAACTTGGTCTTGGTTGAAGCATGTAATCGAACACATTAGTATCGCTATTAGATCACCAAACAACTTCTAACTGGCCAATATACTTGTCTTCCTTAATGTTCCTCATATGTTCAGCAACTGTCAATGAATTTGCAGAGGGGTTTCCCCCCGTTTGGTCTAAATTGTAGAGCTTTCTTATTCAGCATTGCATAAATGTGCCTTAATTTATTTCTCTGTGATGCTCATTTAACAAAATAGGTTTGAAATAAACACCATTTTAAGTATTTGAATGCACTTAGATTTAAATAGATTATCTTATGTTCACGAATGCCACTTGAACTAACATGACATTTCCACGGTTCACAGTTCACACCCATTGAACAATGAATCTCCATGATTTTTCAATTACTTTTCAGATAATTCTTGATTATGAGATTATTTTAAATTATGATTTAAATATTTTAATATTTTAGAGCAGAAAATAGATAGGAAAAAATATATTAATTTCTTCTTAAAATGCCCTGATATTTCCAGATTTTAAAAGCTTTTCTTCATTCATGATATGGACTAAAAATCATTTATAGACTATAGATTGCACTCAAATTGAGCAACTTGAAAATGTATAAACACTATAGTATTTTAATCTTTTAGTTTAAATTTTCGTTGATTTTCCAGTATTAGAAACCAAAAATTTCAACATTTAAAATTCCCTCACTATGCATATCCATATTTTCCTATTACCTTATAACCATATGTGACCCTGGAGCTCAAAACCAGTCATAAGTCACACAGGTATATTTGTGGCAATAGCCAACAATACATTGTATGGGTCAAAATGATCAAGTTTTCCTTTATGCAGAAACTCATTAGGATATTAAGTAAAGATCATGTTCCATGAAGATATTTTGTAAATTTCCTACTGTAAATATATCTAAAATGTATTAATAGTAGTAATATGCGTTACTAAGGACTTCATCTGGACAACTTTAAAGGTGATTTTATTAAAATTTAGATTTCTTTTACACCCTCAGATTCCAGATTTTCAAATAGTTGCATCTTGAACAAACATTCTATCCTAACAAACCATGCATTAATAGAAAGCTTAATTATTCAGCTTTCAGATGGTGTATATATATTAACTTTAAAAAATGGACCCTTATGACTGGTTTTGTGGTCCATAGTCACATATTACCTTAAACAACAACAACAACACAAAGATCTGCCCATATCTGACAAATTAAATGGATTGGTAAAGGAAAAATACACAAATGCACAATCTGTCAAACATGGGTTTAAATGTAAAGGTGCAAGTGCAACCCTTAGATCTGCAGAGAGCTGTTGTCTCATTTAAATGTAAATGCTTTTGTCTGGATATTTCCCTGCTGAGAAAATGAAAAAAGAAAACATCTTAAACCAGCCAGCCAATTAAGACAAGCTAGTAAAAGAACCACAGTTTTGTTGGCTTCATCTGGTCAACAAGCTAGTCTGACCAGGTAAAAAGTATCCCAAACCTCTCTAAACAGCCTATAAGGGACAATAAAAGCGGTGTGTGCTCTTTTAAGCTGTTTTTTTTAGCAAGGTTGTATGGTCAGATAACAACCTTAGTTTTATCCAAATGCATTTGTACAGCTTTTGCTTTTTATAACAGCTCACAAAACATTCTTTCGATTCAGAATTTTAAATATTTCGAAAAGTTTCTAAATGAACCTCCTTCAGCACCAAAATAAGCCCAGCAGTTCTGACGTCACAATCCATTCTTCCAGTGATCTCGAGCCTGAATTACTGCAACATCCATCGACCCGACTCCCCACAGCCCAAATTAATCACAAACACAGCTCATACTCCGTGAATAATAGCCAAAATGCTCTGCACATAACATCATATGGAACATGTGCCCGCCTCATATCCAGAGAATATGAAGATACGTCGCCGTTTCAGCGTCATTGAGATGCCATAAATGTGCACGCGCTTAAAACCTGCACTCACTCACAACGACAAAATAACACGTGGCGATGAGCATTCGCACGTTGTGCATCTTATCTTTTTAGTGCAGGTATTATAAAACTGACTAAAATCGAAGCGTGTAATATATCATTTAAAAACCGACCGAAGATAAGCTTTTAAAATGAGCAAGCGCTTACCGAAGCCAGTTTGGCGTTGCTCAACCAAATGAATGGCTATCTGTCGTTGTTGTGCTCAGACATTTACAGACCAAATGTTAGGACATGTCTTTGATGAACCACAGATGCTGAGGAACGTGGTAGCTTATACACACATACACACACACCCTCAGCATCCCGGGACAGAAAAGCGCTTTATGACTTTTTTTTTTTTTTTTTTTTTTTTAAAGAGACAGTAGCTACTAGCAAATACATTCTTTAGATTTGTCCAAAACTTAAAAATATTCTGTTTTTCTGTGAGAAGAATGCTCTTCCCTTTCTGAAGTCAACAAACTTAATTTACAGATAGTCTTTTCTTTATCTATCAGCCTAAACTATTCATGTCTGGAAAACATCACAATAGTGCACTTTATGTAGGCTAATATAACAATATGCAATAATAAAAATTGTGTTGTTGGGGCTTTATCTTGAATTTCCCTATATAGCGCATTATTTCAGAGGACAGCCATTTGTAGTAGTGTGGTAATTATCGAATACACTCTTTCAGTCCTACAATGCACTTCAATAGCAAGTGTATTGTATTGAATAGCAAGTAATTGATGTAAACTCATCAACTAGGCGCTAAAGAATACCCTGCACTGGAAGTGTTGTGCCAAATTAATTCTAGTGTCTTGGCAGAAGATGGTGTCCGCAGCACTTCTGCCGCACTCAGTGTCCGAATTCACACACTCATTTCCATTCTCTCATTCAGTGTACTATATTGGTAATAAAGGGAATAGCAAATAGTGTAGGGCACAATTTTCTCTGAGAGATAGACGTACAGTCTGAAGAGAAGAGAGGTTTCTTTAAATAGTTCATACATAGATCATCAAAGAATCCAGAACTGTGAAATCATGCAAATATACTTTACAAATGTAACCGCCCTACTTGACCCGCTGAGCTGGATTAGGGTCTCCAGCGTGGGAGGCTATAAGGACACTAAAGACCACAGCCGCTAGCGCACCAGGCCATGTCCATTACACATACAATAAAGACCCCATAAAATCTGTTTAAAATGTAAAGTTCAGTTTTTAAAATCAGAGCTGTTGTCTTATTGTTACACACTGAAAAAAGTGTGTTGTATTTACATGTTTAATTGTGTACATCGGTCCCACATAAATCAATTAAGTTAAATAATTTTTTACTACAACATCATGGAATAAATACATTTTAAGTGAATCAATTAAGTAGTTTCAAATTGATATATGGCTCCCTGAAATGAATCGGGCATTCAAAATCATATATTCATTCATCCACTTCAGTTTCATATATTTTAACGTTACTTTTAGTTAGCAAAAGCACACATTAGCATCTCAAATGCTAAGCATTAAATGCTCTTTTTAGCAAAGCCTTAATGACATTAGTTGTTCATTCATGTAACAGATTAAAGGACAATCACCAGTTTTATGTCTAAAAACAGTTTAGCTTATAAAGCTTGTCTATGGGGCACAGGGTAAGTGAAATTAAATCGCCAGTTAATACCACTAACAAGGCTCAAAATAGTCTCACACTAACACGGTAGCATAATGAGGGTCCCTACATGCAAACCAGAGCATTGAGAACTTTGTAAGTGTACAAACAGTTATCTCTCTATAGAGACTATAATCTCTCTCTCTCTCTCTCTCTCTCTCTCTCTCTCTCTCTCTCTCTCTCTCTCTCTCTCTCTCTCTCTCTCTCTCTCTCTCTCTCTCTCTCTCTCTCTCTCTCTCTCTCTCTTTCTCTCTCTCTCTCTCTTTAACTCTACATACAGTATTTTCACCAGCCAGAGAGTGCGGTTTACACTAGCAGTGTTAATTCAACACCAGAAATGTAACATGTTACTCTAAAAGTCCTTAGTCCTTAACAACAGGATTTCAACACTGGAGATTTTGCTGTGCACCCCTAAACCACAATGTGACGTGGGCAAATCAGGTATGGCAATGGACAACGCCCCACTGTTCATAGCCTCGCCCACTGATCTGGTAACTCCTATTACTATCCTGCAGAGACCACTTGGACTGAGTGGTAAAAGAGTTGCTCAAGCAGCGACATTACGCACTAACTAAAGTTAAAAAAGTTAAATCGCATGTAACCACCACTTACATTCACAGAACTTTGGCCAACTAAAAAATGTAGATGTGATCAGTCACTAGAAAATTTTCAATGGGAGACATTTTGTGCATTTTTATTGCAGTGCATTGTGGGATTGAACAAGTACTCTCACGGATGTCCTCTATTTCAGACACTGCTACAAATGGTTGTTCCCTCAAATTATTAAAGGGTAAAGCTCACATAAAAAGTCACTTTAATACGAAGCAGCTTTCTGTTGGTCAATGTGGTGAAACTGCATGAGCAAAACCTGTATGTATGGGGACATCTTTTTTCCTCATGTGAGATTCCAGATTGCATGGATTCCCATTAAAACATTTACCAAACAATGATGAATGTGACTGCAATAGTTGGTTGTAGGGGGAGGTGTGTTCTAGTGAGAATTGATTGGAAAAAATCACTCATAGTGCAGGATGAGTCATCAATATTGTGTTCCTTTTTCTATAGCAAAAACTGTACACTTTAAATATGTATAAATCTGCTATACATTTTGTCCACCTTTATGAGTAAATTAGCATATAGATGGCCTTTAAGGGATAGTTCACCCAAAAAGGAAAATTATGCCATCATTTACTCACCCTCATGTTGTTCCAAACCTGTACAAGTTTCTTTTGTTCTGCTGAACACAAAAAAACAAAGATATTTGGAAGAATGTTTGTAATAAAGCAGAGAGATTAACCATTCACAACCATAGTAGGGGAAAAAACACCAGTGAATGATTGTTCTCTGCTTTGTTACAATATTCTTCAAAATATATTTTTGTGAGTTCAGCAGAACAAAGAAACGTATACAGGTTTAGAACAATATGAGGGTGAGTAAATTATGACATGATTTTCTTCATTTTTGGGTGAACTATCCCTTTAAAGCTGATACACGGACTAAAAATGGCCTTTTATTTTGAAATGTCTGGAAATGTTGGCGCGCAGTGTGTTCTCAGCAGCTTCACTAATCCCTCATTTCCCCCTCATCGACACTGACATCATGGCGGACGTCGATTCTTGGGGTGAGAATATGTGTAAACTTCACCGTTATTTTTTTTTTTTCTGGCCGCACAAATTCCTATTTATATGTTTTCTCAAATAAAGTGCCGCCATAAAGCACGGCTGTCATTTAGTAACCTGTCTAAACCCTGCTGTTTTCCAGATGCCGATAGTTTCGAGCCCGATGAGCCCATCAAAAAGGCGGCAGTCCACGACAAGTGGGAGGGCGAGGATGAAGAAGACGACGTGAAAGTTAGTAATGAATGCTTTGTTTGTCGTTCACTAACCATGATTGTGTTTATTTCTCTTAACAAGTAAACAACTAGAAGTTGCAGTCAGCTAACTCAAGCTAGCTACTCTTGCTAACTCAACAGTGTCAAAAATAGCGTGGTGATGAGGATGATGAGTCCAGTTAGTATTAGCATATAGGCGTACACCTGCTTAAAGACACATAGTCATAAGTTACACAGTGGAATTATAATAATTATATGAACTAATTACATGCTAAAGGCATGTCTTTGCTTAGTTAGTAAGTTAATTAATTTACTTTACAGCATAACATCACTTTCATCTGATGCTTGATGATAACTCTGAAAGTAGCCAGCCTTTACAAGAGGATAGACTGATTTTATGAATGTGGAAGTAAAGATCTCCAGTTAATCTTTTCATTTTATGTTAATGCTACCTACCACTATGAAGCATTTATTTTATTTTATGTAGGATAATTGGGATGATGATGAAGAGGAAGAAAAGGAGGAGGAAAAAAAGTCAGGTACAGTGATATGAAATAAATTGGTATATGTCAACCATTCAACATTTCGGATGAAATATATATATATATATATATATATATATATATATATATATATATATATATATATATATATATATATATATATATTGTATGTACGTGTCTTCACCTCTTGTAATGGTTTATAGTAGTCAACTTGTGTAGTCCTGTGTGTGACAGATATATTTTTGGATAGATTTCTTAATGAATCTTTGGCTATAATAAGAGTATAATTTTTTTTTTAAACCGCTTCAAAATTATGCACATATTTGCATGCACCTTCTTCAAAGCAGTTAAAAGTTGTAAAGTTAAACTTTGAGGTTTAATTGTGTATTTTTCATATATAGAGGCTGAAGCTAAACCACCAGAAAAGAAGAAACTCAGTGAAAAGATAAAAGAAAAAGAAAATTTACAAAGAAAAAAACAAGAGGAGCTCAAAAAACAAGTACGTTCAGACATGGCTGTGTTTCGTTTAATATTTTAATATTGTAATGTAAAAAGTTATGCATTACATGTTCACATTTGTTATATTTAATTTACATTGTGACTCTGACAGCTTTTTTATTTACAGCATTTTGTAAATGTTGCATTTTTTTTTTATATACATACTAGGGGTGTCCATGGTTATCCGATTGACCGATTAACCGTTAAAAATTGCGTAACCGAGTGAAACATTTTGCTCGGTTAAGTGGCGTCAATGACGTGCTTTGAATTTAGTTGTAATATATGTTTGCACCCCTAGAGACCGCCAGAGCGCTCCCAGACATTTGTAATATCCACAAGAAGAAGTCATGACCAGCTTTCTAAGCGGGCAATGAAGCGGGCATAGAAAGCGTGGGAGCACTTTAAAAATGAGAGTGACGGGGCAAAATGCAAGTATTGCAATGCAGTGCTTACCGCATTTTTCAGGCTATAACTCGCGCCGGAGTATGAGTCGCATCAGTCAAAAAATGCGTCATGAAGAGGAAAATAACATACGTCGCACTGGACTATAAGTCGCATTAGGGCAGAAGCAGAGCGGGAGCCGCGCGCGCTGTGCATAACGGATCAGAAGAAAGAAAGTTTGAAGTGAGAAACTTGTGAATGACTAGAGAAAAGCAGAGGTTACTTTAACTGTAATGAAGAAAACAAAAAAGCTAATCGCGGACTGAAAGCAAGATGGCCAGAGCTGAAGGAACGAGTCCACAGATGCTTGAACTCTCTGCCGGGAGAGGCTCAGCCGCGCGAGTCAAACGCTGTGTGAATCATTCTCGGCTGCATATTTTACTAATGCCCTAATCATGCAGGCGCCCTCGCGGCCACTCGCATTGCTTGTGAACTGGAGCGCATCTCATCCTAATTTAACGAAACTCAGCGTAAGCCTCGCAGACATGAAATAGATCTGAAGAAACTTAAAATGTCTTTTAACAATTTAAAACGAAAAGAAATAGGCTACTCTCTGATTATGTAATCCATGATGTGCATTTCTCTCTATAGGCGCGTTCACTACGGAGATGGTGGTCGTCAAATTAATAAGCTAAAAATAACCCTGACGCACACTATGGTTAACCGAGTATTAACCGCTAAGGGCCTCGGTTAACGGTTAATGAAAAACTTGAAAACGTGCAGCCCTAATACATACGCTACTGTTCAAAAGTTTGTGATTTCTTTTTTAATTATGTTTAATCTTCAAGTGACAAAGACATTTATAATATTTCAAAACATTTCTATTTTAAATAAATGCTCTTTTAACTTTCTATTCATCAAAGAATCCTGAAGAAAAAAGTATCACTATTTCCAGAAAAATATGAAACAGCACAATTGTTTTCAACATTAATAATAATAATAAGTGAAGTTTTATTAAAGGGTTAATTCAGCGATTAGCATATGGCTTTGTATCAGTAGAAACCCTGGAGTATATTCAAATTATTGTGCTTTCCCCCCTTACATCCCCCTGAGACAAGAAATTTATGCAGTTTATTTCTGGAAAAATTCCTCCTATGATGCAAATATCGTCAATTTGCATGTATGGAATAAGGCCAAAGACTACAGCCAGCAGAGGAAGCTATTTCCGCATGTTTTGAACCCGCGCAGGGGGGATGGGAGATTACACTCAGAGCTCAGCTCAGCTCAGCTACAGGCACTCATTTAAACGGAGCTTTGGTGTGCAATGTAAGTCTTTTAACTTCCCAAATTAATTTCTATGAAAGTTAAGCTTGCAAAGGCATGAACTGAAAAGCGCCAGACAGAACTCGCGTTGTGAATCTATGCCGCGAGTGTAGTCGCGATTACCTCAGCTCTCATCACGAGCTCATTTCTCTCACAGTGTGATCAGTGCTGTGATACTCGCGCGGTGACTCACTCATTATATTTAACAGACACGTTGAGGTCTCCAACTCAGTCACAGTAATCCAGTAGGTGACTTTGGGAATGGCCTAACAGGGCAGCGAAGCATTCTGGGAATTGTAGTCTTTCATCCCCATGAGACAAATACTTTTTCTGTCTTTTCTCAGTCTAGAAGGCACCAAATTCAAAAATAATTTCACATTTCTACTACATTGATGACCCAGTTTAAATACAGATTCATCTTCCCAGCGCTGAAGTACCCCTTTAACTAATTTCGGGAGGAGCACATACAGATAATTAAACAACGGGGATACTCTGGGTTCGGGCAAAAAATTCTGAGCCCGGGGCCCTCCCCTGTACAGCACGCCAAATACGCATTATCTTTACTCTATATTATTTGATGTAAGTGTGAACTCGTGAAATGTTTCTTGAGCAGAAAATCATAGTAAAATTATTTCTGAAGGATCATGTGACACTGAAGACAGGAGTAGTGATGCTGAAATATTTTGTGAAATATATCACACTATTTTTTTAATCTAATAAATAGAAACATAAAAAAATCTTAATGACCTCAGACTTTTTAACAGTAGTGTTTATAAATGTGTGTGTGTATATATATATATATATATATATTTTTTTTTTTTATTAATTCATACCTTTATTAATAGTATAAGTGTGATAGAAGCATATATGAAGACTTGCACTCAGCATAACTATAATTTTTCAACAGTTAGAGTCATCAACAAACAGCACAGAACTCACACCAGAAGAAGAGCTGGCAGAAAAACTTAGAGTGAAAAAACTACAGGAGGATTCAGACTTAGAACTAGCAAAAGAGGCATTTGGTAAGTGCTTTCAGTATATCCATATCCAACATTTTTACATTTTGAATGTTTAACTTTTATTCTCTTTTGTAGGTGTAGTATCGAATAATGTTACAGGAATTGATGCTATGAGTCCCGCTTCAAAAGAAGACTTCACAGAGTTTGAGCGGTTGCTAAAAGAAAAAATATCTCCCTATGAGAAGTCTATACACTATTCCAGCTTTTTAGAGACGCTGTTTAGGGACCTGTGTCTATCATGTAAGTACGCCTCATTTTTGATAGATCTTCATTCCTTCTCAATGTAAATCACGTACGATTCCAATCGGTTTTGCAGTGGAAGTTGACGACTTGAAGAAAATTAGCAACTCGCTGACAGTGTTACTGAGTGAAAAGCAGAGGCAAGAAAAGGTATGAAATCCATTTAATTCCAAACAATAACTAAACTATGTACATTTTATTTTTCAATGTTTTGTCTTTTAATGTAAAATGCTCTTATTATTTTGTTTGTGTATACACACACACACACACACACACAATCGCTGTCGGACGGAAACCTTGTACAGGGAGTGCAGAATTATTAGGCAAGTTGTATTTTTGAGGATTAATTTTATTATTGAACAACAACCATGTTCTCAATCAACACAAACTCATTAATATCAAAGCTGAATATTTTTGGAAGTTTTAGTTTTTTTAGGGGGATATCTGTGTGTGCAGGTGACTATTACTGTGCATAATTATTAGGCAACTTAACAAAAAACAAATTTATACCCATTTCAATTATTTATTTTTACCAGTGAAACTAATATAACATCTCAACATTCACAAATATACATTTCTGACATTCAAAAACCAAACAAAACCAAATCAGTGACCAATATAGCCACCTTTCTTCGCAAGGACACTCAAAAGCCTGCCATCCATGGATTCTGTCAGTGTTTTGATCTGTTCACCATCAACATAGCGTGCAGCAGCAACCACAGCCTCCCAGACACTGTTCAGAGAGGTGTACGGTTTCCCTCCTTGTAAATCGCACATTTGATGATTGACCACAGGTTCTCAATGGGGTTCAGATCAGGTGAACAAGGAGGCCATATCATTAGATTTTCTTCTTTTATACCCTTTCTTGCCAGCCACGCTGTGGAGTACTTGGACGCGTGTGATGGAGCATTGTCCTGCATGAAAATCATGTTTTTCTTGAAGGATGCAGACTTCTTCCTGTACCACTGCTTGAAGAAGGTGTCTTCCAGAAACTGGCAGTAGGACTGGGAGTTGAGCTTGACTCCATCTTCAACCCGAAAAGGCCCCACAAGCTCATCTTTGATGATACCAGCCCAAACCAGTACTCCACCTCCACCTTGCTGGTGTCTGAGTCGGACTGGAGCTCTCTGCCCTTTACCAATCCAGACACGGGCCCATCCATCTGGCCCATCAAGACTCACTCTCATTTCATCAGTCCATAAAACCTTAGAAAAATCAGTCTTGAGATATTTCTTGGCCCAGTCTTGACGTTTCAGCTTGTGTGTCTTGTTCAGTGGTGGTCGACTTTCTGCGTTTCTTACCTTGGCCATGTCTCTGAGTATTGCACACCTTGTGCTTTTGGGCACTCCAGTGATGTTGCAGCTCTGAAATATGGCCAAACTGGTGGCAAGTGGCATCTTGGCAGCTGCACGCTTGACTTTTCTTAGTTCACGGGCAGTTATTTTGCGCCTTGGTTTTTCCACACGTTTCTTGCGACCCTGTTGACTATTTTGAATGAAACGCTTGATTGTTCGATGATCACGCTTCAGAAGCTTGGCTATTTTAAGACTGCTGCATCCCTCTGCAATATATCTCACTATTTTTGACTTTTCTGAGCCTATCAAGTCCTTCTTTTGACCCATTTTGCCAAAGGAAAGGAAGTTGCCTAATAATTATGCACACCTGATATAGGGTGTTGATGTCATTAAACCACACCCCTTCTCATTACAGAGATGCACATCACCTAATATGCTTAATTGGTAGTAGGCTTTCCAGCCTATACAGCTTGGAGTAAGACAACATGCATAACGAGGATGATGTGGTCAAAATACTCATTTGCCTAATAATTCTGCACTCCCTGTATGTACAAATCGGCTAATTTTCAGGAAATGGAAAAAACACGGGTTGGCCACAAAAAAATAGTTTAAAAGCATTTGCATGAAAAAGAGCGTGATTATAACGCTAGCCAAAGGATAAGAGAAAAAACAGATGCTGCTTTAAATATTTGTAATGTGTTTAACTGAAAAAATAAATAGCATGGGCTAATGGCTGGTGACTAAAAGGTGGGGTAAGTGTTATTTCAGAACCGTTTTAGAAAAAGGACTTTGGCCAAGTGGAATAACAAACTTGTACCCAACCAACAGGTAAGGGGCGTGTCTATGGTGAGAAGAGGGGGCCAGTGCACAACATTATTCAAAACGCACGAGTCACACAGGACGGACATTAGCCAAGAAATAACTAATATATGCTGGCTTTTGCTTGAATATGCTCGTGTGTTATGTTCGCTTGTTTGTCCATTTGCGATCGTATTGTCTCTTACTTCAGCGATGATAAAGACCCATTCATTTCCACACCTAATGGACCATCTAAATCCCCTCAGTGTTTCAAGGTTTCAAGCGTCGGCTCATCCGGTCATAATTGTAATATGTCATTAGCTGGACTATCGAGCTTGTATACTAACGTAATCGAGTTGTTCATGAGAACGATTTGTTTTGTGATCGCTATAACTCTTATCTTGTCATAATTGTAATATGTCATTAGCTGCACTGTCGGCTCGTGTTCTATCGAGTTGTTCATGAGAACGGTTTGTGTTTTGTGATGGAAGGGGTGACTTTTTCATTGAATATTCGACCTGAATTAGTTACACACAGATTCTGCCATAGTCGTTGCCTGGGTTACGTATGTGTGGGGCGGAGCTATCAAAATAGGGTCGAGACCCTTTTGGTCATTTAAAATATATCAACAACGGTTACCAGATAGCACTTAACCCACCTTTAAGAAAATGTACAGCATATATATATTTTTTTTAACCAGCCATAAGAAATAATCTATTAAAAGTTAAAGTAATTCAGAGAAATGAGGGATTGTTCTTTGTCTTTTGATTAACATTAAAAACACAGACAGCAGCAGGAATATTAGGCTGCTGTCCCTTTAAGAGCTACTTGGTTCCAATATACTGATACACATGCATTTCCTTTCTCAACTGTTTGCCTTCACTTAAGACATAACTGACTATGTTTACAAGGATACTTGCCAAGACGGGTCTTTTGACATCGTTTTGTTTGAATTTGTCTGTTCAAGCGGAAGAAGACGTGAAAGAGAGCTCAATTCTGCATTTGCCCTGTATATATAATTTATTTATTACTTTATTATCATTATTATTTTGGTCCTAAATATTTTACATATGCATTTTTATTTATTTATTCAATAGGCAAACAAAGGTAAAAAGAAAAAGAAGGGAGTTGTACCAGCAGGAGGTTTTAAAGCCAAGCTGAAAGATGATCTGGCAGACTACGGAGAGTTTGATGGCGGTTATGCACAGGACTACGAGGATTTCATGTGACCAAGGCTTAACACACTGATAACTTTTGCTGGTTGCTGAACCATACACCTTAACAGCATGACCTTACCCCACAGTCAGGCCCTCTACCAGAACCATGCTAGAAAACTCTGAACGTCATCCCACGCAATGCACACTCTCCCCTCAAAGAGGTTTATGCAGAGAATGAATTAACTGAGGTCTTTTTCTCTGTTGTGAATTTAGGTCAATAATTGTCGGAATAATAAAACCGATAAAACGGGCTCCTTGCAAATGTGATCGATTCATCGTGACAGTCCCAGATTATATGAACAAAGAGTGTTATTGTTCGGTAACTGCTACTTGGAAATAAATGACATTCTATGCAAATTTCTTTCCGTATTGATCTCCATGTCGTTGAATTCGCTCCAGCCGTGATCCTTTTTGAATGTGATGTTCCTTTTTCAAACCGCAAAAGCCGATTAAGGCAACCTATAAAACCTGAGGTGATGATATCCAAGTAGTCACATGGTTCATAAATCATGTCTACAATCAGACGTTTCATTTTGTTTGTTTATAGACGATAGTGAGCTCATTTGTTAAGATAAGTAAATCTAGAGTGTAGCATACATAATGTAAGCGAAAATAACACCTTTACATTTGTAGCTCGTAATGCATTCCATGTAAAGTCTAAAACCAAAAGTATCACTTTAAATGAACTGTTTTGAAGATACATTGCAGCGTTATTAGGGTTACCTCAATTTTTGCAGAAGCAAAATATGCGAATTATTGCAAATAGAACTCATGTTTTCATTGCAGCATGTTATGAAGTTGCTCATTTGACCTCAACCATGCCAGCAAAGAATGAGCGTGATTCTTCTGCTGATGATGAATAAGGGACTGAACGTTGATGTAGGCCCTACATTGTAGGGTTTTTTCAGTCGTTTGGCTTTCCATTTTCTTGACAACTTTAAGTGTGGTAGACATGCTTTAAAGAGACTTGTAATCAGCAAAGCCGATAATAGGACTCTGCACTGTTTTATAAAGATCTAATTTAATAAAAGTTGCTTAAAATTCATCAGTTGTTCTGTATTTTTTTGCTATATGTTGTCTGGTGTATCTAAACATTGCACATTTTTTATAAACTTGATGTGGGATGAAACAATTATGTGGTAATTTACAAAAATATGGCTTCAAGCAAGAAATGAAAATCCTACCGATATATTTTGTAAATGGATGTCAGATTTTAAGATTGATTAAACCATGTATGTTGTATGTTTTAAACATTGTCTTTACAAAAATCTAAATATAATAGGATCTTCCAATGAAATCGACATACTTCTCCAGTCATTTAGTAAACCTCTTCATAGTCGACTACAAGCTTGAAATAATTTTGGAGTGCAATGCCTACATTTTCTAATATGTAAAAATTATTTTTATTTTTTTTTACAAATATGATTTATTCGTAAATGTGTTTTTGCCGAGTCATACCTCATGACATTTTGCAACCTGTTAACTTCATCAATGCATTTGCACAGCGAGTCAATGGGGCTGTCTTCATTAGGTGATGGTGCTAAGTATAGCTGGGTGTCATCAGCATAGCTGTGGTAAGCAATATTGTTCTTTTTCATTATTTGGCTCAGTGGCAGCATATACAGGTTAAACAGGAGTGGTGCCAGAATTGACCCTTGTGGGACTCTGCATGTCATGGACGTCCACTCAGACTTATGGTCTCCTATACTCATAATAACCTCTCCCTTCTAAGTATGACCTGAACCATTTGAGGACCATCCCAGAAAGCCCGACCCAGTTTTCCAGCCTGTCTAGAAGTATGTTGTGGTCAACAGTGTCGAATGCAGCACTGAGGTCGAGTAGAACCAGAATTGAAGTTTTACCCGTATCAGTATTTAAGCGAATATCATTTATAATATTTATGAGCGCTGTCTGTGCTGTGATGTGGTCGGAAACCAGATTGAAAATTGTCAAAAAATCTGTTTGAGTTTAAGAATTTGTTTAGTTGGACAGCACAATACTTAGTTGGGGCTCCTTTTGCCTGAATTACTGCAGCAATGCGGCGTGGCATGGAGTCGATCAGTCTGTGGCACTGCTCAGGTGTTATGAGAGCCCAGGTTGCTCTGATATGGCCTTCAGCTCTTCTGCATTGTTGGGTCTGGCATATCGCATCTTCCTCTTCACAATACCCCAGAGATTCTCTATGGGGTTTAGGTCAGACGAGTTTGCTGGCCAATTAAGAACAGGGATACCATGGTCCTTAAACCAGGTACTGGTTGCTTTGGACCTGTGTGCAGGTGCCAAGTCCTGTTGGAAAATGAAATCTGCATCTCCATTAAGTTGGTCAGCAGCAGAAAACATGAAGTGCTCTAAAACATCCTGTTATACGGCTGCGTTGACCTTTGACCTCAGAAAACACATTGGACCAACACCAGCAGATGACACGACACCCCAAAGCATCACTGACTGTGGAAACTTTACACTGGACCTCAACCAATGTGGATTGTGTGCCTCTTTTCTCTCTTCCTCCAGACTGTGGAATCCTGATTTCCAAAGGAAATGCAAAATTTACTTTCATCAAAGAATATAACTTTGGACAACTTCTGATGCTGTCTGATGCGACAGCTGAAACCCATGTCTTGTATACGTCTGTGCATAGTGGTTCTTGAAGCACCAACTCCAGCTGCAGTCCACACTTACTATTAAAAATGTAAATCTCCCCCACATTTTTGAATGGGTTTTGTTTCACAATCCTCTCCACGGTGCGGTCATCCCTATTGCTTGTACACTTAAAAAAATAAAAGTCTTAAAAAAAGTACACATCTTTTCCTTCCCCTAATGTGCTTGGACACGGAGCTCTATGAACAGCCCTTAGTTGTCAGTTATAATCATCAAAATTAAAATAAATAAAAATTCATTTTATATCAGTCTGTGTGTAATGAATGCATATAATATACACATTTCACTTTTTTAATGGAATTAGTGAAATAAATCAACTTTTTGATGATATTCTAATTATATGACCAGCACCTGTATGTATATATATATATATATATATATATATATATATATATATATATATATATACATACATACATACATACAGTCTTGTTCAAAATAATAGCAGTACAATGTGACTAACCAGAATAATCAAGGTTTTTCGTATATTTTTTTATTGCTACGTGGCAAACAAGTTACCAGTAGGTTCAGTAGATTCTCAGAAAACAAATGAGACCCAGCATTCATGATATGCACGCTCTTAAGGCTGTGCAATTGGGCAATTAGTTGAATTAGTTGAAAGGGGTGTGTTCAAAAAAATAGCAGTGTGGCATTCAATCACTGAGGTCATCAATTTTGTGAAGAAACAGGTGTGAATCAGGTGGCCCCTATTTGAGGATGAAGCCAACACTTGTTGAACATGCATTTGAAAGCTGAGGAAAATGGGTCGTTCAAGACATTGTTCAGAAGAACAGCGTACTTTGATTAAAAAGTTGATTAGAGAGGGGAAAACCTATAAAGAGGTGCAAAAAATGATAGGCTGTTCAGCTAAAATGATCTCCAATGCCTTAAAATGGAGAGCAAAACCAGAGAGACGTGGAAGAAAACGGAAGACAACCATCAAAATGGATAGAAGAATAACCAGAATGGCAAAGGCTCAGCCAATGATCACCTCCAGGATGATCAAAGACAGTCTGGAGTTACCTGTAAGTACTGTGACAGTTAGAAGACGTCTGTGTGAAGCTAATCTATTTTCAAGAATCCCCCGCAAAGTCCCTCTGTTAAAAAAAAGGCATGTGCAGAAGAGGTTACAATTTGCCAAAGAACACATCAACTGGCCTAAAGAGAAATGGAGGAACATTTTGTGGACTGATGAGAGTAAAATTGTTCTTTTTGGGTCCAAGGGCCACAGGCAGTTTGTGAGACGACCCCCAAACTCTGAATTCAAGCCACAGTACACAGTGAAGACAGTGAAGCATGGAGGTGCAAGCATCATGATATGGGCATGTTTCTCCTACTTTGGTGTTGGGCCTATTTATCGCATACCAGGGATCATGGATCAGTTTGCATATGTTAAAATACTTGAAGAGGTCATGTTGCCCTATGCTGAAGAGGACATGCCCTTGAAACGGTTGTTTCAACAAGACAATGACCCAAAACACAGTAGTAAACGGGCAAAGTCTTGGTTCCAAACCAACAAAATTAATGTTATGGAGTGGCCAGCCCAATCTCCAGACCTTAATCCAATTGAGAACTTGTGGGGTGATATCAAAAATGCTGTTTCTGAAGCAAAACCAAGAAATGTGAATGAATTGTGGAATGTTGTTAAAGAATCATGGAGTGGAATAACAGCTGAGAGGTGCCACAAGTTGGTTGACTCCATGCCACACAGATGTCAAGCAGTTTTAAAAAACTGTGGTCATACAACTAAATATTAGTTTAGTGATTCACAGGATTTGTCTTTAAGAGCCTTAAGAGCGTGCATATCATGAATGCTGGGTCTCATTTGTTTTCTGACAACCTACTGAACCTACTGGTAACTTGTTTTCCACGTAGCAATAAAAAATATACTAAAAACCTTGATTATTCTGGTAAGTCACATTGTACTGCTATTATTTTGAACAAGACTGTATATATATATACACATACACACACACACCCCAATCAGCTGCCAAATCAATGCTGACCGCTTGGTGGCATAGACTCCACTAGATCCCTGAAGGTGTGCTGTCGGGACAGTTTGGGATGTTTCCAGCATGTGTAATTAATTTAATGACACTGGAATATTGCATTTATATCACTATATTAGGTGATGGGAGGGGTGGTGGATGGGGGGTAGCAGGGTTGGGGGAGGGGAAAAAAGGGGGGTCATCCCTTCAGACCCATTTGAATAAATCTGGCATACAACATGACACAGACAAACTTCTTTTTTCTTTTTTTTTTCTGTAATTTAGTGGAAATAGCCCAAACTGTCTGCAGGTTCCTAGAGCACACATGGGCCTGTTACACACTTTCAAAAAATAATTTATGGCAAAAAAAAATCAAAAAGTGCCTACTTTTTGGGGGGGTTATTACAGCTTAGACAACATATACTTACATGTTTATGGCTTTTAGCAGTGTTTTATGTAACTTCAAAGGGTTTCCTTTAAAATGACACCACATTTTTGAACCTAGACCACTGTATGTGTGTATGGGAAGCTTTTCTATTTAAGTGGGCCAAATCCAGGCGGAAATCCCAAAAAATGGCAAGGAGTGTAAGAGGTTAAGGAATGTATCACTAATAGATCATTCACAATAAGACCAAAAATTAATCTTTTAATAATCATTGTACTTTGCATTACTTTAACAAGAAATTTATCAAAGAGATTTATATATTTTATTTATATATTTATTTATACATATTATACTCATTTGATCATCTAATACTTTATTATCTACAGTAGACGTTCATTAAGGATAAAGCGGTCGAGGGTGTGACCTTTGAGACTGTTTGAAGAACCGTTCTGAAAACTATAAGCCAGACGGAAAGCGGCGTTTTATTGCGTAGTAGCTTATGAAAACGACGCACACAGAACTTCTCAGATAACCTGCCAATGTCCCAATCGTGTCCTTGTTGCTCGTGGCCAATTATCTTGATCACACTGTGAATTGCACCCTCTGCTATTGGTCATGTGACCTGTGCACAAAGGGTCCAGTCTTTTCCCCTTGGTCCAACTTATTGGTTTTCAGACAAAAGGAAAACAACAGAGCGATTGTAAAGATAAGACTTGGGGATAATTAACAGCAAATCTAGACAAAAAAAAAGCAATGCCCCATCATTCATTGGTTGTGAAGAAGGGAGGAGGTTGAATGAAGTGTGTGTGGTCATAAAATGTGGTCTTGGTTGTGAGGACCGTTATATAAAAGGGGTGGATGGTTCAAGCCGACCCATCTTGAAAAGTGAAGTCCAATCATGAGTCCATGCGTCTTCTCAATCGTGGTCATTTTGGGGTTGGTGATGGCTGTGGAAATGGCCACATCGGAGGGCCAGCAGATCCTCCAAGCCTTGCACTGTCCGGCCTGTGAACGCATTCATTGTTCCCCTCGTAGAGCGCTGAAGCTCCAGTGTCAGGGTGGTATAACCACTGGGATTTGCGGTTGTTGTCCAGCCTGTGCCAAACTCGCAGGAGAAAGCTGTGGAGGCACTTGGGACTACCTGGGGAAGTGCGATGAAGGGCTGGTTTGCGTTTACCAAGAAGCCACAGATGGAAAACCAGAGGCAGAACGCAAGGGAACCTGCAAATCAGGTACCGCTGGAGCTGAAGATGCCAAGTTCATCTGCCAGCATGTTACATTAAAGTGCAAAGTTGGTTCTTGAATTCAAGTTGCTCATTGTAATGAACAACATCAGGTAATACCAGGCCTGAAATGAAAATCTTAAAGGCAATATCATTTCTATAGTGAATTTAAAATAATTTATTTTTTTATTATTAAATGCTTCCACTGAATGAGTGGAACAGTCACACTGTAAAAAATTGATCAGTTAACTTTACTTAAAAAAAAGAAAGGCACCTAATTGCCTTAAAATTATTTAGTAATAAACTACGGGTAATTGAAAAAATTACGTTGTGAGACCTTTTTCAATTACGCATGAAGTTAACGTCAACGGACGACTTTTTACAGTTATGGTAATATGCGTGTTAAAAGGAGTTTGAAGTCTGAAATACACCAAAACAAATATGAAGATCAAAATCAAAATTGAAAATATATCTCTATTCCTTGGTATTTTAATATCATACTCCTGTTTTACTGTCTTAAATTTATTTTCTTTACTCTATTCAGCACTTTGGATAGCTCTGCTATGTTTAAATCTATCTATCTATCTATCTATCTATCTATCTATCTATCTATCTATCTATCTATCTATCTATCTATCTATCTATCTATCTATCTATCTATCTATCTATCTATCTATCTATCTATCTATCTATCTATCTATCTATCTATCTATCTATCTATCTATCTATCTATCTATCTATCTATCTATCTCTGTCTGTCTGTCTGTCTGTCTGTCTGTCTGTCATTATATGAAATGTATGAAATTTACATTCTTACATTGTTTTCTTCTGTTGTAATATAACAATATAAAAGCCAATAATTTAATTTTGGAAACATTGTCTTTATAATATCACACATTTTTCTCTCACAATATAATATTTGCATACAGTATAAACCAAACTTTATGCATTAAAATATTTCACATTTTTGCATATTTCCCTATAGAGATCATCATATTTAGGGGCTCTTGCCATTTAAAAGTATAAAACCCAAGTGCTACAATCCCATCATGCATAGTGTGCACCTGCTTTTGTTTTAATTATATATATATGCCATAATCAAGGTTAATGTAATTTATAAACTGTGAAGAGAGATACGGCAGTCAAGGATTCCTTTGATCTCTTTCCCATAAAAACAAAAGCTTTGATTGTTCTTATCTAGGCAGTGATGAAATCCACAACTCTCCCTGAAGAACTGCATCCGTATTGTAACGGGATTCCATCAATTTTATTGTCTGTTTTTTCTTTGACCTACAGAACAATATTCTCCCCCTCCCCCCTATTGACAGAAATGAGAGAGGGAGGGGAAGATGTGAGGGAGGATTTTTCAGCCGGGACTTTTTACTGCGCCGAGTGGAAGTACTCTCAGAAGTGCTATTCCACCATACATTATAGCTTTCCTTTTTAATCCACTTAGAAAAGTGCCACGTTTTATTTTATGTCATCATACTTGATCGTTCAACTATTCGTGTAACTGTATTTAAATAGGGGAACGTGGAGGTGTTTGGTCGCTTCTAAGTTGATCTCTGTTTGGTACCATAGTGAATGAACTGGGCTTAGTGGGCTAAACTAAATGCTATCATATCGTCACCGCGCGTCAGAGAGATTAAGTGCACGCACTGAGACGAGAGAGGTATCAACTCGTTTTAGTTAAGGGAATAACAGTTTAATATAAAAAAGCGGTAAAGTATCCCTTTAACATCACTCAAATGGTTGTCTACGGAGAAACTGGCATCCAGGCAACACATAAGTGATCGATACAGAGTGGCAACATCACTACGCACATTCTAGCAGCACGGTAGTCGGTGTATGCAGGGGAATTCATCATACCCCTTCGCTTGTAGTGTGGTCGTTTGAAGGGCTATATGGCCCTTCCCCTTACCCCAACCCCTCCAGCCAACAGAGAATCAAGACACTCCTACCCCTTCACGTGAAGGCGCAAAACAAAGGGGTAGGGGAAAGTGAAGAAATGTGATTGGGTTGAAAAGTTGCCGTTTAGATTTAAACAGGCAAATGCTTAAGAATCTATATATGATTTGATGATTATTGCATTGATTATAATGTTTCTAGTATGTTATATGTTTGGCATCAGTTTTTCTATAACTCTAAATTATGAAGTGTGTAGCTTTTCATTTCTTAAACGGGGGAGTGAATTGAGGAATCAACTTTTCCTTGAGCTTTTGATATATAAAAGGACATGGTAATATTAGAATATCCTCTAAAGCCCCGTTTCCACCACAGGAACTTTCCCCAGGAACTAGGAACTTTGGGTGGTACTCGGTGTGTTTAGACCGCAGGAACCAGGGTCTAAATGAAGTTCCGGGTAAATATTTCCCCCTCCAAACGGCCCTGCTCGCGGGGTAGTACTTTTTCAAAGTTCAGGAACTTTCGAGGGCGGGACTTGGGCGCTGAACATGCTGATTGGTTTAGCTCACGCAGCCTTTTATTTCAACCGGCATTTTTAAAAGTCTTTTGCGAGGTTCGGTCTACGTTCAGTAAATATCAGTCTTGCTCTCTGTCTGATGGCGCGCGTTCGTCTATAAGCCATCTCACATGTCCGTAATAGCTGATAATAATATACATTGTCATTTTAAATCTAGCTTTAGAAGCTTTCTGAATATGCTGCTGAATCTGCATATTAGTGCTCTTTTCTGTCGTTGTTAATTACCTCTTTAGTAAACCTATGCATAACCAGCACAGCTTGAATCTCTTCCATACTCGTTATTAATTTTTTTTCACCATGTAAACGACCTGACCGATTACTTTTAAGTGTGCGTCCTTACATGACGTGACAGCACGCGCCGCGCCGCGCTCATGTTGACAAGAGAGGAAAGCTCATTTTTCTGAGGGGTAAACTTTTTATTTCGTAAGTTATGAAGATAATGTTGGAGTAATGACACAGCGTATATTGCCCCAGGCAGTTTTTACTTTAACTGCGGCTGACAGAAGAATTTTTTTTTTCTGAGATGATTATTACACTTTACAACAAATAAATAGCTTATATAATGCCATTAAGAGTTGCTATGGCCTCAGTAAACAAACTCCAGCTGCTGGAGAAAACAGCGTTGACATTTTTGATGCGACAGACAAACCGCATGTGACAAAATGATTGTGATTGAAAGTCATCACACGTAAACACCAGATCGGTTTAGATAACGTCTCAGTCGCGCGCAGTCCTACATCACCGGACTAATTTGCCTAATCTTCTCGAAACTTTAGATCGCGGTCGAAACGCAGACAGCTGCAGGTCTGGGGGGGAGAAAAGTTCCTGAAAAAAAGTTCCTGGTACAAATTGTTCCGGGTAATTTTGGTGGAAACGGGGCTTAAGTTTCAGAGCTGAAAACTTTCTTGTTAGTAGACAGCAGGCTCAACAAACGGTCTTGTGCTTCATACTGACGTCAGTGCGCGATTAAACACATACAGGAGGCGTTTCTCAATGTCAAGGAAGTATCCTCGGAAGCCAGAATTCCAAGGATGCTACGTCATCGACATCCGACGAAGGACTGTTCCAATGTCGAGGATCCTCGGTATTTCAACCAAGGACTGAGTCCTTCGTTCGAAAAACATGTCATATACCGGAAAGGATGCATATGAGTAGCCTTCGCGCTCTTCGCGTTCTCAAATCACCCACAATCCTATGCGCGCAGCTTTGCTATCTTCAGACGTTCCCGGAGTCGGAGCGTGAACGGGGCAAATATGCTTGTATCGAGGTTTGTAGATGGGAAGGAAGGAGGCGGGAACCGGCGAACGTTCGACAGCTTTATAATAAATGATAAACAAAACGAAAGTAACGCGGGCGACTGCCCGCACACACATAATAAAACATAAACAAACCATAACAAAGTCCAGGCCTAGTCCTCTCTCATCTTCCACGCTCCTCCAATTATACTCCCGTCACTGCAGTGAGCCAAGACCGGTGTGACGATCACCTGCCGCTCATTATCACTCCACCGGGCCGCTCTCATGGTCCCTCACCTCGCTGCTTGCCACAATGCTTTTATTTACGTTACCAAACATTTGTTATAACCGTAGTAAATATAAGTAAAGTTTAACGTTTAAATGCCGGTACAATTTACTACTGTATTGATATTTAAAAAAAATACAAATAATGTTACGCATAACGTTATTGATGGCCAACGGACCTTTTCACTGACGTAATGACGCAATGACGTGCACTTGCTAGCCTGTTCCATTTACGTGTTCTCCGAATGCTAAAGAGGAGCCTCGCCTAGCCTCTGAAGGAAGTGACTTGGAAGGATCAGTCCTTCCAAGGAAGCATCCTTGACATTGAGAAACACCTAGAATCTACAGCGCGTCTAATCCAGTAGTCCCGCCCACCGATTCATGGAGGGCTCGTGCTAGCTGGTCAACAACAATAAACATGCTGAGGAAGATTAAGATATTGCGCTATTCCTGGTTGTGGAAGAACACAGTCGCTGCACAAGCTTACTTCTGATCCTAATATTAGGAATGAGTGGTTGAACTTTATTTTTAATGAAGTTCCAGCTCGCGTGGGGTAGACATATTCACATTCAGTTCAGTTTGTAAACTAATCTCCGGTCGATGCTGGATTTGGATCCGACAGGAATGGTGCAACACACTTATGTGAGTAAAACGTGTTTTTATATGTAATAGTACTGCATTGTTAGGCTATAGATCGTTTTGCTAATGTGTACGTGTCTAACAGAGCATAACTTTAGCACGCTAGACTCAGACACGTATGGGCCAGGGCTCGCAAAGCTCGGCAGGCTGCTGAATCTCATTATATTCTGTTCTTGTTGTGCTTTTCTCTTTCCGTCTCTCTCTCTCGAGTTGACATCTGAAGGGCGGCGCGCCGAACGTGTATGTGTGTGCACGCGGTTCGCGCTTATATCGTCCGATCTTGCGGGCTATGTGTAATATAAAAATAATAGTCCAATCAATCGCAGGTCGATGAGAAATAAAACATTGTGTTTGTTTGATAAAGACGTTTTCGAGCCCTGTGATGGAGATAATCATTCTGGTTGTCACTTCTCCCTCATTCTCTCCTCTCCGTCATGTGGACTGACAGAGGAGCTGAAGCTCATTAAATATGCAAATATTCTCCAATCCTAGCCATGGGCGTTTACTTCCAAGTCTCCAGTGCGGCACGCCCATTAAAACCCAGGGTTTAGGTGAGAGCCTCAAAACCAGTGTAGAAAATAGCCTATTACTTATTAGTTATGATGTTTTTGAATGTAAAAACCAAGCAAACGTCATTAGTTGACCTCAGACAACAGTGTATATATATATATATATATATATATATATATATATATATATATATATATATATATATATATATATATATATATATATATACAGTCTTGTTCAAAATAATAGCAGTACAATGTGACTAACCAGAATAATCAAGGTTTTTAGTATATTTTTTATTGCTACGTGGCAAACAAGTTACCAGTAGGTTCAGTAGATTGTCAGAAAACAAACAAGACCCAGCATTCATGATATGCACGCTCTGAAGGCTGTGCAATTGGGCAATTAGTTGAAAGGGGTGTGTTCAAAAAAATAGCAGTGTCTACCTTTGACTGTACAAACTCAAAACTATTTTGTACAAACATTTTTTTTCTTCTGGGATTTAGCAATCCTGTGAATCACTAAACTAATATTTAGTTGTATGACCACAGTTTTTTAAAACTGCTTGACATCTGTGTGGCATGGAGTCAACCAACTTGTGGCACCTCTCAGCTGTTATTCCACTCCATGATTCTTTAACAACATTCCACAATTCATTCACATTTCTTGGTTTTGCTTCAGAAACAGCATTTTTGATATCACCCCACAAGTTCTCAATTGGATTAAGGTCTGGAGATTGGGCTGGCCACTCCATAACATTAATTTTGTTGGTTTGGAACCAAGACTTTGCCCGTTTACTAGTGTGTTTTGGGTCATTGTCTTGTTGAAACAACCGTTTCAAGGGCATGTCCTCTTCAGCATAGGGCAACATGACCTCTTCAAGTATTTTAACATATGCAAACTGATCCATGATCCCTGGTATGCGATAAATAGGCCCAACACCAAAGTAGGAGAAACATGCCCATATCATGATGCTTGCACCTCCATGCTTCACTGTCTTCACTGTGTACTGTGGCTTGAATTCAGAGTTTGGGGGTCGTCTCACAAACTGCCTGTGGCCCTTGGACCCAAAAAGAACAATTTTACTCTCATCAGTCCACAAAATGTTCCTCCATTTCTCTTTAGGCCAGTTGATGTGTTCTTTGGCAAATTGTAACCTCTTCTGCACATGCCTTTTTTTTAACAGAGCAGAGGTTTCAAAAGTACTCGCATACATTACTCAAGTGGAAGTATAGATACTAGGGTTTAAAAATACTTCTGTAGAAGTTGAAGTATCAACTCAAGCTTTTTACTTAAGTAAAAGTGTAAAAGAACTGGTTTTCAAAACTACTTAAAGTATAAAAGTAAAAGTAATGTAAGGAAAAAAATGCCATTAAAGACAAAAGCTTAGGCCACACCACAGGGGCCTATAGTGCACTACCCCACCTCCTCAAAAAACATTTTTCTAAAGGCCATAATGACTATATGTTATATTAAAATGTTAATGTTGAAAAAATTTGGGATGCACTGGCTACCTGTTTCAGCCGCATAAATACCCATTGAAAATTTATGCATTTTAGTACAATGGACATATACCATATGTGTACCGCTTAGCATTAACATGTTTCCTATTTCAATCTTAATTTAGTATCAATTCATATGTAGTATATTTATAATAAGGAAAATTAGTTTGTTTTAGCACTATTTTAAACTTTTCTATTTGAAACGGTCAAATTATATGTGCTCGCATTCATTAATATTCACTTGTGCTTATATAAGTATCATTATTCACAAAAAAATATAAAAGTATATTAACGTTTTAAAATTTCACATTTAAAGAAATCTATTGTTTGATCTAAATATTTATTCAAATGCAAGACTGTTTTTGAAGAACTAAATTAGATATATGTATAGGCTATTTATTCTAACATTATGTTCAATGATGTTCAACACACATACCTCTGATAAAATCTCAAACATTTAGCTGAAGGGTTTCATGACCCTTTAAAGAGCCATAAGGCACCTACTGGGTAATGGCATTACAAATTAACATTGTTACTTTTTAAGCAACAAAATGTCTCTAATTTACCTCTTTGAATTAGAATTCTCTATTTTAACCTTAATAAATACACAAATTGAAATATAAATAATAAAAATATTAGAAGAAATATATTTTAAGTGGCCATTAATTGACTATAATTATTGCACAAGTAGTATTTAGTAGCCTACCAAAAGATCTCTTCAAAATATTAAATAAACATTATTGAGCTAAAATATAGAACACTTATTTGATTGAAAAATAGTTACGGTGTATAGTCACATTTGACCATCAATGAGTATTAGTTTGACCAATTAGTTAGGAATACCTGAGGCCTAAATACAAGAATAAAATTAATGTCAACAATGTTGCATCTTTATCACTCTCCATAATAAAACGATCCAGTGAATATGGCTGACTTAATAATCAATGCACACTAAGCTGTACTGTTTAACAAAACTTGCTGCAAACATCTGTAGAGTGAAACTGTTGTGTACCTTTTTGTGTGTTAAGCCATTCAAATGCATTGACACCGCGCTAGAAGTATTGAGCGCTCCATGTACCACGTGACTGCGCGCGCCGCCAGTAGATGAGAGCATATTGCCACTCCGCTTTTCAACGCCTCTGACTTTAATTAGCGCCAAAACGCTATTTATTGTTTGAATTTCGCATTAAGACTTATAATAATCATAATAATAATATTAATAAAATCTATAGGCCTAGCTTTGTTTAATATAAAAAGCAGTTTGGCAATTTGGCAACTTAATCGTGAGATTAAGCTGGGCAGCGTGAGAGCGTGACACCGAGCCCGAAAGCGTGTGTGTCACGCCAAATGCGTGAGAGTTGGCAACCCTGCGGACAGGAATCATGATTATACTTATAAAGAGTGTTCGAGTCACAGGTGTAATCCAAGTTTGAGAGTTTGTTCACTCTACCGCTCCTTACTGTAGAAACGGCTTGTGTATATACTGTATGTATGCCACTTTAGCATAGCGATCACTTGAATATACATCTACAACGAGTTATCGAGCTAAAAACCTGGCTGTCATGAATGAGCACGTCTGCTGCTGATCGCTGACTGACTGAAAGAGCCTGCTCGTGCGCTGGAACCCGCCCAATCTGGCAACACCGTGTGTGATTTGTGCTTTGAATCTTGTGCAGGCGCGATGGATCGCGTAGTAACCAATTGGGTGTTGGAATGGTATATGATAACACTTCTCATCCAACCACAATCAAATTCACACTATCCGGATGACGCGATTTATCTGCATAGTTGTTTTTTTTTAAACAAGATGAAATGAAAGAGGAGTAACGAGGCTATTTTTAAAAAGTAAGGAGTAGAAAGTACAGATAATTGCGTGGAAATTTAAGGAGTAGAAGTAAAAAGTAGGCAGAAAAATAATTACTCCAGTAAAGTATAGATAACCAAAATTTCTACTTAAGTAAGGTAACGAAGTATTTGTACTTCGTTACTTGACACCTCTGTAACAGAGGGACTTTGCGGGGGATTCTTGAAAATAGATTAGCTTCACACAGACGTCTTCTAACTGTCACAGTACTTACAGGTAACTCCAGACTGTCTTTGATCATCCTGGAGGTGATCATTGGCTGAGCCTTTGCCATTCTGGTTATTCTTCTATCCATTTTGATGGTTGTCTTCCGTTTTCTTCCACGTCTCTCTGGTTTTGCTCTCCATTTTAAGGCATTGGAGATCATTTTAGCTGAACAGCCTATCATTTTTTGCACCTCTTTATAGATTTTCCCCTCTCTAATCAACTTTTTAATCAAAGTACGCTGTTCTTCTGAACAATGTCTTGAACGACCCATTTTCCTCAGCTTTCAAATGCATGTTCAACAAGTGTTGGCTTCATCCTTAAATAGGGGCCACCTGATTCACACCTGTTTCTTCACAAAATTGATGACCTCAGTGATTGAATGCCACACAGCTATTTTTTTGAACACACCCCTTTCAACTAATTGCCCAATTGCACAGCCTTAAGAGCGTGCATATCATGAATGCTGGGTCTCATTTGTTTTCTGAAAATCGAATGAACCTACTGGTAACTTGTTTGCCACGTAGCAATAAAAAATATACTAAAAACCTTGATTATTCTGGTTAGTCACATTGTACTGCTATTATTTTGAACAAGACTGTATATATATATATATATATATATATATATATATATATATATATATATATATATATATATATATATATATATATATATATATATATATATATATATATATATATATATATATATATATAAAAAGCCAGTTCATGACACCTTTAAACACCCATGTAGGAAGACACATCACGGCCATATCCCAGTTAAGATTCATCAGCTCAAATTTTGAACGGTTGGCAGGGAGCATGAAGAATCCTTTCACCTCCAGAGTCCAGAGCTTAAATTCATTGAAAGTTTGGGATGTGCTGGAGGAGACTTTACAGAGTGCTGGACACTTGCATTGACAATACAAGATCTTTACCAAACATTGATTCACCTCTTGATGTAAACATCACATTCATTTATTTCCATCAAGAGGTGGCACTTATTGCATTAATTTTCAATGCATTTTGGATTTGTATTTCCAAACAGTGCTTGAGGTTCTAAAAGCAGACACGTGCAGACCCGAGTGCACGTGGGAGTTCTGCGAAGCGAATCCAAATGAAATATGCTCAGCAAGGTAACTTCTGCTTGAACTTTTCTCCATGTAGTCTTGATATTCAATTTGTCTTGAATGATTTCAGTACAGTAAGTTACTGGCATCAGTTGTCTCATCCGTGACCGATTCATTTTCTATATCTCGTCGCAGGTCTGTATCGATGGAGAAGCGCGAGTGTGGAGGTCACTGCCAGCACACAACCTGCTCCAGCTGCTTGGTTCTCACACCTCCATCTTGTGCTCAGTCCTGTTCCCCAACAGACCACGTCTGTCTGCATCGCTTTGGAAAGTGTGTGCGTGGTCACCTGACCGATGAAAAACATCCATCCGTCTGCCATCAGAACCTTCAGGTCAATTTTAATTCTGTTTTGTGCTTTATTATTCTTTTTATGACATGAAGCTGAAATATAATTGTTTATTTCTATGATGATTACCATATTGTTTCTTTTAATAAAAAAAGTGCTTTTATTGAACTTGGGGGCCATAGGAAAGAAAAATACACTTATCTTATATATTAAAGGGGCTTTAAAATTCATAACACCTAGTGTGATAAGGTTCGTATATGGTCAGGAAGGAAGACGACGAGGTCGGCGTGACTGGGACACGCACACTTTATTTAGTAGTTTCAAAGAGAAAACAACAAGCGCTCGGTGGTGCATAAGCTCTAAATCCTCGATATGGATCGCTCATTTTCCCAGTCCAACTCTCTCTCTCCCGGCAGCGGCTTATAAGTGCTACCCCTACCTTGTTAAAGGAGTAGTTCACTATGAAAATTAGCCCATGATTTACTCACCCACAAGCCATCCTAGGTGTAAATGACATTCTTCTTTCAGGCGAATACTCCAAAGCTTTATGGCAGTGACGGGGTCCATTGAGTTTGAAGCTCAAAAAAGTGTATCTATCCATTGTAAAAAATAAATAAAAAATTGCATGGTTCCAGGGGGCCTTCTGAAGCGAATCCATCGAGTTTGTAAGAAAAAGATCAATTTTTTAACACATTATAGAGTATAATATCTAGCTTCCAGAAGACCGGAAGAACATCTTCTTATTAAACTGTTTGTACACTTACGAAGTTATCAATGCTCTGGTTTGCATGTAGGGACCCTCATTATGCTCCTGTGTTAGTGTGAGGCTATTTTGAGCCTTGTTAGTGGTATTAACTAGCGATTTAATTTCACTACCCTGTGCCCCATAGACAAGCGTTATAAGCTAATCTGTTTTTAGAGATAAAACTCTTTACATTCGATTTTCATGAAAACGCATCCCAGACAACAATCTAATCGGTAACCATCTGTTAATTACCCCTAGGTTCATTTCTCACCGGAGTTGTCCTTTAATAGTGACACTGTTGGCCATTAAGTGAACAGCAGACAGCAACTAACATCTCGTGCTCGCACGCACATGAGATTAAATGTGATTCAAAGCTCCGATATACACATGGCAAAGTTATTTTTTTCATTCTTCGTTTAAAGGTGCCCTAGCATGATTTGAAACAATATTTTAAATTGTTCTCTGATATCTAAATAGAGGGTATGTGGCTTATTTAAGGTAAAAAATGGTCCAGATACAGTTTTACAGGTCCGTTTACAACCCTAGAAATTGTCCCTAGGATCTAATGCTCTGTTTTTGCCTAATTTTGAAGAGTTGTGAATATTAATGCAGAGTTCTGCTCTGATTGGCTGTTTCACTGCACTGCTGCTCAATGACAGCTAACACATCTATACCATCTGTCATGGCAATGATTTTACAAGGATAGGTTTTTAACTTTGAATCACGAACTGAACTGGGTAGCACATAAATATTTTGCTTACAGTAACGTTAGTTTGACAGTAGAGTACTGATTTAAAAGTTGATTTATTTAGCCAAACACAGATAATGTAGAAGCCACTCAAAATAGTCAGTGTCATGTTCTCAAAAATTTATATTTGTTTAACAAATTGATTAAGCCTTGTCAAATGACTATCGTTTCAACTTAGATGGTGAAGGTGACGTTAGTTTCACAGATCGAGTGAGCGATCAGTAAGCAACTAAACATTAGTAGTAAACTTAGCTTCTGAGTTATGTGTTAATAATAAAATATAGGCTAATTTATATTTCAGTCCGTCAAAAGTTGTATTTTATGACAACAGTGGCAGGAAATAATATTAACCTTTGTCATGTGAGCTACTTGGAGTTTCCAATACTAGCATCTTGCGTTAGATCTAGAAAACACAGGATTTTATTGTAATGTTGTCTTACTAAGAAACTTTCAATTTAATCAGAAATGGGTTCGACAGTCAAGAAGTGGATAAAATCACTACTTACTGTTTACAGGAATATGGTTGGAATCGGCCCTTTCTTCAGTTTTAGACGCCGAGCGAATCCTGCTATATTGCCCCAGGTTAGAAAAACTCTCAGTGGTGAAATAGGCCGAGGAAATTCTGGGCAACTTTGAATTACATTTTTGCGGTATCCGACTGTAAATAAACATCAACCATGACTGCTGACATTTTTTATCTGTGGGAAGGCTATGAAAAGTCCTCACATCCCCTGCACAGCCTGGAACATGACATTTATTTTCCATGATCTGCTGATTTCGCTATCCTCACGTGATGCTCGTTTATCTGCTGAACTCCCGATGGCTGCGCACTGCGTAGTTCCGCCTGAAAATGAACATTGGCTGACATGCAAATGTTGGGGGGCGTACATATTAAGGATCCCAGCGATTGAATCACGTGGCGTTGTGAAAATAGCCTGTTTTTCCATGGTGTTTTTCACAAACAAGATTGAATATGAAGGAGGAGGCAATGGTGTTTGAGACTCACTATGTAATGTCCATGTACTGAACTCTTATTATTTAACTATGGTAAGGTTAATTCAATTTTTAATTCTAATGAAAATGGTTTTTCATTTAATGGTTAAAAGAACTTGGAATAGTTTGATTATAAAATATATTTGAGACTATAGACCTGGTTGTGTGCGGATATATTTTGAATGAATTGCTTTTCTTTGCATGACACATTGACATTAGTACAGAATGGCTCTTTCTGCATTATCCTGAACATTGTATATCATTCGTTTCATGTGTCATAGAATGTAATGTCACATCCTTTTGATTTTCTCTGCAAAAATGTCCCGATTCCTTCACATAAAAATCAGTCTACAGGCTTTCATAGACAACCTAGGAAATTGGGGAAGGTCTCCTAACAAAACTTCGTTTTTTGTTTTTTTACTACGTTCACACTAGGGCTATGCGATATTGAAAAAAAAAATGCGATATGCAATATCTTGTTAAATAATGCGATATTCGATATGCAATACTATATTGCTTTTAGTGTGTAAAATCTATTTCAATTATATTAAATCAATTATTTAAAAACTGAGAAGGATACCATTTATGGGTAAAGAAACAGTCAAACATTATTTCTGGGTAAAGAAAGCATCTCTACAACTTCTGAAAGTGAACAGCAGTGTTTTAGCAAAAATTTGTCATAAATCTGGCAATATAATTTTAACATAAATGTAAACAAACAAAAAATGTAATCCCAATATTTAAATACCAAAAACTCTTTGCTTGACTTGATAATACAGTGAGGAAAATAAGTATTTGAACACCCTGCTATTTTGCAAGTTCTCCCACTTAGAAATCATGGAGGGGGAGTCACGTGATGGCAAGCTGGGAAATGGCAGCACGCTAGAGCAGCGCTCGGATACCCACCATTAATTACATCACTTAGTATATATTTGCTTCGCAAATTTAATCAAACCTCGATAGATAACTTTGCTTTTCAATTGAAGCATCCAACAAACAACAATGACATCGTCCAAGCAACAAATTCGAGGAGTGCAAACGCGTCTGAAAACAACGACCCCAGAAGCTAATGATTCTCCGTCACTAGAGTCAAGCAATCAAACCCCGAACTTGAAAGATCTTTTCGCTGAAATTAGTCAAATGAACGCTACTTTGTTGGGGGTAGCAAGTGATGTGATAACTATTAAAGCGACTACTACAGAACTTAAAGAGGCGATTAACTCTGTACAGGCCAGACTCGATGAAGCCGAGAATCGCATCTCGCACGTGGAAGATTCAACGAATCGCCTGACTGGTGATACTGAGAGGATGGCGAAACTTGTGGACGAGCTCTGGAACAAAGCTGAGGATTTGGAAAATCGCAGCAGGCGGAATAACATCAAAATAATCGGCCTTAAAGAGGGGAAAGAAGTAGGTTACAAAATGAACGATTATGTTCAGAAGATCCTGTCAGAGGGACTCGGCTTGACCGGGTCGGAGTTCGAGATTGAGCGGAGTCATCGGAGTTTCGGGCCAAAACCTAATGATGATCAGCGTCCCCGTGTCGTGTTGGTAAAATTTCTACGTTATACCGCGAGGGAGAAAATCCTGACAGCAGCGAAAAAGAACAGGGGATTTGAATGGGAGGACTGCAGGCTTTCCATTTTCGAGGATATGTCGAGAGAGAGAGCAATGATGAGGAAAAAATTCTCCGCAGCGAAGAAGTTACTCTGGGATCGTGACGTTCGACATACCCTGGTTCATCCAGCCACTCTGAAGTTTACGTGGAAAGGAAAAAAGCAGAGTTTTACTGACCACATGGAGGCAGAAAGATATATAAAGGAGCACATCCAACTACAAGGAGGTGATGAGTAAACTATAAGTGACTGAAATATGTAAGTCGAGGTATTATGATACGTGGTTAAAATGGTGGGTCGGGAAAAGCTTTGGGGTCTGTCTTCCCGAGTCAGCGAGTGTGCTCTGACTGCGAGCATCACGGACCAAATGTGTGACCCAGAAGTGGGCTCACTGCCTCTTAAGGGCGGTGTTTTGAGTTTCGTTTTTTCTCTCTTATTTGTTTTGTTTTTTGTTTGTTTTTCAAGGTTTCATTGTTCACAAAAACGTTGGAAGTTAAATAATTGGTTTTCTATCAGGAAGGATTGTAGGTATAATACCAGTTTACATGTTAAAGGTTCATTTGTTATTTATTTTTGGAACTTGATAAGTAAGTTGCATCGCAGCACAACAAGTGCACAGTTTTACACAGCGTGTGATGGATAAACAATGTATAAATATAATATCTTGGAATATAAATGGCTGTGGGTCACCTGTTAAAAGGAAAAAAATACTTGCATATCTTAAGATCAGGAAAACAGATGTTGCCTTTTTACAGGAAACTCATTTTAAAGATGAAAGGGAAGCTTTGAAACTTAGACATGACTGGGTCGGACATGTGTTTCATAATTCTGTGTCAAGCAGTAGGAGTGGAGTAGCCATACTAGTGAGGAAGAAAATACACTTTCTATTGTTGAATCAACACAAAGACAAGGATGGTCGTATACTCTGTATCGAAGCAAAGATCAATGATGTTAAAGTAGTATTCTGTAACATATATGCACCAAATAAGGAAGAGCCAGAATTCTTTCATGAGGTAAACAAAATATTAGCCAATCTTGAGGGACATATTATAATTGGAGGTGACTTTAATCAAACTATGGATGGCATCCTGGATAGAAGTCAAAACAACATCAGATCAACCCCCAGAGATAGGGCTGCCATTCATACTCTTAAAGATGACAACGGATTAACAGATATTTGGAGACTGGTTAACCCACGAGAACGGGAATACACATTCTTCTCAAACTGTCACAAGACCTTTTCAAGAATTGATTATTTTCTGATCTCCAATTCTCTAATTGACTCTGTTGCTGATTGTATAATAGGAGTAATAGGTCTGACAGATCATGCACATGTTGAATTAAAATTAGAAGTGAATGTAGATTTTAAGAAACGGGGGCGGTGGAGACTAAATACCTTTATGCTGGAGGATAAGGTCTTTGTAGATTCATTGCAGGATGATATAAAGATGTTTTTTGAACTTAATATTGGGTCAACTCAGAGATTAGCAACAGTATGGGATGCCTGTAAAGCATTTATCAGGGGAAAATGTATTGCTTATGCAAGTAGAAAAAAAAAAGAAAGTGTAGGAAAAGTAAAACTCTTAGAAAAACAAATCAGTGATCTAGAGAAGGATTTGGTGCAACATTTTACAGATTTGAAATTTAAACGGCTTTGTCAATTAAAATTTGATCTTCATGAATTCTTTAATAAAAAAGCAGAATATGCATTATTTAGATTGAAGACCAAGTATTATGAGAGTGGGGAAAAAGCTGGGAAACTCCTTGCTAGACAGATTAAGCAACATGATGCATGTCATGTCATACCAGCAATTAAGGAGAGAAATAAGGTGCTCACCTCCAACAAAGAAATTAATAGGGTGTTCAACCAGTACTATTCAAAACTGTACACATCAGAATCCATTTATAGTCAGGAGGAGTTAAAAGACTTTCTAGCTAATGTTACATTGCCCACTTTAACCCCTGAAGAACAAGCCTCAATTGATGGACCAATAACACAAGAGGAGGTCAGAACTGTTATAATGTCTTTAAAACCAGGAAAATCACCAGGCTCTGACGGATTCCCAGCAGAGTATTATAAGAAGTTTGCTGATGAGTTGACCCCAATATTGACTGAGGTATATGCAGAGGTTCTTGAGAATGATATGTTGCCTGACAGTTTTAATGAAGCCTTAATATCACTCATACCAAAACCGGATAGAGATAGGTTGGACCCTGCTAACTACCGTCCCATAAGTTTATTAAATGTAGATTGTAAAGTATTAACAAAATTATTAGCCTCACGATTAGAAAGTATTTTACCTAAAATTATACACAGAGATCAGGTGGGCTTTATTAAAAATAGATCCTCATCTGACAATATGAGAAGGCTATTACATCTCATGTGGATGAATCATTCTAATCTAGATCCCATCGCTGCAATATCGCTTGATGCAGAAAAGGCCTTCGATAGGGTGGAGTGGGGTTTTCTTTTTGAGGCCTTAGGAAAATATGGTTTTGGTCCAGGTTTTGTGAAGTGGGTTAAAATTCTTTACTCCAATCCTAAAGCGGCTGTAATAACAAATGGAATAACATCATCCTTTTTTAATCTATCAAGATCTACCCGCCAAGGCTGTCCTCTTAGTCCATTACTTTTTACATTAGTTTTGGAACCACTTGCTTCAATGATAAGAGAGGAACCGAGAATTAAAGGTGTATTTGCAGGGGAAAGAGAACATAAATTACTGTTATATGCAGATGACATATTGCTAGTAGTTAAAGACCCTGGTTGCTCCTTACCAGTACTCCTTAATACGATTGAATCTTATTCTAAATTTTCAGGATATAAAATCAACTGGCATAAGTCAGAGGCTATGCCTGTATCAGCAGTGTGCTTCTCTTCCTCAGTCAGTGCGTTTAAGTTTAAATGGATGCAAAAAGGGATTAGATATTTAGGTATCCACCTAAGCCCTAATTTAGAGAATATATTGAATTTAAATATGGTACCTTTGTTGCAGAAAATACAAACAAAACTAGATAATTGGAAGAAAATTATGTTAACTTTGTGGGGAAAAATTAATATAATAAAGATGACGATAGCACCACAGTTTAATTACATATCTGGGATGGTCCCCGTTACTATGCCTCACCAGATATATAAGCGATATAATGCTATGATTAAGAATTTTTTGTGGGATGGTAAAAGACCCAGGATTGGCATTAATAAATTATGTTTACCTAGAGATAGAGGGGGGCTAGCATTACCGAATGTAGAGCTTTACAAATTAGCATTTGAAATGTCTAAGCTCACTAGACACTGGGAGGAAGATGTTTTAGATTTAGATTGGGTATTAATAGAACGACAACTTACTTACCCTTTTCGACCAATAGAGGCCTTTTCGCAAAACCCAGAGGGGAATTTACAGCATAATATGACCAACCCTGTATTGCTTCATTCTAAAGAGGTTTGGAAAATTATCCATAGAAAATGTAAGATTTCTCACATGTGTCAGCATTACTCATCAGTATGGAATAATCCCTATATTAAGGTAGGGAAAAAGTCCCTGTTCTGGGGACAATGGTTTAGAAATGGAATACGCACTCTAAGGGATTTATTTAGTAATGATAAGCTTTTATCTTATACTAATTTAAAAGAAAAATTTCACTTAGAAGGCCGGGATCATTTCTGGAAATATTTACAGATTAGAAACTGTTTGTTGGCAAAGATTTCTATGAGACAAGAAAAGAATGTTTTAGAAACATTTTGTGAATTACCAAGACCCCTTCAAAAGTCATCTAAATTTTATCAACTTATTTTGAGGAGCGGTGATAAGAACTGTGAAAACTTGAGATTAATTTGGCAAAGAGACATTAATAGTGACATAGATAAGGACACTTGGAACAGAATTTTGTCCTACAGTGGACGATATATAAAGGAAGCAAGAGGCAAATTTATCCAGTATAAGGTATTACATAGATATTATTATACACCAGTGCGACTTTTCAGAATGGGTTGTCTGAGTGATAATAAATGCTGGAAATGTAAACAAGAAACTGGTACATATATGCATGCTCTTTGGCAATGTTCAAAGATTCAACCTTTTTGGGAAATTGTGTTGAAATATCTTGGAAGATGTTTAGGAGTGGAACTTCCATTTTCATCAAGGGTTTGTCTTTTAGGAGATAAATCTGAGATTCCTCAGATTAAAAATAAAGAGTTTTCCCTGGTTACTGTAGGGGTAGTCACGGCAGTACGACTGATACTTAGATTTTGGAAAGATATTCAATGTCCTTCACTTAAAATGTGGATTGAATCTATGATAGAGAATGTTTCATATGAAAAAATGTTAGCTAAAGTGAATGGAAATCATATGGATGTTGATATGTGGGGGAATTGTATTCAGATTATTACTTCATAAGGCATGCATCTAATATCAATCTCCCTTTGAAGTGTGACTTGCTTACCCTGTTGTGCATTTAAATGTCATTTCTATTATTATTTATTATAATTACTTTTATCCGTGTTGTTTTGTACACAATGTATTTATTTGTTTAACCTTGTACTGGTATGTTATATATATAAAAGGAAACCAATAAAAAAAACTTCATTTCCAAAAAAAAAAAAAAAAAAGAAATCATGGAGGGGTCTGAAATTGTCATCGCAGGTGCATGTCCACTGTGAGAGACATAATCTAAAAAAAAAAAAAAATCCAGAAATCACAATGTATGATTTTTTTACTATTTATTTGTAAGATAAAGCTGCAAATAACTATTTGAACACCTGAGAAAATCAATGTTAGCCTTTGTTTGCAATTACAGAGGTCAAACGTTTCCTGTAGTTTTTCACCAGGTGTGCACACACTGCAGGAGGGATTTTGGCCCACTCCTTCACACAGATGTTCTCTAGATCAGTCAGGCTTCTGGCCTGTCGCTGAGAAACACAGAGTTTGAGCTCCCTCCAAAGATTCTCTATTGGGTTATGTCTGGAGACTGGCTAGGCCACGCCAGAACCTTGATATGCTTCTTACAGAGCCACTCCTTGGTTATTGTGGCTGTGTGCTTCGGGTCATTGTCATGTTGGAAGACCCAGCCTCGACCCATCTTCAATGCTCTAACTGAGGGAAGGAGGTTGTTCCCCAAACTCTTTCAATACATGGCGCCGGTCATCCTCTCCTTAATACAGTAAATACTTGGCCATGTTAGTAGTTGGATTCTTACTGATTGTATGGGGTGGACAGGTGTCTTTATGCCCCTAAACAGGTGCATCTAATTTGGGATAATAAATGGACTGGAGGTGGACATTTTAAAGGCAGACTAACAGGTCTTTGAGGGTCAGAATTCTAGCTGATAGACAGGTGTTCAAATACTTATTTGCAGCTGTATCATACAAATAAATAGTTAAAAAATCATATATTGTGATTTCTGGATTTTTTTTTAGATTATGTCTCTCACAATGGGCATGCAACGATGACAATTTCAGACCCCTCCATGATTTCCAAGTGGGAGAACTTGCAAAATAGCAGGGTATTCAAATACTTATTTACCTCACTGTATATGTTTATATCAACCTAAAACTGAACATCCAGATAAACAAAGACACCTGATCAAGGGGTGGATGATTATTTTTGTTATTTAAATTTATCTTTGTTATTAAAAATAAGAACTAAAAACAGTAGTCTTCACATTAAGTAAGGGATAATCCACGGCTAGCCATGCATTAAAGGATTTTAATGCACGGCGTAGAGGCGAAGAACCGCCCGACGCGAAGTTGCCTCTAGGTCGTGCATTAAAATAATTTAATGCGTGTCTAGCCGTGGATTATCCCGCTTATACCATGGTTATTTGCCAAGTTAAAAACAAGTTAAAGCTGTAACTGATGTTTTTTAAGAGACGGGTTAAAAAGACGGTTGTTTTCTTACATCTCGTTATGGTTCTAGCGCACTGTCGCTTTAAATAAATTAGAGCCATCAAAATGTTTTTATATGAACAAATTAGCCTACCACATTTATTTAAATTCATTATCATTAAAAGAGAGACAGAAAACTGAAAGAGAAAGATCAGAGAGAGAGAGAGATGCGTTCGCGATCTCTTCTTTATGTCAGTCTGAAGATCCCCTCGTTGCTTAAGCATATCGAACATAACTTAATGATTATTTAATGGATTTATTAAAATTATTACGAATCATCATTATGTAGCCTAGTGTTAAATAAACCCCGCGTCAACCTATAAAGACACATTACATTCAATGCATTAAATTAAATAATAATATAGGTGCTCGAGTCCGTCAGTGTAGGTGTCACGACCATCATAGAATGTAAAAAACGCACACACGGCGACATGTTCCGCAACTCGGTGTCATGCAGGTGTCATGTCCGTGTCAGTGTTTGTTGCGATAATGTCAGTGACATGACAATGAAGACCGGATGTGCCAATACGCGCATAGTTATAGATGTATACGTATACATATCTGCGCATAGTGACATGTGCCATTGGCTTCTGTGTGTCGCGTCATGTCTCATGTCACTTAATGTTGCCATAGATATGTAACGTTATACGTATAGACATATCTGTGGTTGATACTGCAGTCTGCCACTGTCACTCTGTTTTCAAGCGTAACTTTTTTACTATGGTTACCAGTGTTTATAGTGGCGGATTAATTTCGAACTGTAATCAAACTGACTGGAACTACCTGTGCATTAAACGGTTTTACTGCACACCTTCCAGCCAATCAGAATCGAGTATTAAAACAGACCATGGTATAATTAAATATAAACTTAATAAAGCCAAAAATGTTATTCAGACAAGAGCACAATGATTTTTTTTTCTTTTGTTGTTTGACAGACTGTGGCGGCGTTACTGTATTAGCAGGCTGTCACTTTAAGAACTAATGCATGGATCCTATTGTTTCGTTCCCCAAATTATATCTTTCACTTAAAGCATAACCGACTGAGTTTACATGAATACTCATCAAGACAGCCGTTTTGACATAACTGTGTGTGTATACTCACAATTTGCAATATTTTGATAATTTCTATATATAGCACAGCCTTAGTTCACACATTGGCAATAAAAAAAGCGATTAATACATGAAAATTCTGACATATACCCCTTTTAAATGATTAATACATGATAAAATAAACTATTCACACAAACACACACAACATTCTAATGTATTTTTTTTACCTTTTTAATTATATATACTGTATATATACACATACATTTCTTTTTTTTATACGTTTAATTATATGTATATTTAATTTTAATATTTTTATATAAATTATGTATAATTACTTTTAATGTACTAATTCTTTTAACAGAGCAAGTCCGAGGGATTCTTTGTGTGTTTGGCTCCTGCCTGTCCAGCTACAGCAAACTGATTCTACATTTTAAAAGGAACTCAAATAATGCAATCTAGTTATAAAATGTAGCACAAAAGGCAGCTATTTTTTATTAATGCATTTCATTACTATTTGATTTTTTTAACCTTATAATATAAATCATTAATAAACAAAAAAGTGTGATTTATAAATGCAGTGAAATTTTACAGATTAAATGTACAGCTTTTGTATATTGTTGAATGTAATAAAATGCAATTAAATGTCATTAAAACATGATTAAAAAAAAAAAAAAAAAAACACATGAACTCTGCATTTCCATGGGTTTAAATAACAGTTTTTTCAATAATTATATATATTTTTAAATGATGTATTATAATATTTTTATGTGCAGATGTTTTATGAATAAAACTGGCTTTTCATTATTTTAATATCAGATTTGTAGTCTGTATCAGTCAATACTGTGAAGTGTGAAATATTGTTAAATGCAATCTAAAACACTGTTGTTGTCATCAAAACATGCTAAAACCATGTTAACTCTGTTTAAATAATATTTTTGTTAAATTATGTATTATATTTGTATGCGCACATCTTTTAAAACTGGCTTTTAATGTCCCTTTTTTCTATAGGGACAAATAAGGTCAGACTGACCCGTTTGGAAAAAGTCCCACCATAGACACGTTCCCACTCCTGTCGGGCTTGTTACTCAATAACAATATATTTATGAGCCTGCAATTAGACATCTATCTATAATCCAGAACAGATACTGTTGCCGTATAATGCATGTCAATGTTTTTTTTTTATTTGAGAGCCACTATGAGAGTAAAAAACACACATACGAATCCATATTAAACCCTGTGGCTCGGGATGATACATTGATGTCTTAAAACACGGCACGATCATAGAAATGTGTACATAGATGCCTCATTCGACCGAACTGCGCATGCACTAATGAGGAATCTATGTACACATTTCTATGATCGCGCCGGGTTTTGACCTTCTTCGACAGAAGTACTGACGGATGGGAACACTAGATTTGTCTGCTATGAGGTAAAAAAACAAAACAAATACTGTTCGGTTTCTCGCAGAAACTGATCGTTTGGTGTTTAAAGACATCAATGTATCATCACGAGCCGCAGGGTTTAACATGGATTCGTATGTATGTATTTTTTACTCTCATAGTGGCTCTCATAGAAAAAAACTCACTGACATGCATTATATGAGCAACGGTTGGAGTTGGGGGGTGAGCAGATAAACATCAAATTTTCATTTTCGGGTGAACTAACCCTTTAAATACTGTTCATAGGTTAATAATGTGCTCTCAACCTAAAAAAACAACATGTGACAAATAAGCATATTACATTTTTAATATGGATAAATTGATCTTTTTCATAATGATGTCAACAGTCATTTTAATATATGCATTTAACAGATGTTATGCATGAAAGTAAGTACCACTTTAAATTAAAAAAAAGATTTTTTGAATCTACGGTGCATACAAATGAATCTCCGCTTCTCAAGATGAAAAACATGCCGCCTTTGTAATCAGTCATATTTTACTGATAAAGACAACAGCCAGACAAAACGTTCAGCGTGCCAAGAGCTATAAACTAGAACAATGGCCAGTTTACTAATGCATTTCACTCTGTCCCACTGTAATCCCGTTGCATTTATTTAATTTAAATAATTTCACAATTCAGATTTTCTGAATTATTCAAATTGGAGACATTTATGCAATATCAACACTAATTCCCATTACAGTTTTAATGACACTGACCAACATAACATGGGTTTTCTGCATAGTTGACTTGATCTAGACAGTATGATAGCCTAGGAACACGAGAACTTACATATTTGCCTCAAAACAGAAAAATATCTAATATAAAAAAGCCGACAGATCTCCCTACGTGATTATTTTTACTAATATAAGCAGCAATTTTGCCAATGTCTAGGTTGAAAAGGCAGGTGTAGACAGCGCTTTTGTCTTAAACATTTGGTTGTATCTAATGCAAGTGAACCCGTCATTCAAAAAGTAAAAACAGGCTACATGCTAACATGTAACATTCTCGGTTGCTAGCATTAGTGCTCATTCTGCAGTTTTACTTCTGACAGATGCACAGTGTTTATGTAAATCTACGTAAAGTAAAATGAAGGATAGCGTGTAAAAAAAAAAAAAGAGATACATGAAGGAATGTCGTGTTGAGCGAATAAAATAGTTCCTGAGTCTTTTTTTCCAATTCATGATAGTCTTTGTAAAGGCACTTTGGAAGAGAGCGTTCATGTGATGCGAGTGGTCTGGGTTACCGAAACATTCTGTGCCAGAAGGACTGAAAAGCGGACGAGTTGAAGGCACCGATGAATATGAGGAGCAGGATATAGAGGCCCATCATGATGGCAAAATGATGTCTGACGAGCCACGACCTCCCTTGAGCATGTCTGCAATCAGAACAGAACATCATTTTATCTAGTTAAGAGTTCATTTAATGAATAGAACACAATGAAAAGTCTATCAAGCTTCAAAATGATAAAAAGCATCATAAGAATATCCTAAAAATGGTCCATACGACTAATGTGCTATATTCCAATTCTTTGGAAGTCATGCTAGGGCTGGGTTAAAAATACTGATTTCTTGATTTTAAATAATAATCATTTTGGCCCCGTTTACACCTGGTATTAAAGGGTTAATTCACCCAAAAATGAAAATGTGATGTTTATCTGCTTACCTGCAGAGTATCCAACATGTAGGTGTCTTTGTTTCTTTAGTAGAACACAAATGAAGATTTTTAACTCCAACCATTGCTGTTGGCCAGTCATATAATGATGTGAATGGGTAACGTTTCATGAGAGCAAAACAAAAACATGCTTAGACAACATGCACAAAGAGCCCTGTGGCTCATGACGACACATCGATATCTTAAGACACAAACGAAGTTTGTGTAAGAAATCAAGCCGTATTTATATTATTTTTTACCTCAAATACAACGCTATATCCAACAGCCTGGAACACGGTTAAAGGGTTAGTTCACCCAAAAATGAAATTGATGTCATTTATGACTCACCCTAATGTCGTTCCGCACCTGTAAGACCTCCGTTCATCTTCAGAACACAGTTGAAGATATTTTATATTTTAGTCCCAGAGCATATGGAGTCTATGCCCACTTTACTGTCCATGTCCAGAAAGGGAAACATAATCAAAGTAGTCCATATGTGACATCAGTTGGTTGATTAGAATCTCTTGAAGCATTGGAAATACATTTTGGTCCAACAATATCAAAAACTACGACTTTATTCAACATTGTCATCTCTTCCGTGTTCCTCCATAAAGATTCAAACGGTGTGAATCGATCAATGATTCGGGTCGCCAATGTCACGTGATTTCAGCAGTTTGGCAGTTTGATGCGATCTGAACTGCTGAAATCCTGTGACATGGGTGACCCGAATCATTGATCGATTCACACCTTTTAAATCTTTTTGGAGTAACATGGAAGAGAAGACCATGCTGAATAAAGTCGTAGTTTTTGATATTTTTGGACCAAAATGTATTTTCGATGCTTCAAGAGATTTTAATCAACCAACTGATGTCACATATGGACTACTTTGATGATGTTTTCATTCCCTTTCTGGACATGGACAGTAAAGTGGGCATAAACTGCATATGCTCTGGGACTAAAATCTAAAATATCTTAAACTGTGTCTGAAGATGAACAGAGGTCTTACGGGTGTGGAACAACATTAGGGTGAGTCATTAATGAAATCAATTTAATTTTTGGGGTGAACTAACCCTTTAACTTTCGGTAAGGTCAATATCCACGCTCTGGTTCGTATATCCCATATCCAGAGCGTGTTCCAGGCTGTTGGATATAGAGTTTTATTTTAGGTAAAAAATGATATAAATACGGCTTGATTTCTCACACAAACTGATCATTTTGTGTCTTAAGATATCGATGTGTCGTTATGAGCCACAGGGCTCTTTGTGCATTTAGACTGAGCATGTTTTTTTTTTTTTTTTTGCTCTCATAGAACGTTACCCATTCACATCAATATATGACTGGCCAACAGCAATGGTTGGAGTTAAAAATCTTCATTTGTGTTCTACTGAAGAAAAAAGACCACTACATGTTGGATGGGGGTTAGCAGATAAACATCACATTTTCATTTTTGGGTGAACTAACCCTTTAAGATGCGTTGTGGTCAATCGGATCTCAAGTAGACAAGGAAGACAGGGCCTGATGTATAAACGTTGCATACGCACAAAATGTGCATAGAAACGTACACAATTGATATGATAATTCTACTCTAAATAGCAAAACATATGTTTTGATCATTATTTGTACAAAAATATTTTCTCGATGCGCACTTGACTCCAAGCAGATTGCTTAGCAACATAGGTGGTATAATGACAGACACCGAAGGACTCGTTCGGTGATCGAATGCTCCATTGGCCGGTTTGATTAAGTCCGATGACACAGTTCTTTACAACCTCTGCTGCATGTAGGTGTGCTGTTGTGTCGTGTGCAAACAGACAGGAACCTAATGATAACCATTTTCGTGCTCTTCCCAATATTATGAAAAATACCATTGTATTTGAAGGATAGAATTGGAAGGAAACCATGCAAAAGATATGCATATTTAATTTTTCAGACAATTTACACTTCAAAAAATAACCTGCTTCCATTAAAAATATTTACACATCCTAATATATTGCCAAAAGTATCGTGAAACCAATCCAAATAGTTGAAATGATTGTTCCAATCACTTTCATGGCCACATGTGAATAAAATCAAGCACCTAGGCATGTAAACTGCTTCTACAAACATTTGTGAAAGAATGTGTTCCAAAGAATAACTTTGGACCACTCAGTTATGCATAGTAAAACTAGGCATCGTAAGCTCTATATATGGTCATGAACGCACAATTTTCTGCTGACTGGTTTTTATAAAGTAAATTTTGCACAGGTTCTGCCTCATAAAAAAATCTAGCTTTTGTGTGTACGCACACAAGGTTGAAATATATTATACATGAGTGCATTGGTGTCTTAATCTGTCACTTTTGTCCATTTTCAACCAGTTCTGTTTTGATTTTCATTTATTTCTTTAAACAGGGACAGTGTAAAATATACATTTAACCTTAAAAAGGAGAGATGCATTTTACCAGGTTGTAGCACTTGTGCTAATTTACACCTGCAGTCCCTGGACAGGCTGATGTAAACAAATCAAGATAATAATACATTTATCCCAGAACAACATTCAAATAATCAAACCCTGCATTCATTCTACAACATGCATTTACAAATACACTCTTCACCTACACATCAACAACTAAACATTATGTGAACATGTTTGTTGTGAAAGAAGCCCTTTTTTGACCCAATGTGAAAAAAGTGTTAAAATTCACACGTGGTTAACTCTGTTGGTAACTTATTCCACTGTCTGATAGCTACGCTTGAAAAAAACTGAGCGACCAAGTGCTGTTTTACATATTGGAAACCTACACTCACCCCGAACAGCCGACCGAGTGGCTCGAAATTTTCTGAACTCAGTAAGATTAACTTTTTTAAAGGGGTCATATAATGGCATTTTTATATTAAGTTAATATGATTCTTTAGTGTCTAAATGAAAACGTTGTAATATACTTTAAAATAAAAATTCTCATTAGTATTGTAAGAAATTTTTTTTTACCTGGTCAAAAACAGCTCTGTTTTCACCAAGTCATTTCAGTGCATACAGTTTTAAATGAAGAATGACCCCGCCCCTCTGTTGTGTGGGGCATGGAGTCATTGCCCGTGACAATAGAGGCGAAAGAACTGCTACACGAGTCTCTGAGAGGACAGATCATAAACCGTAAAAAACATCAACTCTATCAATTTGAACCGGAGTCAGACCGGGACAAGATGACAGCTCCAACGAAATTCAACATTTAAGGCTAAACAGGACGTTTCTGAATGGTTGGTTAAAGTAATGTCACTTTGATCTATCTTTATGTACTGGCAGGGTAATGTTAGGGCGAATGTTACGTGTTTACTGATGTATACCTAAGTTCATTGACAGATTGATGTTACACCTAATGCCAATAATAATAATAATTTTTCTGTTAATGCCGGTTTGTCTGTGATGCGTAACGTTATCTATGCAATGTAATAACTGTTACAACACGATTTATTTTTAGACAGTAACAGACACTGTTATAAACCATCTACATAATTAAGCTTAGTGTTAACTTACCACATCCACGTTAACTTTAAAACCAGTGATAACACAATAACCATAACGTGTTCATTATATACGTGGGATAATGAATTATACTGAGAACATCATACATAGAAAGCATGCAGTAATTTAACGTTACCCTGTAAACTTTAACTGCAGTTCATCGTGAAGCATTTCAACTTCTTGTGGAGGGGCAGCATAAACACGAAGAGCTGGTACAGATCTTTATTCAGGAGCAGCTGAATTAAATGTTCGGATTTAGGAACATCAGAATGACTGCTGTGTTCATTTTTACACCCAAGAACAGAACACTACAATCGCCCAGCGTCTCTCTAATGGCGGACTGTGACGACTATAGACATCATATAGATTTGAAACCTATATAATGTCTGTGGTAACGACGACAGCTTGATCTCACTCAAGGCGGGTCTGAGATGAAACACTGCTGTCAATCAACAGTCGTGGGAGGAGTGTCCGATCGTGTGACGTCACACATCGAACGGCTCGATTTGAGACGAGAAAACATAGAGATTTAAAAAAAAAACACTTGATGGATTTTTATCATTATAGGATGCTTGTGTACAGGCACTGCCAACACACATTTCCATACAATCAGCTTGTAAAAGTGCATGTACCATTATATGACCCCTTTAAGGGAGGAACTACAGTACCATTTATTATCTTAAACAAAAGACAGATTTTAATATATGATTATATTTTCAAAACTTAAGCTACGTTTTTTTGAGAATATGACAATGATGAAATAACCGAGATTTCTTATCAAGAACCTTAAGAGAACTTTTGTTCAATGATTTCAGTGATTTTCAATGATTTTCAATGATTTTAACAAAAGTGCAAGAATATAAAAGCATTTAGATATAAATTAGATACATCTATGGTCAAAGAGTTCCTAATATATCTAAACTGTGCAATATTAATTTTCAACGTATTAACTTTTTTATATGTTTTTTAAAATTTTAATTTGGGTCAAGAGTAACTCCTAAATATTTAATTTGATCAACCCATGATATTTCTTGACCTTCAATTATAATTTTTGATTCAGTTTTACATGACGAAAACGTACGTTGATTTGTAAAGAACATAGAAACCGTTTTATCATCAAGTGAGAGTTTTTCAGCCAACTGGAAATATTTTTCATTTCCTCGGTTAACTTTTGGGCAACACCCTTAACAGTTTTACCATGAATATACACCACAGTGTCATCAGCATACATTATCATTTAAGCATTAGTACACACAGATGGAAAATCATTTATATAAAGCGAGAACAATAGAGCCCTGCGGCGCACCCATGGTGCATGCTTGTAGAGAAGATGATACATTATTTACCAATACACACTGCTGTCTTGCACTAAGGAAAGATTGAATCCAGTTTATTGTACTTCTACTAATAGAGAAATGTTCTAATTTATCTATCAGTAGTTCATTGTATCGAATGCCTTACGCAAATCAAGAAAGACCGCCCCTACAACTCCTCCAATATCCAAACTTGATTTTATTTCCTCTATTAAATAGCAGCGGCTTTACTATAGCTGTTTTCAGAGCTATAGGAAAAATAATTTCATTTATAGACTGATTTATAACTTTAGTTAATACTGGAGGCAAAATTTCTTTGTGCTCTTTTAAAAACACAGAATCAATGGCAAAGATGTCTTTTGATTAACTATTATTTAAGTGTGATATTACTTTTAAAACTGTTCCTTCATCTACATAAGATAGTTAAAAAAATTACTCACCACCGTTAAATGTATGTACAACATATCAGCTAAACCCTGCAGAGAATCTAAAAAATAATCATTCAAATTTGTTTCTACCACTGTATTATCATGTTGAATAGCTCCATTTATTTTGAGTTGTACTTGACCACAATTTATCTTTTCTTTTCCAAGTAATTTATCCATACTTTTCCAAAGATGTTTACTATTACCTTTTGCATCTTTAATCAGATTTAAATAAAAGTTTGCCTTGGCTTTTGTTGCGTAGTGACTTTATTCCTTAAACTTTTATATACATAATGATCAATGGACATTTTTGTTTTTAAGAAAAGTTTTAAGTGCCAGATCTCTCTGCTTCATCATATCCCAGCTACTAAACCATGGCAATTTCTTTATATATTTCTTCAAGTGGTGTGTCCATGTGAATGAGGAAGTCTCACCGAGATCTGTAGCGTCTCTGAGAATACACCAGCAGGTATTTCACCCTCAAAAGCTCGTTATTGGTCACCACAAAGTACTTCTCGGGCACCTCGCCACCTTCACTGTTCCTGGCCCTCAGACGCTGGCGGTCAAAGCTCTCCGAATCTGAAACACAACGTGAGAGCGGAATTTTAGATATCAGCTTGGATGGTATCATAATGGATGATAATTTTTACACAAAATTGGAATAAAAATCAGTGTTTGCTTTTATTTTGTTGACAAGAACATAGCATACTTCTGTTTGAAAGGTTTATAGTTGCAAACTGTTTTACATGCAAGTTTTTCATGCATTTAAAAACAGCAATGACATAAAACATAATTATTGGCGTTCAGTATTGGCTAGAATTTTAATATCATTAATATTGAACCTTTTTTCACTGGTTTATCCAATTATAAACAATAATAAAAGAGGACTTTGTGATTAATACATGTATAATTAGGTGCTGGTCATATAATTAGAATATCATCAAAAAAGTTGATTTATTTCACTAATTCCATTGAAAAAGTGAAACTTGTATATTTTATTCATTTATTACACACAGACTGATACATTTCAAATGTTTATTTCTTTTAACTTTGATGATTATAGCTGACAATTAAGGAAAATCCCAAATTCAGTATCTCAGAAAATTTGAATATTACTTAAGACCAATACAAAGAAAGGATTTCTAAAAATCTTGGCCAACTGAAAAGTATGAACATGAAAAGTATGAGCATGTACAGCACTCAATACTTAGTTGGAGCTCATTTCGCCAGATTTACTGCAGCAATGCGGCGTGGCATGGAGTCGATCAGTCTGTGGCACTGCTCAGGTGTTATGAGAGCCCAGGTTGCTCTGATATGGCCTTCAGCTCTTCTGCATTGTTGGGTCTGGCATATCGCATCTTCCTCTTCACAATACCCCAGAGATTTTCGATTGGGGTTAAGGTCAGGCGAGTTTGCTGGCCAATTAAGAACAGGGATACCATGGTCCTTAAACCATGCACTGGTTGCTTTGGACCTGTGTGCAGGTGCCAGGTCCTGTTGGAAAATGAAATCTGCATCTCCATAAAGCTGGTCAGCAGCAGAAAGCATGAAGTTTCTAAAACTTCCTGGTATACGGCTGCGTTGACCTTGACCTTTGACCTCAGAAAACACAGTGGACCAACACCAGCAGATGACACGAAACCCCAAACCATCACTGACTGTGGAAACTTTACACTGGACCTCAAGCAACGTGGCTTGTGTGCTTCTCTCTTCCTCCAGACTCTGGGACCCTGATTTCCAAAGGAAATGCAAAATTTACTTTCATCAGAGAACATAACTTTGGACAACTCAGCAGCAGTCCGGTGCTTTTTGTCTTTAGCCCAGATTAAACGCTTCTGATGCTGTCTGTTGTTCAAGAGTGGCTTGACACAAGGAATGCGACAGCTGAAACCCATGTCTTGCATACATCTGTGTGTATCAATACTTGAAGCACTGACTCCAGCTGGAGTCCACTCTTTGTGAATCTCTCCCATATTTTTGAATGGGTTTTGTTTCACAATGCTCTCCAGGGTGTGGTTATCCCTATTGCTTGTACACTTTTTTCTACGACATATTTTCCTTCCCTTAGCCTTTCTATTAATGTGCTTGGACACGGAGCTCTGTGAACAGCCAGCCTCTTTTGAAATGACCCTTTGTGTTTTGTCCTCCTTGTGCAAGCTGATTAGATTGCGCAAACGTGTGTGTGTGTGCGGAGCTTCTTCGCAGCTCCATGAGTCGGTGGGCAGGGCTACTGAATTAAATGTGCTGTAGAGGCGGTTTTTCGTCACGCGATGACGTAAAGATGCGCACATCGTTTTCTGGGCCTGGTGTCTATAAAAGCATCCTTTGACTAACAAGGAAGTTTTCAGCTTCAGCTCTATTTTTATATTACCATTACCTTTTATATATCAAAAGCTCTAGGGAAAGTTGATTTCTCAATTCATCACCCCTTTAAAAAAAAGAAATGGCTGTATCGTGGTCAGTAGACGAGCTAATGCCGCATCTATAATGATCAGTATAAAATCCCACCCACTTTGAAGCGTTACAAAAAAACTGCAGTGTAAAAAAAAAACCGAGCCGAGATGTACCACGCAGTGGAAAAGTGCCATAAGCAACTTCTTTCAAAAACATAAAAATGTTTAAAGACCCCAAACTTTTGAACAGTAAGTGTAGACAGCTGTTCATCTGACACATTACACATTACCTTTCTTCTTCACCTGACACTTCACATCAGGATGATCGATGATTTCACACAAGGCAACGCAGCTGATCAGAGGCCCGAGGACGCTTTCCCTCCATCCGTTACCGTGAGGACTGTAAAGGATGGCCATGCTGAGGTCACTGGTCAGGTATGTGCCCTCCCCAAACAGTGAGGTCTGAAATAGCATAATCAAAGATTAAGTGGCTTACTGTGTTTGAACCAATGAGCAGATAACACTGTAGTTATAATTATCATCTTCACACATTATCTAAACATGAACTGATAAGGCACAGTCAATCACATCTGTCGTGCATAATTATTTGTAGTCCTCTATGATAATCAAAGAATGATTGCCTGGAGAGCATCCAAAACGGGTATAAACAAGCATAATCCTGCGGCGCACATCATCCACATGCTGACCTTGTTCAGATGGCAGTGTAATCCGTTGTGTATGATGGAGTGGAAGTTCTCCAGTCTGCTGCCGTGGAATGCATAGATGAGGTCTCGTCCGGCCCGCGTCCTCTCAAACTTGGAGTTGAGCAAGTCACAGTACTGCAGTTCAAAGAGGAAATCTGGGGCTGGAGCTGAAACCCCCTCACCTTGCGTCAGCTGGCTCAGTCTGGCAAACTGATGGCGTGAGAATGAACATTTATATTAACCAGTGAAGCAGGGAAGTGCAAAACTAAACAGACTAGTCTATGGGTCATCTAAATGGCTAGTCCAGAACACCAAAAAATAATGTTTTCTTAACGATTAACATTATTTTGCTGATGAAAATGAACCAATTATTTTTTGTGAACCAGAAACATGGAGTGCTACCAGTGTTTTTAACTTCCTCCACTGAATAATTATTATGAGATGTTTGTTTTTTTGTGATTCACAAACATATAGAGTGACCAGTGCAGCCTGAACTAATAATTCTTATTAGCCGGTGAATCACAAAGATTGAATGTTTCTAGGGTTGATCCATCCTAAAAAAAAAACTCTTATGAACTGATTCTTTTTCTGAATCAGAAACATGGAGTGTTACCAATGTTGTTCTATTCCCCAACAAATGATTCTTATCAGCTGGTCCTTTTTAATGAATCACAACGATAGCGTGCTTCTAGGGTTGATCCATTCTAAACAATTGATTCTTATGAACTGTTTCTTTTTATGAATCATAAATATGGAGTGCTACCAATGTTGCTCCACTCCCAAAGATAGGAGACGACTCTGAAAGTGAATCACAAAGATACATAGGGTTGATCCATCCTGAACAAATGACTCTTATGAACCGATTCATTTTTGTAAACCAGAAACATGGAGTGCTAAGAGTGTTTTTAACATCCTGCAATGACAAATGGTTATGAGCTGGGGATTTTTTTGTGATTCACAAACACAGAGTAACCAGTGTAGTCTGAATCAATAATTCTTATCAGCCAGTGAATCACAAAGATTGAGAGCTTATAGGGTTGACCAATCCTGAACAAATGACTCTTATGAAACGGTTCTTTTTTAGAATCACAAACATAGTGGTTCTTTGGTTGTTCCTTCCATGAAGAAATTATTATAATAAGTTGGTTCTTTTTAGTAAATCAAAAACATCACCAGTGCAGTATGAACTAATGACTTGTATTACAATCAATACAATGATTTGTATTGGTGTATTAAGTGGAGTTTTATAATCTAAAAAAAATATTTAGCAAATAATTGGGTTACTACTGTACAATATTTTCGATTTGTGCTTTGTTGCATCTATTCAGTTGAAATCTGAACAAATATATGTACTGCATTTTACTTCTCTAAAATATTAAAATATCTCTTTATAAAATCATTAACAGGATCCAGAATCAGATTCATCTGCCATGTGCAAAGATCTAGCAATACCTCCTCTTTCTGCAGGGTCTTCACAGCAAAACTCTTGGAGGACAGAACCCAGTGCACAAGAGCCAGATGATGATCTCCATCACCATGTCCCAGACGCACCAGATCCCTCACGTTTGGTAAAGTATCCACATCTTTTTGCTGTTGAGGAACATAGTAGAATCAAAACTATAACATACGTTTGTTTGGGAAAGCCAACCAACAACATGGAGAGGGCAATTTCTTCAAACATCTCACCAGGTCTTCAAAGTCCTTGATCTCTCCTCTAAGGTAGCGAGGGGGGAAGGGTCTGAGCGCCGAATCGCGTTTGTAGCTCTGGACGGCGGCCACAAAGAGACTGCAGCGCAGGTCCGCCGCTACTGGGTCTCGATGCAGACAGGAGCAAACCAGCTCTCTGACCGCAGCTGTCGGGAGAGGCGGCTGCATTCCCAACTCTACAGTGCATTTAGCATGCCAATAAACTACAAGAAGAGATTTTCGTTCACGCAAAACATTTCAATTGTAAATCTTGTAGTGTCAAAGCGAGTTTACCTGATACCCGTCAAATGTTTAGAAACATTACAATTTTTTTGTATGTTTTTTTTTTCTTATGCTCATCAAGGCTGCATTTATTTGATTAAAAAAAAATCCTTTTTTTTTTATATTGTGAAATATTGATATTTTAATGTACTCTAAAATATAATTTATTTCTGTGATCAAAGCTGAATTTTCAGCATCATTAATCCAGTCTTCAGGGTCACATGATCCTTCATAAATCATTCTAATATGATGATTTATTATCAATGTTGGCTTAATATTTTATTTATAACCAGTGATATTTTTTTCAGGATTCTTTGATTAATAAAAAATTAAAAAGAACTTAAAAATAGAAATATTTTGTAACAGCATACACTACCGTTCAAACCTTTGGGGAAGTTCTTTTATATATATATATATATATATATATATATATATATATATATATATATATATATATATATATATATATATATATATCGTTTTATATAAAAAAAATACTTAATATAAATAATTTTATTTTATATTATTTTTTATAAATTCATTGTAATTATTATACAATAATAATTAACTTATACATTTCCTTTAAATTTTTATATAGTTACCATCTTGATCTATTAAAAATAATGAAGTTTCAACAAAGTTAAGAATTACACGAATTAAATGAATGCATAATGAATTTTTTTTTTGAAAAGACACTTGTTTTCAGTGCGACTGATAGCTCAGCCAATATGCAGGGAGTATAATATTAAACTACAATATACATGCATCTACTATTTGCTAATGCTCGAAAGTGTTACTGTTTTAATGCGATAGTTCGTTTAATAGTCTCTGCTGACTTTGTTTACATGTTGAGCATGTTAGCTGGTTAGCACAGCTTATCATCTCATTACTAGAAAAATGCACTCTCGCTTCAAGACACAAACGATTACTCACCGGGTACTCAGCACTCCACTTTTAAAAACATTCAAAATATCACACATTTGCCATACATGTACATATCTCACCTTATGTGCCTGAAGCTCAGGCATCTGACAGCCACCGGAAGCTAAACGTGTCCAAGTCGGCCCGCGGCGACTGACCTCTACCAACAGAGGGCGCCATACACTGAGAGCCAATGGAAAACAGCTTCTTCTTCTTCTTGTTCTTCAATGGCGATCCACTCTTTAGGAACATTGTCGCCATCTGTACTCTGTACTGGATACCGCAAACCGTTTTTTTCCTCACTGGTGATGATTGAAACGTGTATGGATGTTTCATACTCTGTCTGTCCCAATCAATCAGTCATATTAGTTAACTCCTTAATTGCAGAACATATCCCTATTCTAGCCTCGTGATTGACAGATCCTTTAGAACCACCCGTAAACATTTGTCAAATTTAATACATTTAGTTAAGAGTCAAATCAGAAGATCTTACTGACCTTAGCCCACACTACTCTTATGAATATGAATATCATCCACGAGTATTCTTCTAGGCATCTCTCCCATTTCTATCCTGCAGGGCAAATGCTGAACATATCTGGATGGAGTGAATTGATATGATTTGTAAGCACATATAGGCTATTCTCCACATTAAATCATATGGACGTTTTTTGGATTTTAGTATGAATATAGTATGAAACCTATATAAATAGTATATAGTATGAAGCCTTTTTATTTTCTATAAGCTAGTGCAATCCAAAACAATGACAAAAAAATTCAAATTTAGAAGATATTCGAAATGTAGCACAGTCTCTCACTTCCGCTAAAACCGATCAATGATTTTGATGACATCACTCAGTACTTCAGCTTCTCATCAGATTTTCTGTCCAATCAAACACTCTAGAATCTAGAGCGTCTAAACCGTTCACTTGTTGCTCACACACTTACAGTGCATCCGGAAAGTTCACAGCGCTTCACTTTTTCTACATTATGTTATGTCACAGCCGTATTCCAAAATTGAATAAATTCATGATTTTTTTCCCCTCAATCGACAAACAATACCCCCTAATGACAATGTGAAAGAAGTTTTTTTGTAATCTTTACAAAAAAAAATTTTTTTTTAAAGCATCTTTGGCACCAATTACAGCCTCAAGCTTTTTTTTTTTTTGAGTAATGATGCTACAAGCTTGGCAGTGGCACACCTATTTTTTGGCAAGTTTTTTCAATTTTTCTTTGGAGGACCTCTCAAGCTCCATCAGTTTGGATGGGGAGCATTGGTGCACAGCCGTTTTCAGATCTCTCCTGAGATGTTCAATTAGTTCAAGTCTTGGCTCTGGCTTGGCTACTCCAGGACATTCACAGAGTTGTCCCATACAGCCACTCCTTTGTTATCTTGGCAGTGTGCTTAGGGTTGTTGTCCTGTTGGACGATGAATCTTCGCCCCAGTCTGAGGTCCAGAGTACTCTGGAGTAGGTTTCATCAAGGATGTCTTTTTACTATGGCTGCATTCCTCTTTCCCTTCATCCTGACTAGTCTCCCAGTTCCTGCCGCTGAAAAACATCCCCACAGCATGATGCTGCCACCACCATGGTTCACTGTAGGAATGGTATTGACCAGGTGTTGAGCGGTGACTGGTTTCCTCCAGACATGATGCTTGCAATTCTACATTATATATGAACTTGTTACGGTTATTTAAAAGTAACTATTTATATTACAATATTACTGTCTCAGAACTGTAATGTGTTACATTACTCCTGTATTAGTTTTGAGTTACTTTCACCAAAATAACTACAGAAGTAGAACGAAACATTCTAAAATGACAAAATGTAGGCTACTACAGAGCATTTTACATCCAGTAGAAGGTGATATGATGTATCATAATAACTGTGGGCTATCTAGGCTACTAACAATATAGCATAATTGACAAAGTGAGAGCTCAAGACAATCCCATTTATGTATTCATGATATGTTTTATTCTTTTAAGTTTATAGTGTTGTCTTTTGTTCTCTTGTGTTTTGAAGTTCATGTTGTGTTTCTTCTAATTGACTCTTTGGTATTCAAGAGAAACAGACTGCATAGCGATGATTTCTGCAGACATACGATAATGCATGATCTTCAGAATTTACTTAAAACCATATCTTATCTGCTACAGCCTACCACAAACTTGGCAAGATCACCATGACTTTTAGAGGTGGCATTCCTGATAAAAGCTAATCTATGCAGAAAGGGCCTTAAAGGGTAAGTTCACCCAAAAATGACTTACCCTAATGCCGTTCGACACCCGTTAGACCTCATCGTTCATCTTTGGAACACAAATGAAGATATTTTTGTTGAAATCCACTGGCTTAGAAAAGCTTTCATTGACACCAATGTGATTTCCTCTCTCAAGACCCATTAAAGGCACTAAAGACGTTGTTACAAAGTCCATCTCACTACAGTGGCTCTACAATAATGCTATGAAGCGCCGAGAATAGTTTTTGTGCGCAAAAAAATAAATAAATATATGACAGTATATGATGGGCCGATTTCAAAACAAAGCTTCAAACTGTTATAAATCAGCATATCGATTCATGATTTGTATCGCCAATGTCACGTGATTTCAGCCATTTGGTGGTTTGACACAAGATCCGAATCATGAATCATACGCTGATTCATAACTGGGACCACAACGGAATCCAATCCACCGGAACTGGAACCACCAGAACAGGATCCACCGGAACAGAATCCACCAGAACCCGATCCACCGGAAGTGGGACCATCCGATCCCATCTGGAGCTTTAGAGAAAGCCCTGTGCTCCTCCCAAGCACGCAGGACTGCCACTACGAAACATCCCATCACAGCCCTCCAGGCCGTGTCCGGACTCAGGACCACTGGAGCAGGGACCACCGGAACACGATGCACCGGAACTGGGACCACTGGAGCAGGGACCCCCGGAGCAGGGACCACCGGAACACGATCCACCGGAACTGGGACCACTGGAACACGATCCACCAGAACACGGACCACTGGAACTGGCTCCACAATAACTGGATCCACCGGAAAACGGACCACCGGAACATAATCCACTGGAACTGAATCCACCGGAATAAGGACCACTGGAAACCCACTAAGGACTGGGAGGACTGGGTTCCAGGCGGTCAACAAATTTCCAGAATCCCAGACTCCCCATTCTCTCCATCATCTCTGGACAGAGGAGCATGTCGAGACAGAGGTTAAAAACTTCTGACTTTTCTGTCTGCTTGAGGAACAGGTGATGCACCTCAATGAGGAACTGGCAGGCAAACTCTCTTACACCTGTCCCTTACTGACGGATGAACTTTGAGTTTACCGGCCACAATAACTAACCTTCTGCTCCACTCCATATCCAAAAAAAAAACAACAAAAAAAACCCACACAAACAAAAACTCCTCTTGCTGAGTCCTCTAAAGGTCGGATTTTTATGTGACGTTAGTGGAGGTGAAACTCACTCAAGTGCAAGGATTAATGGAAGTACATTTAATAAACCAAAGAAACATAAAACAAAACAAAACCCACAATGGGGGGAAAAAACATGATCAAAGAACAAAATACAAACTCAACATACCAACTGGGAAAACACAGGAAACTGGGAGACATAGACAAGACAGAAAATGCATGTGACAATATATATAGCCTATAGTAGCCTCAGTAATAATATTCTGTATGTGTAAAAAAATGTAATATATCAATAAAATATTAAATGTGTGTGTGTGTGTATCATATACATTTAATTATTACCGTTTACTCAAAACGAATGTTATTACTTAGGCTATGTAATAGGCCTGTCTGTAGACTATATATAAATTTACTTTTCTTCAGTACCGTGGAGAGCGGCCACACTTTTGAGAAGTGAAGGAATGAAGTATCGCGAGTGTAGAGCCCTCCCCTAGACACACACACGGGCTGATGAATTCAGCATCACACACATTCATCCCTCGCGGAACGGATGCTCGTCGACGTGCGTGCGTGTGAGTGTAGGAGTACCGTGACGTGATTGTTTTCACTCCCTTATTCCTAATATCATCTCAAAATATAACGGATTTGGAAAACGTCACTATCACAAGTGCATCGATCATTGAACGGAAAGCGCTTGAATAGATGCAAGTGAGCGCGTGCATTGGAAACATATTCTTGGTTGAACGCGCGAGAAGGTAGGAAGAAGGAAACGGTTTCCACCGATGCCTTTTTACTTTATTACCCTTTTTCTTAATATCAATGTTCTCTGAACAGATTTATATGCCTTACATGCCAGGGAAAAGCAGAAAAGGGTGCAGTCTTAGCTTGCACTGTTGAATGAAACACCTCCCCGCGCAGCTCCATCTTTTCCCTTGAAGGGCGCTATGCTCGACCTCTTTACCGCTCTGAAATGAAGGATTATGTGTTTGAAAAATATTCTCTTTCTCTTGTTTTCTCCTTCAATTATTTTCTTACGTTTTATAACAACAATTCCCATTTGTATTTATGAAATATAACGTTAGGACATCGTTTCATATCTGTGTACCACCCCCGCGACGTGCCCTTCACTTTGCAACCGGCCGGGTTTGGCAAAGAACCGAGCGAGAAAAGCTAACGTTACCAGCTATCGGTTGATAATAATCGCTACAAATATGATTGATAATAATAGCTACGAAGAAATGATACAATCTCTAAGAAGATAGTTAACAATAAAGTCACTAAGGATAAACGTTTGTTGACATTCGCTACAAATACGGCGTATTATAATAAGCGCCATGAAACGATTGTTTATGTTCGAACCGTTCGAATCATTGTAGCCTACTAACTCTAGTCGTGTCTTCATGACAGTTGTTTGGAGTCAAAAGAGGAGGATTCAGTTAGCAGGCCTCATAAACCTGTTTTCCTGATTGAGTTTATGTTAATAACTATCAACAGCTACATTGTGACAACAATCATATGTTTACATGTTTAGCAGAAAATCGGATATTACAGAATTTAACAATATTGCACATTTATTTTAGCTTCATGTGAATGCATTGACTTGATTACCATACACAGATTAAGTCAATATTTGTAGTTTTCTAAACATGTTAATATCAATGAGAATTCTGAATATTAATTGTATTTGTAATATTCACCATAAATATATTGGATGACTAAACAAACGTAAATTTGGGTTAAAAAAAATCAAGCTATTCAGTCGCCATGACATCACTTTTTGGATTTGAAAAATAATTTTTGTAGTCAACATTAAGAGATATTTACATTTTGTTCTACAAACACAAAGTCATACCTCAGAAAAAAATTTTAAGCCTACAAGTTGCTTTATTATAGAAAATGGACTCTAATCTGAAAATAAATAATGTGTATAAACATGGTCAGTGTTACATCCTGCTTAAAGGGATAGTTCACCACAAAATGAAAATGATCCATTAATTTACTCACCCTCAAGTGTTTGAGGGTAAAATGTGTTATTTTGGCAAGGTTGCCTGCTAAAATTCACACTCATGGGTCTATATATCACATAATAGTAGCTTCAACCCACGGACATAGAAAACAACCCCTGGAAAAAAACGCAGACTTGACAACACAATGCAGTTGAGCTCTGTTGACATTTGACAACTAGCGTAATGCGTCGCTTCGTTGCTCTGATTGGTTAATATATATATATATATATATATATATATATATATATATATATATATATATATATATATATATATATTTATATATATTTATAGAGAGAGAGAGAGAGAGAGAGAGAGAGAGAGAGAGAGAGAGAGAGAGAGAGAGAGAGAGAGATAAACACTTCTTAAAGGGATAATTCACCCTTCACCCAAAATTTGATGTTTATCTGCTTACCCCCAGGGCATCCAAGATGTAGTTGTGTTTGTTTCTTCAGAAGAACACAAATGGACATTTTTAACTCAACCGTTGCTCGTATAATGTCAATGGATGTAATTCTATGAGAGTAAAAAACACATAGACAAACGAATCCATATTAAACCCAATGGCTCGTGATGATACATTGATGTCTTAAGACATGAAGCGATCAGTTTCTGCGAGAAACCGAACTGTATTTATGGTATTTTTTTTTTACCTCATATCAGACGAATCTCATCTAGTATTCCCAATGCCATTACTTCTGTCGAGTAAGGTCAAAACCGGTGCGATCGTATTTATAGATACCTCATCAGAATTAGCTTTTGCAGATCGGTCGAATGAGGCATCTATGTAAATATATCCATGACCGCACCGGGTCCCTTACTCAACGAAAGTAATGCCGCTGGGAATACTAGATGAGATTCGTCTGATATGAGGTGAAAAAATAACAAATACTGTTCGGTTTCTTGCAGAAACTGATCGTTTGGTGTCTTAAAACATCAATGTGTTGCCACAAACCGCAGGGTTAAATATAGATTGGTATATCTATGTGTTTTTGACTCTCATAGAAAAACACCCCACTGACATGCTTTATACGAGCAACGGTTGGAGTTAAAAATCTTCATTTGTGTTCTACTGAAGAAACAAACACACCTACATTTCGGATGCCCTCGGGGTAAGCAGATAAACATCATATTTTCATTCTGGGGTGAACTAACCCTTTAAAGTGTTTCATTGCAATGTGTGAATGTGTTGTGTCTGTGTTTTTACAGGTTTTTAAAAATTAAAATTTTACGTTGGTGAGCTGAAAGAAAACAAGAATCTCCATGGCAGGTAAGAGCTTTTAACTTTCTTAAACCAAACTGAATTGTTACCATATTCAAGTACCATGGTTTTTACATGGTACTGTAAGGATGTTCAAAGAATAGCATGGTCCTGCCATGGCACATGTCCATAGTTTTGTTACTGAACCAGGACTTAAGAAGTTAAGCTTTAAATTGTTTTTTTTCCCCCACAGAAAACAATTTCCCACCTCTTCCACGGTTCATTCCACTGAAACCATGTTTTTACCAAGACTTCAACGAGATCCCTGACCAGTGGCGTACAATGTGCAAACGAATGTATTACCTATGGATATGTACGTTTTTAAATATTTCAGCATGTATTACTGTATATATTTCTGGAGTATTCTCTCTGCAGGCATTTTCTTTTGTTCATTACGGTGTGTGCACTGAGTAGATTGCAATCATGTGGCTTTATTTACCATTACAATGTCTCTTTTGTTTTCACTGTAAACACTGAGAAAAAACAGACACGAAAACTTGTAGAGACTGGTTTCGTATTTTGATCTATCGGTCCACGGATAAAATAGTGGAGTGTCATATTACTTGTGTTATTGCACAGTTTACTAGGTTATCATTAAGTCTCACAAGCATTAGATTTGCTTTTGCCATGTAGGATGTTTACCAACTCCTTTTTTCATTAGCACACTTATTGGGAACTATCTTGAAATGAGAAAGTAAGTGTTTGTTGAAATAAATACACATTTGTAGTAGTATCTAAAGTATTGTTAGCTTTGAACTTAGTTTAGACATTACATTTCAGTCATAGTGTGTCATAAATGTGCTCGATATTCTGGTATCGGCCCCATTCCAATAGATTAAATTTTATTTTTCCTTGTAATCTAGTACCCTACAACCCTAAAGTATGCATCAACTGCAATATGATGTATACATGATATTCTTTGCAAGAAAAGGAAATTTGCTTTTTAATATTTTAAATGTAATTTTTAACTTTTAATTTAATTATATATTAAATTAACTTTAATAAATATTTAAAAGTAATTAAATTGGCGATATAAGCTTGAGTTGTAGGGTCTTTCATCACACTTTTAAGTTAATACAAATTTTTTTTCACTCGCAGTGAATAGTGCCACTCTAGCAGCAAACCTGATTGGCTGTCTAGCATGGATGTGCGGAGGGGGCGGGGCAACCAATTTTGGCATGGCCATCCTGTGGCTGATACTGTTCACCCCGTGCTCATACGTGTGCTGGTTTAGGCCCATCTACAAAGCCTTTAAGTGAGTTCAGCTAATGTTTAAAGATGTTTTAAAGTAGTCTTTGAATTGTAATCATGTCGTTGTGCATGACCCTAATGCAGTTCACTCTTTCTTTTGCAGGACAGACAGTTCTTTCAACTTCATGATGTTCTTTTTCGTCTTCATGGCGCAGGTGGTGATTAGTATCATTCAGGCTGTTGGAATCCCAGGATGGGGAGTTTGGTAAGAACTGCTAAAATGTAATTAGATAGATAGATCGAGGGCCCTATCAATCATACACCCAGCGTGTTTTTTTTTTGCTAGTTTCAGCCAGACGCAGTTCTCATTTTCACATTAAGCACCATGTTGTTTAATATGCCCCTATTATGCTATTTTTAAGTTTCCCTTATTTAGTTTTGGAGGTCTCCAACAACAGGTTTACATGCATCAAAGGTCAAAAAACTAATTTTCTCATAATATACATTAGCCTGACAAGCCAGACCCACATCAAGATGTTTGGTCTGGGAAACTCACCATAGACAGGGCTCAATCCGAGGGGCGGGATAAACGGTTGTCTTTCAAACTCCCTCTGCACGCGATAGGATAGCGCTACACCAACCAGAGCAACGAAGGTGAAACAGAGCTTGTTGATAGATTAAACATTCACCATATCCGGTCGGCTAAACTCCGAACACATCTTCCCTTTTTAAGAATGACTTCAGTGCCGTTCTTTGTTCTTTTCTCAGAGAAAAGCTTAACTCCAAGTCTTCCAGAATCGCAGTCAAACCTGATTCGCCAGTTTCTGTGTTTACTAGAAGCACGCAAATGCAACTCGGCCATTGTCATTATGGCCCTGCCCGCCAACTCTTTACTCGATGTGATTGGCCTGACAAGAGTGAGGGGAATACAGCTCAGAAGGGTATTGAGAGTTCCTAGACGACACTTGCGGGCAGATTAAATTTGCTGCTGCTAGGGTGCGTCTAGATTTCTAGGCTAAATATACATTGCACATCACCACAATGTTTTAATGATTCTCAAACGATTCAAGGAATGAATCTGTCTCTCTAAGGGTGCTTTCACACTTGGTTCGATTGCCTGGACCGAACCTGAGTTCGATTGCTCCACCCTCCCCCTGCCCCCGCTGGACTTTGTTCATATTATATTATTTGGGTCCGAACCTGGGTTCGTTTGCGTCATCAAAGCTGCAGCTGTTCACCTGGTTGCTTAGTAACGAAACGTTGGTCCCGTCACTTTTTATATTTTTGTTTTTGAATCGTTGGTTTTGTTACCAAAGCATCAGTAGGTTATAACACTTCCCTAGCGAAACAAAAATATATTGCAGTATATTGGAATATATCATGGAATACATTAGGCAATATATTCACATATATGGGATTTAATATTTATATTCTCCAATATATGAAAGCGGCAATCATTTGTATATTTTGCAATATATTACAGGAATATATAATATATTGTATAACACCATCAATATATTATTCCATGTATTTACAATATATTATAATATATTTCAAGAAATATATTGGTAAATATTAGGGGTGTAACGGTTCACAAAATTCACGGTTCGGTTCGATACGATACACTGGTGTCACGGTTCGGTTCGGTACGGTTCGGTATGTTTTAGATACAGCAAAAAGAAAAAATTGGCAGAAATTACATTTTTTTATTATTTTTTTATTAAAACTAACAAAGTATGATTTTATTTTGTATGATTTTACCCATATTCTATGTAGTTACAGGAATAAGACATTAGCTCTTTACATTAGCGTGTGCGGTGCGTGTTGCGTTGCGTTGCGTGTGCGTTGCAGGAGCCCCACACCCTGTAGTGTTTTCACATATGCTGTGTTTGCAGTCCGCAACTGATCCGCTGTTGCATACCACAAACACAGCATTGATTCATTATTTTTTATTTAAAATCCAAAAGTTTTTACTGAACATGCCTCGTCAGAATTCCAATTCTCTTTGTTTACTCTTTAATAGAAGTCAGGTTACGTAGCCTACTACATTTAAACAACATTTTATTAAATTCATTTATTCATATTTATATACTTTAGATTTAGCTCACACAAGTGGCAAAACATTTAAACATAGTTTATAGCCTTAAATCACAAACATTTTAAATTAGAAACTTACAATAGTCTATTCAAAAACAGCCGACTCTCGTCTTTTCTTTCGTTTTTACACCCTTTTAAAAGAAATCCTGCCGGTCAAAAAGAACTTTGCTTTTCACCTCCAAGAAAGTATACGAGTGCTATCCATTATGGCACATTTTTTTTAACCTAAATGCCAGGTAAGGTGTCGTTTTGTTGCTTTACTTGAGAAAAAAAAAGCCATGTGTTGACTTTGAAACAAGAGTATATTTTAAATGATGCATCTGTGGTGAAATTACTAGATTTTCGCGTCAGTACATGTTTATTTTAATGCGAACAATGTTCTACCACTTTAATGCAGCAACGCAGCGCAGCAAAAAATAGACTCGGTACGAAAACGATCCGTGCACTGCTGCAGACGCAACGCTCCTGGAACAGACTGACGGACCGCACCCGCGTGCAGTTTGAAAGCTGTCATCCGTTAACATGGGTACGGAAAAAAATACGCACCGCACACGCACTGCAGACGGAGTATGTGTGACGCCCGTTTCACACATACTCCGTCTGCAGCGCGTGTGCAGTGCGTGTTGCGTTGCGTATGCGTTGCAGGAGCCCCACACCCTGTAGTGTTTTCACATATGCTGCGTTTGCAGTCCGCAACTGATCCGCTGTTGCATACCACAAACACAGCATTTATTCATTATTTTTTAAAATCCAAAAGTTTTTACTGAACATGCCTCGTCAGAATTCCAATTCTCTTTGTTTACTCTTTAATAGAAGTCAGGTTACGTAGCCTATTACATTTAAACAACATTTTTTCAATTCATTAATTCATATTTATATACTTTAGATTTAGCTCACACAAAAGGCAAAACATTTAAACATAGGTTATAGCCTAAAATCATAAACATTTTAAATTAGAAACTTACAATAGTCTATTCAAAAACAGCCAACTCTCGTCTTTTCTTTCGTTTTTACACCCTTTTAAAAGAAATCCTGCCGGTCAAAAAGAACTTTGCTTTTTACCTCCAAGAAAGTATACGAGTGCTATCCATTATGGCACTTTTTTTTTTTACCTCAATGCCAGGTAAGGTGTCGTTTTGTTGCTTTACTTGAGAAAAAAAGCCATGTGTTGACTTTGAAACAAGAGTATATTTTAAATGATATGCATCCGTGTTGAAATTACTAGATTTTCGCGTCAGTGCATGTTTATTTTAATGCGAAAAATGTTCTATCACTTTAATGCAGCAACGCAGCGCAGCGCAGCAAAAAATAGACTCGGTACGAAAACGATCCGTGCACTGCTGCAGACGCAACGCACCTGGAACGGACTGACGGACAGCATCCGCGTGCAGTCTGAAAGCTGTCATCCGTTAACATGGGTACGGAAAAAAATACGCAACGCACACGCACTGCAGACGGAGTATGTGTGAAACGGGCGTAAGGTCTCATATCCGCGGCTATAAATGGACCACTCGCCGCGCTGATGTCTTTTGCCATTTGAATAAGTTGGAAATGTCTGTCTAAATGCTGCGGGGATAGTTTGTGGGATAGTTTGTGGCTGTTTCTCCTTTTTATCGTCTTGTTGTCGGCGTAAAGACAACAAGATCGTCTTGTTGTCGGCTTTGATTGACATGACATGAATTATTCCCGCTGCTGTACCATCAGCAAATGCGACATACCGTTGTTTTTTAATCCATCACTCTTGCCAACACCATCATAGCTTACCAAGAATCCAAAGTTCAACCAAACACCAGACCTGTTGGTTATTGGAGGATCTTCTATTTCTGGTTTGTTAAACGCAATAGCCATTTTGCCACGAGCATTCAGCGCGTAGCCTACTGAGTAAGCGAGCACCTGACTGAGCAGCCTAAAACATATTTGGTCTTTTTTTTTTTTTTTTTTCACTTCGGCGGTGTCAGGGGCATTGCCTGTTATGTCGTTTTGGTTATTGGGCTACCTTGTTGAACGCATATTATTATATTTCACACACTTTTTTTATTTTCCGAATCTAATTAATTAGTCCAAGAACCGTTCGGTACATAATGCGTACCGCGTACCGAACCGAAAGCCTCGTACCGAACGGTTCAATACGAATACGCGTATCGTTTCACCCCTAGTAAATATATTTTCCTTTTGTAAGGGTTGGGTCTATCTGCCGCTAATGTACTGCAAATGCTCTAAAGAACGCTAAAGACGAGCAGAGATGAGATATACAGCTCTCTGCTTGGAGTATGTCAGTGCACTGCATCAGGTAAATGAGTGATTTTTATAAAATCAGTCAGCATTAATAGCGGTTTACTTCCGCCATGTAGTACGATTGCGTTCACATTAGCAGCGAACCGTACCAGAGTTCACATGAACCGTACCCCAGACCACCCTTTAAGCAGACTCGGGTACAGTTTGTGGATGCGGGCTCGGAAGACTGTGTTGACATCATCCAGACGAACCGAACTCTCACGTCAATCGAACCCGGGTGCGCACCAAAAGTGCTAGTGTGGAAGCACCCTAAATCCCCTAAATCCTTTTCACGACCCTACACTGCTCTGATTGGTCAGATGTCCCAGTCTGTTGTGGTTGGTCAGCAAAACTAACTATTCCACCTGAACCTTGAGCAGGACGTTTCTGAGTGATTCTACTCAGTTTGAGGTACATTATGAGATGTTTCAACTGTAATTCCTTACCATCAGCATAAACAAGTGTGTGTCCATCAAAAAACCTGTGTGTGTGTGTGTGTGTGTTTCTAATTTATTGCGATGCACATGCAGGAACTGTATCAATAAGAGTGCATACGTTAGCCGAACACTAATGTGATTACTGATAATATTAAAGGTAATATTAAACTTGTTCTGTCCTTTATCCTTACTCAAAGTAGTAAGAATGACAGAAAACCTGCATACAGAAACAGTTTTAGGAAATACTGCAGCCCACCGCTGATTTACAGTAGTTTTTCAGTAAGACAATAATAACATGAGTTCATATACTTACACAATATGAAACACAATAAACACATTATAGAGCACAGCGTCTTCTCTACATGATGCTATCGAGTATCCGCAGGAATCAGCTGCAGTATTTGATGTGTTCAAGTTTTCCCTGGTGTCTGCAATAATTGGATTGGCAATATGCTAATGTTTCGTCTTGACGTCACAATGAAACGGCTTGCGACTCATGTGAAAAACTTTTTATTTAATTGACTCAGAGTCGACTCTTACTTTTGAAAGACAATGGCCCTCATTTATCAAAAGTGCATACACCAAATTTCCAGCGTACACCTTGTGTACACCCAAACCCATGGTGACTACGGCACGCTCAAATCCTACACCAGCTCAGGAGGTGGTGTACTCACGTTTGGAGTTAGTGCGAAAATGCGCAGAAAAACAATTCCTAACACCACAAAACGCACTGACAAATATATGCTATATTATGACCCACTGTAAAAAAAACAACAACATAGTAATTATAAACTTCAGTGTTTATTTTTGTGCAACATGGACTTGTTTTATTTGTGTGACTTTACCAAAGCATTTGATTTTAGGCATGTATTCCTCCAGTCGCGAGTCTGTGCGCTTTACCTGACGGTTTAGGATTAGGCCCGGCAGCTGCGCACGGACTGGGACTGAAAATAATTCAGACTGACAAAATAATAAAAATGACATTCTTCTTTTTTTAAACAATAATAATAAAAAAATAAATAATAACGATATTCTTCTTCTAAATAACAATAATCCTCATTAATAATAAAAATCGTAATAATAATAATAATAATAATAATAATAAGAATAAGAATAAGAATAAGAATCTTACAAATTGTCATGCAATTGTTAATGTGAATGAATGGTAGGCTACTCCACATCACATCATCACTATCGTACACCCCATTAGTCTACATGTTTTTGTGGGCACCTTTAATCCCACTCTTTAAACTCCCAAATAAAACTATTTAGTTATTTTCTACTTCCCTGGTGATGGTCTCGATGGGCGCGTCTCACTAGTTCAGTAGAGCACTGATCAGGGAGTCAGCCCATTGACTTATGTCCTAATCAGTGCCCTGACTAGTGGACTAGTGAGATGATTGAGCGCGCCCGATCTCCACGTCGGAGAAGTTTCGCTTATTTTGCCGTCTTCCGTGAGTCCATGCCGTAAAATGAGGGCGTGGGGGAGGCGGAGACTTGAATATATAGGGGCGTGTTATTCTAATGACGATCGTTTTCAGCCGCAGCATTATCAAGGGCCAGTATTGCGTACACCTGGATTGCAGAGGTGCGCACAGCTTCATAAATCAGCCGGTGAGAGGAGTGTAAGCATAATCATACGCCAACATATACGCCCGTTTCTACGCAAGATTGATAAATGAGGGCCAATAACTTCAAAAATGATGCACTTTCAGGTGTAAAACTTTGCAGGATGTTTTCATTCACTTAGAACTATGTTACACACTACATGAAAGGTAATTATCAATAATCCATAATAGGGGCACTTTAAATAGCAAATGCACTTGCGCCCAAGGTTGTGCTGGTCTGAAAACGAGGTGTGTTTAGATGCATTGTTGCCGTGTTGCTATTTTGAGTAAGTGAAAAATACAGCGCCATTGACCAAAAAAAACCTGAACTAAAATCTATAGCGCTGTATTTTTTGTGTTATTTAAAGGAACACTCCACTGTTTTTAGAAACAGGGCTTATTCAACTTTTTTCCTACATTTAGATATGTGGGCAAATGCATTTTGTCTCAGTGCATGCATTGTTTTATTTTAGCATGGTCGCCGTTAGCTTAGCTTAGCATAATGAATGGAATCCTATGTTTCCAGCTAGCATGTCCTGAGTAAAAGTCATCAAAAAAAAAAAAACACCCACCTAATTACTTCTTGTGTCCTGCGTATTCTAAAACAATGCATGCACTGAGACAAAAATGCATTTGCTTACATATCTAAATGTAGGAAAGAAGTTGAATAAGCCCTATTTCTAAAAACGGTGGAGTGTTCCTTTAAAGGGGACGTTAGTGATATGCGCCTGGCGTGCCGACCGTTTTTTGCACCTGTGCCATGCTCTTCAGACCATGCGCTGAGATCGTTAAAATAGGGCCCAAATAGACAGACAGACAGATGAAATAGATGGACAATAGATAGATAGATAGATAGATAGATAGATAGATAGATAGATAGATAGATAGATAGATAGATAGATAGATAGATAGATAGATAGATAGATAGATAGATAGATAGATAGATAGATAGATAGATCTAGAGACAGAGAAAGAAAGAAAGAAAGAAAGAAAGAAAGAAAGAAAGAAAGAAAGAAAGAAAGAAAGAAAGAAAGAAAGAAAGAAAGAACGCTGGGACAGTTCCAGTTGAGTTATCCTACAGAATCTCAAATGACTCATATACTCTTGCGTCATGTATTATTTTTAGCAGGCGTATAGTATGATCTGTTTAAAGTACATCTGGACTTTATGTAATATTCTGAATGTACAACAATCTTGTCATGTACTGCACTTTCTAAGTAGCATGTTAATGAGGAGAGGATCTCTTTTTGTGTTTCTATCACAGTGGCTGGCTGGCCACCATCACGTTTTTCAGCACTAATATCGGCTCTGCCGTTGTTATGCTGATTCCAACCATAATGTTCACTGTCGTGGCTGTTTTCTCCTTCATCGCCCTCACCAAGGTACCCGTTATTGTTCCGCCATTATTGTTTAGACTATAAACAGATCCCATGATATATAAAGTTCAAGCACTTATTAAGTTATGCTGTGTGATGTCTTAATCTTAACAATATTTTTTTTTGTTGATTAAGGATCATTGATCATTTTTTAATCCTGCACAGAATTACTGCACTCTCTTACTTATTTGTTTTCTCCTGAGATAAATCCTTAGTAATCTCACCTTTTCTATTTTTTCTATTGTTTCTAAAGAAATGTGCTCAGATGTGCCTAAAACATAAATGTAATCTTTAAAAACTATATTTTATTCTTTAATTCTTGAAATGAATATCCATTTATACTGTATATATAATATTGTGATGCCTAAATTCACTAAAACATTTAAAAAATGTTATTTTCAGGTTTTATTTAATTATTTTAGACAGAATATTATAGAATAATATTTTCTTGTTATTAATAGTTTTAATAAAATATCTGCTATCTGCTATCTGCTTATTGGTTCAATACAAATAATTATTGTCTCACGTATTTGATATATTTAAAAACACTAACTATTTTTTGTGACAGTAATCTGTAAAGTTCATGAAATGAATATCCATGTTTTATACTGTACATTATAATATTGTGATGCTCAAATTAACTTTAAAACAATAAAAACCTCAGATTTTAGTGTTTTAAAAAATACTTTAGACAAACATTTTAAAAAAAGTGTATTTATAATTTTTTTAATGTAATATCTGCCTTTTATAAATTATTGGTTCTATGAAAATAATTGTCAAGCTTGCATATCGCAAAAATGTTAATATAGCACATTTTATACACTGTAAAAAAAACTGTGGTTTTAGTTGGTTTAACTTAAGAAAGAAAGTAACCTGGTTGCCTTAAAAATTTGAGTTTTTTGAAATTATTATTGTATTTAATTTTAAATATTTTAAATATTATTGTATCTGAACCACATAAAAAATTTGATAAATCATGAAAATAGCACAATTTGGCATGTTTCATTGCGTCATCAGAAATAAAACGCACACAATTACCCAATATGCTTACAAAATCTTTTAATAATATTTTAATAAAGGTTGTCAAATCTCAAAAAAATGTCATTGTATTAACTCAATTTTAATTTCAATGAACTCAAAAATTTAAGGCAACCAGGTAACTTTTTTCTAAATATTTTTTTACAGTGTAGCTCTATCCTCTGTATGCCAGCAACTGTCTATTTTTTATATACGGTCTACTTTCTTTGTATAACAGTTCTATCTAATAAAGTATTAGACAGAACAGTTAAACAGATCTTAAACTAATGAATATGGCGAACCATGTGCTCAGGCTCTGGCGTTCTCAGTGCTATCAAAATAAAGGCCTGCCACTGTCAAAATAAAAGCTTACGTCACTCCAGAGCTCCTACTGGCGCTGCGAATGCAACCAGGAAAATGGCCCTAGGGGAACTTTAGTTCTCGGGGAACCACCCTGGTGGGTCATTCCAATAACTAAGTTCCTATTACTACCCTGTGCGTAAGCCTTTAATGTTGCCTATATGACAGACGTGTGTTACACATGTTGCACTGAACTGTATTTTCTTTTAAACATATATGCCTAGTTCTGAGTTATGAAAGATCAACCTTAGAGCAATACAATTTTCTTCTGTCTTAGGTTCACAACTTCTACCGTGGCAGCGGAGGCAGCATGAGCAAAGCTCAGGAAGAATGGACCACCGGTGCTTGGAAGAACCCTCACGTCCAACAGGCAGCACAGCAGGCAGCTATGGGCGCTGCACAGGGGGCCATGCCGGGCCAACAACAGTACTCCGCTGCACCAACCTACAACTATGATGACCCAATGTAGATCCTTTACAGCCATAATGGGGGGAGGGGACAGAAACAGGGTATTTGGGAAGGCGTTTCAAAGGGATAAAGTCAGCGATTAGTTTGGGGGAGGGAAAAAGGAAAGATTCTTCTGACCAATTGGAATTCAAACAGGTTCCCACCAGTACAACAGTACGATAGTTTAAAGGGTTGCTTTTGGTATTTAGACCCCATAAATAGGAAACTATCAGTCTTGCCATGTGGTATTACGGCAGATTGAATTAACGGTTATGTAGTGTTTCTTCACTTAACGTATTTTAAACACTAGAGCACTAATAAGGAAACATTCCAAAACTCACCATGTTTCTATAGTAAATAGACTCTCAGATGGTTGTCGGGTTCATCTATGTGGTATTTGCAAGCCAGTTATATATATTTTGGTTGGCTGTTAGTATTCAAAAACACATTTTGACTATTTAGCAGACACATCTTTACTCTCACGTCTTACGAATAAACGTAGGTTTTATGCACAGAGAGAAGAAAAGATCAGCTTTCGTAAATAAATTGACTGGTATTTACTTGATCTCTCAGATGAAAAGGTATAAAGCTTACAAACATTACATTGTTTCTGTTGAGCACTTTACGTCAAGTGCAAGTGCAAAGAGAGCTTGGTTTGTTTTGTCAAATTGTTTCACTTTCTTTGAAGGTTCGAAGGAAAGCCATATGTTTACGTTGTTTTTTTAGTTGTTGAGTATTTTGTTTGCGTTTAATATGTGCAGTTTTGTTTTACCTCAGGATTTAATCGTCTCATTTTAATGCTGATGTACTATAGGCGAGGTTCGACTTACGAAATCGATCGGGCGAAATATTTGTACATGTTGTGCGTTTGTACATTAGTTCAATTTAAATGCTCTCGAATAGAGTAAATATTTAATCTACTCTCAGCCACAGGCTTGTTATAAATTCAATCCATTATGATCTAAATCTGATGCAGAGGCCGTTATCATTAATATCACAGAAATCATAACTGTTTGCAAATAATCAGAGACTGAGTTTCAGTAATTTCTGGCTTCTTGGTGGTTTATTGTCCATTGGGTTAAAACCATCAACTAAAGCACATTATGAAGTAATATTGTCAATATATATATGTTGTATCATATTAATTATGGATTACTCTTACAGGTTAAGTGATGTACAGTAGTACTTTGCATCTTCCCAAAATGATGTCCATTTGTGATGATTTTTCTTGACATTTCCTAAAAATATTTGCTCTATTATGCATCGACAAGCAATTTCTTGTGTGAAATTCCTGATTTACATAAATTTAAGCACTATTTAAGTGCTTAAGCACTATTTAGTAGTGCTTTCAAAATGATTAATTGCATCTAACTTAAAAGTTTGTTCATATATATATATATATATACACACACACACACACACACACACTCACACACACACAGGCATAACATTGTGACAGACAGGAAAAGTGATTAAAACTGATTATCTCTTCAACACGGCACCTGTTAGTGGGTGTGATATATTAGGTAGCAAGTGAACATTTTGTCCTTGTATGTATGTGTATTTGTATGCGTTAGAAGCAGGAAAAATGGGCAAGTATAAGGATTTGAGCCAAAGCGAAACAAAAATGACTGACAAAGGCCAAATTGTGATGGCTAGACAATTGGGTCAGAGCATTTCCACAACTGCAGCTCTTGTGGGGTGTTCCCGCTCTGCAGTGGTCAGTATCTATCAAAAGTGGTCCAAGGAAGGAGCAGTGGTGAACTGGCGACAGGGTCATGGACGGCCAAGGCTCATTGATGCACATGGGGAGTGATGGCTGGCCCATGTGGTCTGATCAAACAGACGAGCTACTGTAGCTCAAATTGCTCAAGAAGGTAATGCTGGTTATGATATAAAGGTGTCAGAATGCACAGTGCATCGCCATTTGTTGCGTATTTGGGCTGCATAGCCACAGCCAGTCAGGATGCCTATGCTAACCCCTGTTCTCCTTCGAAAGCGCCAACAGTGGGCACATGAGCATCAGAACTGGACCACAAAGCAATGGAAGACGGTGGCCTGGTCTGACGGGTCAGCACGGGCATCCTGACTGGTCTGCGGGTATGCAGCCCCATATGCAACAAACTGTGATGCACTGTGTATTCTGAGCATTAACTTCTTAAGCTGTTGGAGGTGCAGGAGCTCGTCTGTTTGATCGGACCACACGGGCCAGCCTTCTCTCCTCTCGTGCATCAATGAGCCTTGGCCGCCCGTGACCCTGTCGCCAGTTCCTTCCTTTGAGAGATAATCAGTGTTACTCACTTCACCTGTCATAATGTTATGCCTGATCGAAATATGTTTGTGTGAGTGTGTGTGTGTGTGTGTGTGTGTGTGTGTGTGTGTATATGTATTGTTTAAATTGTGATTAATCAATTTGACAGCACTAAAATTTAGAGATTATTTCAACATTTTCAGACCTGAAAAATTGTGGATTTGTAATATATAGTAAAACATTTAGTTAGATTTGTTGTTCCAATTCTGGATTTACAGTCTATCTATGAGGAGCTGTTTAGTAATAATTACATGGTTGACTGTATAACTGGGTCATAGTTTAAAGAGGATAAAGAAAAGAAAGAATGGAATAGATTAAAATAATAGTGTACAGTATATGTAATATGTCATCTCAATGTCTCTATCAAGGCTTGTAAAATACTTTTAATCATTTCAAGAACTGTGAAACAATACGCCCATGACATGTGTGATATTATTTATGTATGTCTGGGGAGTTTTTCTATGTACTCTTTTGTTTATGCAAAGATCTTTTTGTTAATATGTGTTTTTGAGTGTTTTAAGCGTAACTGTTCCACTGTGTGATGCTTAGTACACAGTTGTGGGCCTTTTGGTAAGACAGGACTTCCTGTGCAACGCTTCTGGCTGAAGTTTGTCTCTGATTGAAATGAATAGTCCCGTTGCGCCCTCTGGTGGACTGGATGTATATAACTTTACCTGTTTGTTTTCTGACAGTCACTGAAGAAAACATTGACAGAAGCAATATCGATATCTGTCATGCATGATTTGATTACATCAACAAGAATGCTATTTTTCAGCCGCACCAGCAAAAGCTACGGTCACTGTCCTTTCCAAGACCCGCCATGTTCTTTTGTGCCCTGATCTTCATGCCTATGTATTCCACTAGTAGATAAAGCCTTGTTCATACTGTAAAGTTAAGTGAGTGGAAAGATGCCAGTAGTAACATAAAACTGATAGTTGTCTTTGTACAGTGAGTTGTGTGTGGTGCTTGGTAAATTTGTGAATTCAACCAAACCTCGTGCCATGTGTGTGTGTGTGTGTGTGTGCGTGTGTAGATGTTAATTATTTTGTCAAGCCTAACATGGAATGTATTGTTGACAGTCTGGTACATTTTACAGGTTTCCATTTTTATTTCTTTTCTTTTATCTTTTTTACCCCCCCCCCCCGAGTTTTAATGGTCAAACATTGAAATAATTTTCTATTTTCAATTTTGCCATATTTATTCCCTCAGCCCCTATGTTTAGTGTACTTAATATTATTTGTATTGAATTCCATGTAAACTCCACATGTTAGGTTTCCTGAGAAAAACTAGGCTACTTACAAATCAAACAATCATGCAAACATGAAGCTCACTAGTTGTGATATCTGAAGGTGGTTGTTTCTGCAGTTTGAGATGATTTTTATTTTTATTTTGGTTCAGTTTGTATTACTTTTATATTATTTTATCTCTCCCTGATGGATAATAAACAGATGATGTTTATTCTGAGTCTGTCCAAGTCTTTATAATCAACAAAAAATAAAACTATTAAAACCCATTTTCACTAGAACTAACCGAAATAAAAACAAAATCTTGCAAAGGCAACACTTCTCCTTTTCATTTAGTTAAAATGGTTGCACTTAAATAACTACAAATACAAAATAAACTAAATAAAAATATCATAAATTTTAATCGTATCTCAATAATAGTAAAATATCACTGAACCTTTGAAACGAGCAGCATTTTTCAATGTGTTGATGTAATTTTTCAAACAGGAAAACAGGGCAGGACATATGGAACAGGAGCCATTGAGCTCGGTCAAAGCCACAGTTTTATCCTAATTTCTCCTCCTAATCTCCTCTGTATCGCTTTAAAATATAATTCTGTGCAGATTTTAAATGTGTCCGATATGTTTTGTTGTCTGCGCTGACTTGATCATATGATCCGCTCTGTGCTGTCGTGTCTCTGGACTGGAGCAGATTGTGTGTACGCAATGCGTCGGGTTGTGTGACACTAATGTGAAACCAGACTTCATTCGCCCCAATGGATGTTTACACTGCCTGAATAGTTCCCTATCCACTATATAGTGCACTATGTGCCATTCACCATGTAGAAAATAGTAAATGTCTGACCAAGTGACCGATTTTAGCTGCAGCTTCAGCATCTATTTAATAGATACAGAGAGCGTTTGATTGGACAGAAAATCTGATGAGAAGCTGAAGAGCAGAGTGATGTCATCAAACTCATTGATCCGTATTAGCGGAAGAAGTGAGAGATTGTTAGTTTTGAACTCTTATATCTTCTAAATTAGAATTTTGTCATTGTTTTGGACCACGCTAGCCTGGATGCCAGCCGAACTTAGCCCCGCCCACAACATTTTTAGGTCGGGCAGTTCGGTCTGGCCTTGCTCCATAGAGGAGTGATTATCCCTGAACAGAAACTGTTCAGACCAATGAAATCATCAGGGCGGGCTTTAGACGATGACGGACAGATGATCAACAGTAACGTAATCATGCACGTCATCAAAGGGGCTTGGGTTGTATTTTTTCGAATCCTAAACGGAGAGCTTGTTTGTATATGCATTCACCTTCACAATTTCTCTCAGAAATGATGATCATATTGGGTAAGTACTCTGTGTATCATTAAATTATTTAATTTTTTTACAACACCGGCAAAGATCGTTTATTCCAGCCTGATTTCAGCGCACGTGCAGAGACGGTTGCCAAGTTTTTACAACAAAACTCGCCAACTACTAGCCCTGAACAATAGCTTCTCGGGGTGTTCTCCGGGGGGAAAATGGCGTTTGGGCGGTAAAATATGTGTTATTTTGGCAAGGTTGCCTGCTAAAATTTACACTCATGGGTCTATATATCACAATAGTCGCTTCAACCTGCGGACATAGAAAACAACCCGCGGGGGAAAAACACGCGGACTTGGCAACACAGTGCAGTTGAGCTCTGTTGACATTTGACAACTAGCGTAATGCGTCGCTTCGTTGCTGATTGGTTGTAGGTCTATCCAATTGATGTCTTTCCTGGTTCGGTTGAAACACGCCCCATAATCACAGCCCAATGGAGCAGTTTCAGACCCCTATTTAAATACAGTTATACGAATAGTTGAACGATCAAGGATGGTGACAAAATAAAATGTGGCGCTTCTCTAATCGGATTAAAAAGGAGAACTACAATGTATGGCGGAATAGCACTTCTGAGAGTACTTCGGCTCGGCGCAGTAAAAAGTCCCGGCCGAAACATCTTCCCGGGACTTTTTACTGCGCCGAGCCGAAGTACTCTTCCGTACATTATAGTTCTCCTTTTTAATCCGCTTAGAAAAGCGCCATGTTTTATTTTGTCACCATACTTGATCGTTCAACTATTCGTGTAACTGTATTTAAATAGGGGAAGTGTTTGGTCGCTTCTAACTTGATCTTTGTTTGGTACCATAGTGAATGAACTGGGCTTAGGGAGCTAAGCTAAATGCTATCAGATCGTCACCGCACGTCAGAGAGATTAAGTGCACGGACTGAGACGAGAGAGGTATGTATCAACTCGTCTTAGTTAAGGGAATAACATAGTTTAATATGAAAAAGCGGTGGAGTATCCCTTTAGTTTAAAGGAATGTCTAAAGAAACTACAAAGAAAAAACAGTGCTAAGTGTGCTAACATGTAATAGTCACACATTATTCATGAGAGGGAAACCAATACAAGAAAGAGGTTTTGGTGCAAAACCAATTCTACCACACTTACATAAAAGAGCTTGATAGCTTGTTTCACGTTTTATTGACATATCTTTAACACTCCAAACATGATTCAGCGACTTTTAAGCACAGACCCTACACAAACATATACAAACATCTGATAAAAAGCATTGTTTTGTAAATCATAAACATCTTAAAGACATTTTCTAAACGTCTATTTAACATCTGACTAGATTAAGTTATAGAGACTGCCAGTTGCCCTGCAAATTTAGTATATATAGTATGCAAAGTATATTTTGTCAAAACTTATCTGATTAGTTTATAACCCCTTTTTGTCTGTTTCCATTTTAATGTAGATTTGAATATGTTGTAGGTCTGTTCTGGGTTGCCTGACTCATCTCCCCTAAACTTCTCATCTTTCCAAGCCCATTTTTTAACCTCAAAATAAGTCAGAGATGTTAACCATCAGAGCAAAAATTGCTCATCCACCAGCAGATGGCACTAAAAGCCTGGGTGGATTGCATCCGATCTCCACTTACTGAGGAAAGTATACTACCAGAGCTGTTTTTCAGTTTGTATACTCAGCATCATTAAAAAAATGCATGAATAGAATACTGGATGACCTTCTACATCTGCAAAAATGTGCAGTATAAATCACAATGCACTGGACACTGTATCCCACAATGCAATGCGCTCATCTTGCACTTTTATTATCAACCGTCATTGTAACATCTGCACCTTGACTCATTTGACTAAACCTTTGACCAAATGTAAAAATGTTTACACAAACTGGAAAAAATGCAAAATAACCATAGAAGAGACCAAGAGAACTAGATGCTTCTCAGAGAGCTAAACACACAACATGGTAAGGCCATGTAGTTACAACTTAGCATACTAGAGTTTAAAACAATTTCCTCCTTTGTCATTTTTATTTATTTACAGAACTCATTGAATGAAAGACATTGGGCCCTATTTTAATGATCTAAGCGCATGGCACAGGTGCACTTAGGGCATCCGGATCCATTTTTACTAGCTTAACAACGGGAAAAACGGTCTGTGCGTATTGTCCAACAGGGCTGTCCCTATATATTCTCTTAATGTCATGAGTGTGTTTTGGGCGTAAAGTGCAATAAAACAATCAGAGTCTCTGATTTCCTTCTCTAGTGAGGAAACGTAACTGCTCGTCCAATGACGCTTGCTCGCTCGTCATTACTGCAAATAGGTAGGCTAATTCTGATACATGTAATAACGACTATCCATTATGACATGTAGGCATTTTTATATTTATTTACACAATAAGAACCTTTTACATTTATTAAAATGTTACATATTTCAAAATATTTCGGTGCTGCTGAACTTCGCTGTGTGTATAATAAGCAAAGTGTGCGCGTGTTGTGGACCCGCCTATAGGTGCATATTACTAACAGGCTCTTTAAATAACAAAACAAATATTGCGCTATAGACTTTAGACCAGGTTTTTGTTGGTCAATGGCGCAGTCGTTTTCAGTTCCTTAAAAAAGCAACGCACCAACAATGTGCCTGAACAGACCGTGTTTCCAGACCCGCATGGCCATGGGTGAACAGATGGGGTCGAGTACGTTATCTATTTAAAGGTCCCATGGCATGACATTTTTATTTTATGAGGTTTTTCAACATTAATATGAGTTCCCCTAGCCTGAATATTGTCCCCAAGAGGCTAGAAATTTTGATCAGTGTAAACCGAGTTCTGGCTGTCTTTCTCTGCCTTTGAGAAAATGAGAGCTCAGACGAGCCGATCTTGAATTCTCCTGTTATGATGTCCTACCAGGAAAGGTTTCCGCCCCTTCCTCTGCTTTGCCCGCCCAGAGAATAACAGTAGAAAACATATTCAGTTTATCAGTGGATGTCAGCACTGCACAGGCTTTACCATACAGATTCAACAGCACCGCCACAAACAGTGAGTAACAGTGTTCATTAATGCCTGATCTGGGATCAGAGAGTTCTGATGTGTAGCTAATCATTCAAGTTTACACAAACTTTCTTTCCAAATCGTTGAATATTGTTAGTCCCGCCGCTGGCCGTCTTGATGCATCAGTGAATCAAGCCAGTGACTAAAACGATCAACTTCATTTCTGTTAGCACGTCATTTCTGTTAGCAGCATGAAACAAATCTGTTATTTAAATGATTAAACTACAGAGAGCGTTCAAAGAACACTCTTTATAATGTTCGGATCGGTCTGTCACACATATATATCTGCAGTGCACACTTGCTCAACAGAAGCTCTTACTGTATTCATGTCGTGTGCTTGCTGTTTGTTGTGGTGAAAGCATTTTGTGAGAGAAATAACGTTGCAAAGTTCACTCGTGTTTATTCAGAGCTCTCAGATACAAACAAAATAAACTTGCACTCTCAAAAACTCGGTACAATAACACAGCAATCTTATACAGCAATCAGCAATCTTTCCGTTTCTCTCTGGCTCTCTCGACTGGCAGTGCTGCAGCTGCCTGCTCACGCCTGACTAAACCACGCCCTCTCCGCATGTAATCTCATTTCAAATGCAAAGATGTCAGCCAATCAAAACAGTGGGTGTTTTCACTGAAGACTCACAGCAGACACGCCCCTTAAAACAGAGCATTCAAGCCAGAGGGCTAATATCAGTATAGAAAAAGTGCCTTTTATTTCTAAATAATGACATTTTTTAATGTAAAAACCATACTAACAATGTAAGTACACCCCAGGAAACATTATAAAATAATAAAACAATCCATGCCATGGGCCCTTTAAACAACATGACGCTGGACATGAAAATGATATCTGCCTGGCACCGCATTGTGCTGGGTGTATGATAAGGGCCCCTTGTTATTACTTTCAGTAAAAAGACTATATGAAACAGGAAGTATGTTCTGTGTCAGTCTTTTCAAAATGAAATAAGATGCATTTAACTATGAGAAAAGCGAATTACAAAAATCATCCAAGCATTGTGTTTCAAGGAAAAGAATTCAGTCCATAGTGAATGAAAACAAAACCATTTGCATCACCATTTTAGGGCACGGAGAGTTTCCTCCAACAGCTAGTTCTTAGTCCTAAATGCATGCATAAATTGCCACACATGCAATTAGGATTGCATCAGCTTTCCTTTTCTTTCTGCAAATCTCAAAAGCTTGGCATGTAGTCCTCATTTCTAACTTTGAATAAAATTGAGCACTTCAATGCATTTTAGTGCCTGTAAACCTGCTATCTATCTATCTATCTATCTATCTATCTATCTATCTATCTATCTATCTATCTATCTATCTATCTATCTATCTATCTATCTATCTATCTATCTATCTATCTATCTATCTATCTATCTATCTATCTATCTATCTATCTATCTATCTATCTATCTATCTATCTGGCTGTCCGTCCGTCCATTTATATCTATCTAAACATCAAATGCTTGAAAACAACTATAAACATTTTCTATATAAATTTGAGTAGTGCTTTAACATGCTAATTCTGTGTGCCACAATACCACCATTTTGGCCCGTTTTACCGTCCGCAAGGCAAAACTTTTCCAACCCCTCCAAAAAGTAACAGCACACCTCTCCCAAGACACCTCATGATTAATGTTCATAGCCCAAATGATTGTGTTTTGTTTACACTTTTCCTCTTTGCTTTCATCTTAAACTGTATCTGTTATTCTAGACAGCTGTTTTGGCAGCATAAGCCTGAAACCACTATTCAGACATTTGCTTGTTTTGTGCGAATCGTTCTCATCAGTTCCCACCAGAGACACCTAAGAAATAATGAGGGCCTTTGTTTGGGACAAGCCTCGCAGGATGTTTTGAAGAATCATTATAGAAAGGTAAATTAGAATTTCAAACTTGCTGACACAGTCCCCCGGTCGATGCCTGGTTTGAAGAGAGCAACAGGAAAATGAATACAGGAGGCTGAAGCATCTCATCCGCATAATTATGGTAGGGCAAGCGGTTTCCTGATGTACATGCGTCTGTCTTCTATTCATTACCGAATCTAAATGGGATAATCTGGTCCGCTTCTATTGCTGCAGAGCCGTCGCATTCACGATTCAAGAGCCTGCACTGCAACACTGAATTGAATTCATTTGCTTCCCCAACTGAGGTGGCAAGTGGATGAAAAGATCTGAGCTTGGAAGAGTACATGAATTGATGTGTTCGTCGGAAGTGGGATGGAAGTGACAGGACGAGGGTGAGTGGGACTAAAGGGTAGTGTGTGTTCGGTAGCAACTATTTAAGAGGAGGGAAGAGTTATGGAAGAGAGATCATAGGAAATGAACGCGAGTGTTTGAGGGAGAGTGAATGAGGAGAGAGAGAAAGAGAGGGAAGGGGGAGGTTTCCTAAGTGCTTGAGCATCAGTGACTGATAGAGGACAACATTGCAAGAGAGGTGCTGAGCATGCATCCGTCTCTAGTGTTATCAGTGCGTGCTCTGATGGGGTAGGAGATACGCTGCACTGTACGGGGCACAGTGGGAAAAGCCTGGCAACTCTGCGGAAGCTTTTTACAGACATATGGAGCAGCAATAAGTCCAAACGGCGTCAATTCTGGACCAAAGCCACAAAAGCCAAGAGAAGACAAGCTACTGAAATCCTGCCCGATTTCTGGTGTGGGTTAGCTGAACTGGATGTCCGGGACTCTCTTTGTCTCAGAGTAATGGTTTTTCCTATCAGAATCTGTCAGGATTGCCTCTGAGAGAAGCAATTTTTGGCTTGTTCTCCCAGGTGTCACACCAGATGCGTTCTTTTTCTGTCGGCTTGATTGGCAATGTGACTTGTTCTTACTGTATATAGTGCATTATTTGGATACATACTTTCTTCACATCAAATACTGATGGCTCCTGAACTGAAGACTTTCTCTTTAATGTAACATATGCTTCAGGGTATACACTTTTGAATACGTGGAATTGCAATGAAGGATGCATATATAGATGAGGAGAAACTGAAAAGAATCACAGATGACTTTTGGTATGTCACAAACCTCCGAAAATAGAAGCTTTGAACGGTGTTTTACTTATTTATTTTCTGGCTGTCCTAAGAACAAAGGTTCTTTCATGCCAGCAATGATGCCATTTGATTTAATTTTAACACCATACGGAAATGATCAAAGCTTTGCTGAGAACAGTTTGTTTCAGTGCTGAAACTCGATGCCCTTTTCCTTTTTTGAAAGTTTTCCTTTTGAATTTACTAAGTGATGCTAAATGTTCTTGGACGTTTTCCAACATCGCCGTTGCTACACACAACTATGCGAAGATGTTCGGACCAGAGAATGGGTCTTTTATTCAAATAGGTTTAAACAACACTGTGGTGGGCTTCCGACATGAAGTCTGGTGTCCTGTCCCCTCCTGGCTGCCGGTGCTGCTGTCATCCCCATGTGAAGGATGTTTCACGGGACAGCGCTAGGACCTTTTGAACCGAGCAAGAGCCCTGACCGGAGAGCAGAGATCCGCAGGCACATTAAGATGGTCATGGAACAGCTGGAGGAAGTTCTCGCTGAGCTCAAGGACGTGGCGAAAGAGCTCCGTGAGGTAAAGCACACACTTTTTGTTGATTTTAACACAGTCTGATGATGAGATATTGTAACCGACACGTTTTAACCCATGGGTGTCCAATCCTAAAACACTTACCTGGAAGTTTCTAGTAATCCTGAAGACCATAATTATCTTGTAGGTGTGTTTCCATTTCATGCATGAATATTTCACCATCATTATTACATATTACGGTCTTTAGCGACCCGGATCTATATCTAACTTCTACCTGTCGCTACAATATAAAACCTGATATTCCTGATATTAAAGTATTAATTATAGAATAATAAAATAAATCATTTTTTTTAACCTTTTGCTTGTATGGTTTCAGTTTGAGCAGATGTTTTATGCCGTCATCACTGTCCTCATCAGAGCTCATTTCCCAGTACCTTTAGCATCTGCCTCATATTCGCCATCTCAAACATATTCTCAAAACTATCATTTTCAACATCTTCAAAATCAAAATTACTGACAGTTTCTTCACCAGATCCACCATCAGTGACAGTGACAGTAATATCTGATTGTGTTCAGTTGCTCGGCAGAAAATCTTAGAGACATTTCAAGTTTTGCTGATGATTCTTCCTATTCTTTTGTTTTTTGTTTGCGGTAAACGGCACTATATCGTTGTGTGTCAGACATTGTCCACTTGTGGTCATCAAATTTTGAATTATTGTTATACAGAAAAAATATTACTTACTCTCTAACACACCTTGGGTCATTAGAGACCCTATACAAAAAATGTTTGTAAAGAAAAAATGAATTGGAAAACAGACATTCTTTATCATTTTATTATTTTTTTCTTGTTATATTGTTCATGAATTGATTGAGAAACACCAAGAAGGCTGATGTCTAACTTTATAAAATGAATGAGGAAGAAGGTAGTAAAGGACATTTTGGATCACTAAAGACCAGAGGTATGCATTTAAGGGTTAAAATCATTGTCTAACGATGGACAAGTCCAGTCCTGTAGGGTCACTGTCCTGCATAATTTAACTCCATCCCTAATCAAAATATATCCAAAGTCTTCAGGATTGCTTGAAAATTACAGGATGGTAAGTCTGATAAGGGATGGAACTAAACACTACAGGAGAGTGGCCCTCCAGAAACGAAGTTGCCCATCCCTGGCATAGACATGTGAAGGTAACTCTATCTCCCCCTTGTGTACTGGAGTTCATCAACATCTCAGTTACATAAGAAAAATGGGACTGCAATCTTGCAATGGACTGGTAAGAATTCACGTTAATGTTTACGTACTTTCGTACCTTAGTTTCTGGCCTAAAAACAACTACTTAATAAATATTTGCTGATACGGACCAATACACAAATACAGTGGGTACGTTTTATAATCATACACAAGGTCACTAATACATCCATGGCCTGGTTATACGTCCACCTAGAGGCGGTTGACTGGACAGCCTGTCACCCAAACAACAACCAACAGATAGATTAACAAGGAGAAAGACATGCAGGATGACACCCCCCACACGCCGTGACACCCCATACAAGCAAGATGTCATCTGTGATGCCTAATTATCACCGGGAGAATCAGACAATGGGCCGACATGCGCTGGTGCGCATCTGATTTCCTCATCTTCTCACCTGTCAACGTCCCATCTCTTTTGCAGTTATCTCTCTTTGTGCTGGGCGTCTGCTTTCAGCATTATGTGAGAGGACATCTCCTTAATTAATCTCTTTCCTCGGGTGGATATCTATCTGCCTCATTACTGTCACTGTGTCTATGAGTGTCCCAGACTGGCATTTGTCTCATCATCTCAGTCACAGCTCCTCTGGATTTGTCTCATTTGTCTCCTTGGCCAAGTTCAGGCGTAACTGGTAGCTCTGCCGCTCTTGCCTGAGATAACACCTCCATCTGCCACTCACACCTTACAGCAGAGCCTTATTGTTACTACTGACATCTTGTTATGGTTATTAGTTTTGCCACACGCTCATCTGTCTTCCAGCTGTCTCTCATTCGATGGATAACAGCCAAACATTTCCCAGGATTCTGAATGCTTTGCTGCCAAGTGTAACCAGTACACTGCTCACTTATACGCCTTTGCTTGATCTATGCACACAGAATTATGTAGATGTCTAAAGTTATTTTCGTGTTTGTGTAATTAAATATTTTTGAAAAATTTAATCATGCTTTCTGCTAACAATAAAAGTCTAGCACTTTCAGCTCCATTATCGCATTTTATCATGTTTAAATCCATTGCATATAATTCCATTGATTTCCCTCCAAAAGCATACACAGATCCTGTCTGGGCATTCTCTAGTTTTTATTGTATCAAATACAGCTATATAAATTAAAACACAATTTAAAAAGAGATAACAATTTCCACTGCACTAACTTTTATTTTATTTGTATTATTTACAGTACAATGGAAATGATGGGAAAGCTAATGTCGACGTTGGTTGATGTTTTTCTAGATCTGGGTTGCTAAGCTAAGCTTCTATTAATTTAAACTAATTAAGGGGACACTGTCTCTTTAATAATATGAATATACAATTAAGAAATAAAAATTGTAAATCAGAACAATTAATTAGCAAAAAAACTATCAGAAAATGTTGCATTCTGAATGTTCTCTGAATGTTCAAAATGTCCCTTTTTTATGTTTTAAAACCCTTTTTTTTTGGTTATGTGAACGTTGAGGGAACATTACATTTGATCATATTCTCTGAACGTTCTGAAACAGATACTAACATTTTAAAAAAAATTGATAAACATCCAACTAAAACTATCCTGAAAAATTATGCATTAATAAGATCGCTATTAAAGGTCAGACAACTTTGAATGAACTTTTATAAACGTTAGTACTGGAAGAACATTTGTTCATAACTTTGAGAGATCCTTGCCAGAACATTTGTCAAAGATCTGAAGATGTTCCCGTTAGCTGGGATATTGTATACCTTGAATGCAATGTAAGTTGCTTTGGATAAAAACATCTGCCAAATGCATAAAAATATATGCCGACAGATATGATAATGTATATGGAGATTATTTTCAGAGCAAATATATGGGGAAGTCAGCAACGCATGATGAAAAATGCATGAGGTTAGAATCTGTTTTTGAATCTTATAGTTTCTATCAGAAGTTTTGGAGTCTCTGGTCAGCCTCCAGCAGTGGTGCAGTTTTAAAATGAGACAAGAAATTTTTTATATACTATATTTTAAATGAAACTATATGTCGGGTACACTTAATTATCCTGGAGCGCAAAGAGCGTTCCCTTCATAATCACTAAAAGCTGTCACTCATTCAGTGAACGCAACATCACAAAGTTCCGTTATATTAATCAGTGAAGCTGACGACAGAGTGAATCTCTCATTTACATAATGTTTACACTAACTCGAGCGGTGAATGGATTCTGACTTAAACACCTGTGACTAGCCATCAGCCGTTCAAGAAATCTTTGGCTACATTACTTACCGAAGTGGAAACATGTTGGAAATTGAATCATTTGACGAGCGCAAATACAGATACGCAATGGATGTTTTGCTTACTCTTATTAGCTAATATGCTCATTCTCAATCATTACGAAGAAAACCGATCCTAGATCAGCAGTTATGAGGAGCTTTTCCTTCTAAAAGCAATTAGTAGCAAAAGCAGTGATTTGAGTGAGAAAATTACATCCTATTATCAAGTCTGTCTCCCTCTCAACGAAGCGGAAACATGCTGGAAATGTAATAATTTAACGAGCGCAAATACAGATACGCAATGGATACGCGTGGTCAAGCCTCCCCCGACTGCCCTTCTGGCACTGGGCCTGGTTTTTTGTGTTTTTTGCGGCATTCATCCTCTCAGTCTTTTTGCCACTCAGTGAGCGTAACGGCAGTCAATTTGGCTGACAGTGACGTCACATGCATACCCTCTTTTAGTCCTCTTCCCATTAACGCTGTCATTATCTTCATTCAAGCTGATGAGAAAGCAAGAGGTGGGATTTATCGCACGAGCCAATCATATCCAATCATAAGCGATCATAGAGACGTTGCCTCCTCTCAATAGCCTGGATGCTAGTCGAAACCCCTGCCCACAATATTTGAGGTCGGGAAGTTCGGTCTGGACTTGATCTGTTGTGTGGAGCAACTATGCTCAAACCAGAGCTGTTCGGACCAATCAAATTGTCAGGGCAGGCTTTATATGATTGACATATGATCAACCGTAATGTATTCATCCACCAAAGAGCGCTTGGGTTTAATTATTTTACAACTAAGATGTATATGCATTCACCTTCACTATCGTGTCGGTAAGTACTCTGTGTATCATTAAATTATTTTTACAGCGCCGGCAGATATAGTTTACACTTATCTTTCTCTTCTTCTTCTTAGCATGTGTGCAGTTGAGTTCTGTTGACAACTATACGTTAGGGATGTGTTGTTCATGAACGATTTGTTCTTTTTTAACTAATCTTTACACTGCAAAAAAATGCTTTTCTTACTTAGTATTTTGTCTTGTTTCTAGTCAAAATATCTAAAAATTTCTTACATTAAGAAACATTTACCAGTACTAGACAAGTAAAAAAAATAATCTTGTTTTGGGAAAAAAATTACTCAAAATTAAGAGTTTTTGCTTAAAATAAGATAGATAATCTGCCAATGGTGTAAGCAAAATAATAATATCTTAATTCAAACAGAAAACAAGATAATTTTTATTTTGCTTACCCCATTGGCAGATTACTTATCTTATTTTAAGCAAAAACTCTTAATTTTGAGTTATTTTTCCCCAAAACAAGACAATTACTTTTGCTTGTCAAGTAAATACTTCTTGTTTTAAGAATTTTAGATATTTTGACTAGAAACAAGAAAAAAAATACTAAGTAAGAAAAGTATTTTTTCCAGTGTACACGGGAACAACAAGTTGTCTCAGAGAGGTGAAATAATCAATTCTGTTTTCGAGACTGCATGGATTGCATAAGGGGATGTCACGGCCCAAATCAGACACGGATGATGGAACTAACGACTCAAACCCGAAGACAATCTTTCCGGGGAACGGGTGTGCTTAAATGTGAAGTGACAAAAGAAAGAAGGACTCGGATTCGGAGGTGAGGTTAACTAAAAGACTGCATAGCCTGAAGACCCAGCTGAGCAATTCAAGTTTGGCCTTGTCAGCATTACCTAAATACATTTTTTATTACAAATGTGATCAACATTTGCATAAGAACTAGATGTTTTGGGCAATTTAACATGCAACATTTTAATTATATTCTGCTGAAATGAACAAAATGACTTGAAAAAATATTTGTTCATTTTGCTGAACGAGATTCAAAGATCCGAGTTCGTAAAACGATCTGAACTTCCCACTACTACTACTATGCTTCGCTCAACATACGTCACTCACTTAGTCACTCTGATTGGTTGTAGGTTTCTCCAATTGAGTGCAGAGGCATTTCCTTTCCCTGGTTAGGTTTAAACACACCCCATAATCACAGCCCAGTGGAGCAGTATCAGACTCATAGGCCCTGTCCCAAATAGCACACTTCATGTGCACTTTCGATCTTGTGGACTGTGTACAATGGTCGCTGCGTGCGCGTGGCCGTTAAGTCCACAAGACCGTATGGTGTCCCATTCGTCATTTAAGCTTAAAGAAGGGTGCTCGTAAGCCCTCGATGCGCATTTCAGCTGAGCCCGCAAGTTCGAGAGCTACTCAGAGGACTTCTACCCGGCAGTCAAAGCGGCATTATGCTGTGAGAGTGCGGACTCAGAGGAAGACCATGAGGGTTTAGGGTGTCATTTGGGACAGGGCCATATTCTGACTAGAATCTGAGTATGACGACATCAGGATATCCTCTCACTTGTCACGGATGCACACCTTCAGCTGTAACTTCTCATATGGGTGTCGCTGTTCGACACATACTTTTTTTAAAATTTAAATTTTACTCTTTTTAACGTTTTTTTGTTTTATTTTCTCATCCAGTTTGAGGAGACTCTGCCTCCCTTGCCTTCAGAAAGGAAATGCCCCTGGCCTCCAGATGAAACAAAAACATTAATCGCTAGAAACTCAGTGGTGGTGATGGGTCTGCTTTCAAATCAGGCTTCCACTCACAAAAAGTTTAAATTGGTCAAATGCTTTTTCTGACTCACACTCTGTTCCAAACACATTCTGTTTAACCGCCTTCTGGGAGGGTTTGGCAATTATCTGACTCCAAGACCTGGGGTTCTGCAGGTAAGATGATTGTGAGACGAAGCGGATTAAAGAAAAAATGGGTTGTAACTTTTAGAATGGCATGGCATATATTGCACCAGCTACTCAATTAGATTTAGATTGGGGATTTGAAAAATCCTCTAAATGGACTTTCTGTCTATTGTTATTACTTTAATTGGTCCTTTATTACAGGTTCTGAAACATAACGTTTATAGCTTCTTTATTTTGTAAAGCATCTGTTATAAATTGTTATAGCTCAGAATAGGAATTAATAGATCTTTTGAATTTTTTTTTATTAACAATTACACTCAAATGAGATGATGATGATGATGCCAGTCATGATCTCGGTTAGAAAACACATTTTTGTGGAGAGGGTCGCCTCATGGGAGCCGTCATTTTGAGATCACATGACCAGTCTGTATTTGACACAGTATTTGCCTTATTAAAGACCTGCAAACTTTATGTGGCCTTCAGATTAGCTCAAGGATAGTGTGTGTAGAGAGCTTCATGGAAAGGGTTTCCAAGGCTGAGTAGCTGCATTCAAGCCTTGCATCACCAAGTGCAATGCAAAGCGTCAGATGCAGTGGTGTAAAGCACGCCGCCACTAGACTCTAGAGCAGTGGAGACGTGTTCTCTGGAGTGACAAATAACACACCTCTGTCTGGCAATCCGATGGACGAGTATGGGTTTTGAAGTTGCCAGGAGAACAGTACTTGCCTGACTGCATTGTGCCAAGTGTAAAGTTTGGTTGAGGGGGGGGGGGGGGGGGGGGGTTATGGTGTGGGGTTGTTTTTCAGGATTTGGGCTTGATCCCAGTGAAAGGAACTCTTAATGCTCTTAATTCTTTAGACAATTTCATGCTCCCAACTTTGTGGGAACAGTTTGGGGATGGGCCCTTCCTGTTCCAACATGACTGCGCACCAGTGCACAAAGCAAGGCTCATAAAGACATGGACACCTCAACCTTATAGAACACCTTTGGGATTAATTAGAGCGGAGACTGCGAGCCAGCCCTTCTTATCCAACATCAATGCCTGACCTTACAAATGCACTTCTAGAAAAATGGCCAAAAATTCCCCAAAACACACTCCTAAACCTTGTTGAAAGCCTTCCTAGAAGAGTTGAAGCTGTTATATCTGCAAAGGTTGGGCCAACTCCATTTTAAACCCTACGGATTAGGAATGGGATGATATTAAAGTTCATGTGCATGTAAAGGCAGGCATCCCAAAACTTTTGTAAATATTGTGTTTTTTAAGAAAAAAACATTTAAATACGTATTTTTTGGGGATCAAAGATATGTTCTAAGCCTAAGGGATACCATTACTGACTACAGGGGGACTTTAAGTTTAGGTATTGTGTACAATTAAGGGATGTAGAATATGGTAATGTAGATTAAGGAATTAATATGTGCTATATAAGTACTAATAAACAGCAAATATGCTTTAGTTTACTTGAATAAACTTCTTTTTAAAAGGGATGTCATACCACCCTCCACAATGTAGCAATTTTTCAGCTGGTCTCTGTCGAGCAGTACTCTGATCTCCAATCAGTTAGTGTGTGGATGGCAGGAATGCATTAAACATGAACTGTCTGACAGCAGCGCACAGGGCACAACCCCACGAGAGATGATCCAGTACCTCCTCCAGACAGGACCTTTCAGTGGAGTCCCAAAAATGTATCTCTCTGATAACCGCACAGCGCTTATCATACTTTGCAGTGTTCGATATATACTCATAAATACAGTACATTATGTTTGTACAGTCCTTGCTTGTCTGCAATGCAAAAAGCTTGGCAGTGTACTTATTGTGTGCGCTTTCGAGCAGCAGGTGCGCTGTGAATTGATATTTGAGCTGTTGAATGCCTGTCATTTGGGCTTTTCCTGTTTACATTTGACTGCTCATTACCGAATCCCAACAGCCAAAAGCCTGTGGCTCGCCGCTGAATAGCCGATCTGCTATATTATAAACACTCAGAACTGCCACATCCTGCAACTGAATGCAATGAGAAAGTTTGGCAGCAGCAAAAAAGCACTGAGCTCATCGAAATCAGAAGCAGCGAATAACAGAACAAGCTGTCATTATTAATAACTGATATTTTAATTCAAACACGGTGCTTTATCATCAAAGTCCAAATCAAACATAACTGCATCATAATACCAAACTAAGCTGCTTACTATTGACAAAAGGGAAGATTGCATGATTTAAATCTTAACAGTATCCCATCATATATAACCATATATGCATGTTACATAATCTGATTAAAATCTACAGACAGACTTTCTGATCAAAGAGGTTTCCATCTGTGGGATTGCATCTCCTGTGCTTTGTTTTGTCTCTGAATTGTGTGCACCAGCCTTGAGACCCTGCTCAGAAAAGGAGCTGGTAAAGCAAGAGAAGGAATATTGATAAGCGTATGGTTGAGTTCTTATGTAAGATGCAGTTACTGGCACGGCAGGAGGACAAATTCCCTTCAGCACAAACAGATATTAAATTTTCCAACACCAGTGAGTGAAATGTGGGACTAGAGATGGAAACTATATATATATATATATATATATATATATATATATATATATATATATATATATATATATATATATATATATATATATATATATATATATATACATACATACATATACATATATATATATACATACATATACATATATATATATATATATATACATATATATACACACACACACACACACACACACCGATCAGGCAAAACATTATGATTGGTGAAGGGAATAACACTGATTATCACCTTAACACGAAACCTGTTAGCGGGAGGGATATATTAGGAAGCAAGTGGACATTTTGTCCTCAAAGTTGATGTGTTAGCAGCAGGAAAAATGGGCAAGAGTAAGGATTTGAGAGGGTTTGACAGTGGTGTAAAGCATGTTGCCACTGGAGTCTAGAGCAGTGGAGACGTGTCCTCTGGAGCAGTGGTTCACAAACCCGTCCTGGGGACCCCTCACCACTGCACATTTTGTATGTTTCCCTCATCAGACACACCCAGTTCAAATCTTGAAGTCTCTAAAGCTGAGGATTTGAATCAGGTGTGTTAGATGAGGGAGACAAGCAAAATGTGCAGTCGTTAGGGGTCCCCAGGACAGGTTTGAGAACCACTGCTCTGGAGTTACAAATCATGCTTCTCTGTCTGGCAATCTGATGGACGAGTCTGGGTTTGGCAGATGCCAGGAGAACATTTGCCTGACTGCATTGTGCCAAGTGTAAAGTTTGGTGGAGGGGGGTTGTTTTTCAGGATTTGGGCTTGACCTTTGGAAAGGAACTCTTAAAGGTCCCATTCTTTGCGTGTTTTCGAAGCTTTGATTATGTTTACAGTGGGCAATATAACATGAGTTCATGTTTCGCGTGTACAAAAACAGTATTTTTCACACAATTTACTTATCTGTACTGCGCTGTTTTCTCTGTCCTAAAAACGGCCTGATAATTTCCTTGTTCTATGAAGTCCCTCCTTCAGAAATACATAACGAGTTCTGATTGGGGCAGCGCTTCCCATGTTGTGATTGGACAGCAGCTTAGTGCACTTTGCCCGGAAAGGTCCCGCCTCTTACCATAACAGGGAGATGCAAGCGCTGAATGCACGCTCTTCTCCACGTGGGAGAGCATCAAGACCACGCCCCCTATTTTGCATGTTCTTGTGGGCGGAGGGTTAGTCAACAAATGGTTCTAGTGACGTCATTACATCCCTGCACTTCCTGCTGTAGTCCGAACCGGCCGTTCGCTGTAGGCTTTGAAAGGGAACTTCTGTTAAATAAAATATCTCGCTTGGCATTGAACTTTGAGCTTTGTACTTTTACAGGCATTATTTATGCTCCAACAGCAACATTTCACACTAACTAAAGTTTGAAAGATGGAATCGCGAAGAACGGGACCTTTAATCCTCTTAATTCTTTGGACAATGTAATGCTCCCAACTATATATAGTATATACACTCACCTAAAGGATTATTAGGAACACCTGTTCAATTTCTCATTAATGCAATTATCTAATCAACCAATCACATGGCAGTTGCTTCAATGCATTTAGGGGTGTGGTCCTGGTCAAGACAATCTCCTGAACTCCAAACTGAATGTCAGAATGGGAAAGAAAGGTGATTTAAGCCATTTTGATTGTTGTTGGTGCCAGATGGGTTGGTCTGAGTATTTCACAATCTGCTCAGATACTGGGATTTTCACGCTCAACCATTTCTAGGGATTACAAAGAATGGTGTGAAAAGGGAAAAACATCCAGTATGCGGCAGTCCTGTGGGTAAAATGCCTTGTTGATGCTAGAGGTCAGAGGAGAATGGGCCGACTGATTCAAGCTGATAGAGGAGTGAAAGTTGCCTTATGTGTCAAAAAGACTAAAGCCCTCTGATACAGGAAAGAAAAGGAGTAAGGGGATGAACACAGAGGTAAAGTGGTGAAATGAATGAACAGTTTATCTAATTGCATTATCTAAATAAATATGAATGTTTGCTAATTAATTCCAGTTATTTTTTACCTTAAACTTTATGTAAGCAGCTGTTCTGGGTGATCAGAATCTGTAAAAAATCATGTCTATTTATAAACATATAGCCTATAATTTGTTTTAAAAGCCTACTGTTTTTACTCAGTTGTGCAAATTTAAGGGGATATTTGGCGTTTTTAAAACATATTTTCTGAAATTAGTAATTATATTTATGTAGGCTAGGTTTATCTAAAATAGCTAAAAAATAAAATAAAATTCACACCAAATGTCAGAATTTCTTAAAAAGTTTAATTTATGGTGAAACCATGAGCATGCATAGTTGTGGAGGATATATACATACATTTGTGTGTGTGTGTGTGTCCCTGTTTATATTAGCCTACATTGTGGGGGAAAAATGTCCCCATAAGGATAGTAAAACCTAAGATTACCTACATTGTGGGAACCAGACAGTGGTCCTCACTTTTCAAAAGGTTTATAAATCATACAGAAGGAGTTTTTTTTTCTTTTTTTCTGAGAGAGTAAAAATGCAGAATGTTTCCTGTGATGTGTGTGTGTGTGTGTGTGTGTGTGTGTGTGTGTGTGTGTGTGTGTGTGTGTGTGTGTGTGTGTGTATTTTTTTTTTAATTATTAAAACACAACTAACATATAAAAACCTTGATACAAGGGGCACCAAGTAAAATCTTGCCTAGGGCAGCAAATTGGTCAGGGCCGGCCCTGGCAGAAGACCCCACCAGGGACCACTTATCTCCACTACAAATAGGGAAAAGAAGCTACAGTTTGCACAAGCTCACCAAAATAGGACAGTTGAAGACTGGAAAAATGTTGCCTGGTCTGATGAGTCTCGATTTCTGTTGAGAAATTCAGATGGTAGAGTCAGAATTTGGCGTGAACAGAATGAGAACATGGATCATCATGCCTTGTTACCACTGTGCAGACTGGTGGTGGTGGTGTAATGGTGTGGGGGATGTTTTCTTGGCACACTTTAGGCCCCTTAGTGCCAATTGGGCATTGTTTAAATACCACGGCCTAACTGAGCATTGTTTCTGACCATGTCCATCCCTTTATGACCACCATGTACCCATCCTCTGATGGCTACTTCCAGCAGGATAATGCGCCATGTCACAAAGCTCGAATCATTTCAAATTGGTTTCTTAAACATGACAATGAGTTTACTGTACTAAAATGGCCCCCACAGTCACCAGATCTCAACCCAATAGAGCATCTTTGGGATGTGGTGGAACATAGACATAGACTTACGCTGCCTATTGGAGCGGACGTATCAGCGTGGCGCCATCTTGGATGTGTCCCCAATGCGCCGCCCCCCGCATTTATTTCTACTGAGGAAGATGTATTCTCAACTACAATGATCATAACTCCCTGAGTTTTTACCGGATTTTCACACGGTTTGGTTTGTTACAAACTGCAGAGACTTAGTTATGAGACAGGATGCTGTCACACATTGAAAAATTCTGCTTTCATGTAGAAAGACTTTGTATTACGAGCTTTAACTATGACATATGGTAGACTATGACATATTGATAAATGTATAAATAAATGAATTTTATATTTTAATAAAGAAACCAGTTTGATTGTTCATTTGGATTTATTTCTCTCACACACTCACACAGGCATATTGATAAATGTATAAATTTTATATTTTAATAAAGAAACAAGTTTGATTTTTCACTTAGATTTATTTCTCTCTCACACTCACTCTCAAACACACACACACACACCTTCTGTAACACATACAAGCTTCCATATATACCAGCTCAGAATTATTATTTTTGTAAAGGCTTAAAGTAAACGTTATAACTCCAGGTCATTCCAGCATCTTACATTACCCTGTCAGGCTTGCAATGGGGATTGGGGAGCTACAATCCTTTAAAAAGAACTGTTTTGCACATCTTCTTGCGCATGCTTGCACTCTGCAACTCCAGGGTAGTTAATTTTGCGATGTGTTGCAGACTTACTTTGTGAAATAGGCCTACAGACACCACAAATGACACAAGCATGAAATGATAATGATGTATAAATTGTAAAATAACCTAAATTATTGTTCAATCTTACTAGTGGAATATAATCCCATGCGATCTGGTAGAAATATTGCGTTATTGCAACCATAAGCTGCATAAAATACAGGCATAATTGCTCGCTCTCCATTGACTCTGAATGCTAGCGTTGAGTGGAGAGACCCAACCAATATGGCGGCGACGCTGGATCACGCTCCAGCACATCATGGGGCGTCTACGTATATGATGTCTATGTGGTGGAACGGGAGCTTCATGCCCTGGATGTGCATCCCACAAATCTCCATCAACTGCAAGATGCTATCCTATCAATATGGGCCAACATTTCTAAAGAATGCTTTCAGCACCTTGTTGAATCAATGCCACGTAGAATTAAGGCAGTTCTGAAGGCGAAAGGGGGTAAAACGCAATATTAGTATGATGTTCCTAATAATCCTTTAGGTGAGTGTATATATTCTCTCTCTCTCTCTCTCTCTCTCTCTCTCTCTCTCTCTCTCTCTCTCTCTCTCTCTCTCTCTCTCTCTCTCTCTCTCTCTCTCTATATATATATATATATATATATATATATATATATATATATAAATGACAGATTAAGTGAAAAACAGGAGCAGGAAAAATGGCCGTAATGGTTTACGAGAGTTTGACAAGGGCCAAATTGTGATGGTTAGATGACGTCAGATCATCTCCAAAACTGCAGCTCTTGTTGGGTGTTCCCGGTCTGCAGTGGTCAGTATCTGTCAAAAGTGCTACAAGGAAGGAACAGGGATGAACAAAAATAAAAACAATCAGTAGCTAATTACAATACGTAATCCCGAGTGAAGCATTTCTAGATCAGATTTGAAACATTAATAAGTAAATGATGACTGTAAATGATGATTCATTTTTGAGTGAACTATCCCTTTAAGAGTGAACAAAAGCTTCAGATATAGCTATGAGAGTTACTTCCTGACATTTTTTCAATTTTCTCTTTTTCCATTCAGGTTGTGGCCCAAATTGACAAGTTAACATCAGATATTGACCTTGACTCAGAAGATGACCTGACACTAGTGTGCTGCAGCGAGGACCGTGGTGACCTCTTGCACAATGAGACATTATCCGAAAACCACTTACTGCACAAACCTCTCCACAACCCAGCCATAGCCAAGAAGCAAGAGTTAGACCTCTACCGCAGGAGCTGTGGAGACTTACCTGCCCTTAATGGACCATTAAAGGCCCCAAACAGCCCTAAAGCCTCCTGGCTCTTTGGATCTGGAGGAAGAATTCATTCTTACGACAAGACACTATATCATGCATTGTGCTGTGATGATGATTATAATGAAGCTAGAGGTGGAATGAGACCATCAATGCTGTCATCCACAGATTCTGTGTTTTCATCTTCACCTCCAAGGTTTTTGACGCCTAGATTTAAGCGTAAAACTTACTCCAGCCCAGACTCGAAGATAAGAGCCCTCCGTAGCTGCAGTACGCAAACTGTTTCTGATAAAAGCACACAAACCCACTTCCCAAACATTCTAGCCAAGCAAAGAGCTGCAAGTGACTACAATAACTAAAACTTCTGCAAGCATCCCAAAAACTTAAAGGACCCCCCCCCCCCCCCCACCCACACACACAGACACACACACACTCCCCCAAGTCTTTTTTTTCATGTTCATCCTGTTCCGATACTATATGACTTTCTTTGTTCTGTGGAACACAAAGTGAAAAAGCTGGATGTGAAAGACGTGGCACTGCATAGTGACAAAAATAAAATCACCATTAAAGAGTGTCCATATGACTTGTTCAAAATCTTGAATATACTCTACCCGTCAAAAGTTTGAAATAATTACGATTTTTAAAATGTTTTTGAAAGAAGGATTTTATGGCACGGCTAAATTTATTTGATGAAAAATACAGTAAAACAGTAATAATGTGAAATTGTCATGATTGCCTGTGTCTGTTTCAGAGACTCTTGTTTTGATATTCTGTTGTCTTGCTGTGCTTCGTTCTCCTCCTGTGGTTTAGTTCCTGATCCTACAGTAAACGTCATAGAGTCAGAGTCAGAATCTCTACACCTCAAGGCCCCCTGAGGAATTATTCGGGGCGTTGGGTGGAGCTTAGTTTGCCATGATGAAATCAAGTATAAAGATGCCAAATCCGGTTGTCTCAGTGCATCAGAGTCAGGTAGTTTAAAGCCCCTTTCACACTGCACGTCAGACCCGCAATATTCCCGGAACATTGCCGGGTCGCCTTCTGTGTGAAAGCACCCACGTCCCAGGATTGATTACCGAATTCGACCCGGGTCGGGGACCTAGTAATATTGCGGTATTCGACCCGGGACGAGTGCTGTGTGAACAAAAGCCGAAACTAATGCCGCAACGTGTACGTAGTTATCGTGCGACTCCTAGAGCTTGTTTTTTCAATAATACAACCCTGCAGTGCCAGAAGAGCTAGTCGGTGTTTTAAACGCAGAGAGTGTTCGTATACAAAAGAAACTAAAATTAAACAAGCAGAAATGTGTGCAAACTGGACACAAGTCGAGACCACGGAGCTCCTTACTATCCGCGCTGAAGCTGAGATTGCTCGCCATTATACGTCACATCAGGGTGTCACGTGTCAACTCGACCCGGGACCGTTAAGCGTTGTGTGTAAAAGCGCACATATTACTGTATTTCGCTGGCAGTGTGAATGGACCAAATCTAGCGGCCCGGGAACAAATGCCGGGTCGCATTATCCGTGTATTTGCTGGAATCGCAGTGTGAAAGGGGCTTAAGAGTTACTGCCACAGTGCCGTCTGTGCTGTGTTTGATGGCTACCCCCAGCTCCTCTACAGCTCTTCCAAAGACAGTGGTGACCGCTACAGCTCCTCCAGAGGTGACAGTGACTGCTACAGCTCCTCCAGAGGTGACAGTGACTGCTACAGCTCCTCCAGAGGTGACAGTGACTGCTACAGCTCCTCCAGAGGTGACAGTGACTGCTACAGCTCCTCCAGAGGTGGCAGTGACTGCTACAGCTCCTCCAGAGGGTGTGGTGACTGCTACAGCTCTTCCAAAGACAATGGTGACCGCTACAGTTCCTCCAGAGGTGACAGTGACTGCTACAGTTCCTCCAGAGGTGACAGTGACTGCTACAGCTCCTCCAGAGATTGTGGTGACTGCTACAGCTCCTCTAGAGGTTGTGGTGACTGCTACAGCTCCTCTAGAGGTTGTGGTGACTGCTACAGCTCCTCTAGAGGTGGCAGTGACTGCTACAGCTCCTCCAGAGGTTGTGGTGACTGCTACAGCTCCTCTAGAGGTGGCAGTGACTGTTACAGCTCCTCCAGAGGTTGTGGTGACTGCTACAGCTCCTCCAGAGGTTGCAGTGACCGCTACAGCTCCTCCAGAGGTTGCAGTGACTGCTACAGCTCCTCCAGAGGTTGCGGTGACTGCTACAGCTCCTCTAGAGGTTGTGGTGACTGCTACAGCTCCTCCAGAGGTTGTGGTGACTGCTACAGGTTTTCCAGGGGTTGTGATGACTGCTACAGCTCCTCCAGGGGTTGCAGTGACCGCTACAGCTCTTCCAAAGGTTGCGGTGACCGCTAAAGCTCCTCCAGGGGTTGCATTGACCGCTACAGCTCCTCCAGGGGTTGCAGTGACTGCTACAGCTCCTCCAGAGGTTGTGGTGACTGCTACAGCTCCTCCAGATGTTGTGGTGACTGCTACAGCTCCTTCAGAGGTGACAGTGACTGCTACAGCTCCTCCAGAAGTGGCAGTGACTGCTACAGCTCCTCCAGAGGGTGTGGTGACTGCTACAGCTCTTCCAAAGACAGTGGTGACTGCTACAGTTCCTCCAGAGGTGGCAGTGACTGCTACAGCTCCTCCAGAGATTGTGGGGACTGCTACAGCTCCTCTAGAGGTTGTGGTGACTGCTACAGCTCCTCTAGAGGTGGCAGTGACTGCTACAGCTCCTCCAGAGGTTGTGGTGACTGCTACAGCTCCTCTAGAGGTGGCAGTGACTGCTACAGCTCCTCCAGAGGTTGTGGTGACTGCTACAGCTCCCCCAGAGGTTGCAGTGACCGCTACAGCTCCTCCAGAGGTTGCAGTGACTGCTACAGCTCCTCCAGAGGTTGCAGTGACTGCTACAGCTCCTCCAGAGGTTGTGGTGACTGCTACAGCTCCTCCAGAGGTTGTGGTGACTGCTACAGGTTTTCCAGGGGTTGTGGTGACTGCTACAGCTCCTCCAGGGGTTGCAGTGACCGCTACAGCTCTTCCAAAGGTTGCAGTGACCGCTACAGCTCCTCCAGGGGTTGCAGTGACCGCTACAGCTCCTCCAGGGGTTGCAGTGACTGGTACAGCTCCCCCAGAGGTTGTGGTGACTGCTACAGCTCCTCCAGATGTTGTGGTGACTGCTACAGCTCCTCCAGAGGTTGTGGTGACTGCTACAGGTTTTCCAGGGTTTGTGGTGACTGCTACAGCTCTTCCAGAGGTTGCAGTGACCGCTACAGCTCCTCCAGGGGTTGCAGTGACTGCTACAGCTCTTCCAGGGTTGCAGTGACCGCTACAACTCCTCCAGGGGTTGCAGTGACCGCTACAGCTCCTCCAGAGGTTGCAGTGACTGCTACAACTCCTCCAGGGGTTGCAGTGACCGCTACAGCTCCTCCAGGGGTTGCAGTGACTGCTACAGCTCTTCCAGGGGTTGCAGTGACTGCTACAGCTCCTCCAGGGGTTGCAGTGACTGCTACAGCTCTTCCAGGGGTTGCAGTGACCGCTACAGCTCCTCAAGGGGTTGCAGTGACCGCTACAGCTCTTTCAGAGGTTGCAGTGACCGCTACAGCTCCTCCAGAGGTTGCAGTGGCCGCTACAGCTCTTACAGAGGTGGAAGTGACCGCTATAGCTTCTCACAAGTTTCTGGTTCTAACATGGTCTTCAGAACCTCCGTGGGGGTATTTTAGATTTATAGATTTTCGGCTAAATTATTATAAATTATTATTGGTGAAGGACTAAAATACTGTTACAAAACTGCAATTATACCAATATTTTTACTGGTAGTGTATTTGTTAGCTTTGAAAACATTTTTTTTAGTCATTCGTCACTAAAAATCTTAGCACTGGCGCTCATTGGTGCCTTTATAAGAGAAACAGTGATTTCTGAATCTTCTTTCTTTCTTTCTTTCTTTCTTTCTTTCTTTCTTTCTTTCTTTCTTTCTTTCTTTCTTTCTTTCTTTCTTTCTTTCTTTCTTTCTTTCTTTTCTGATCTTTTTGGTGAATGGGTTGACAGTCAGAATGATTCCTTCATTAACTACTTTTAAAGATACATCCATAGTGCTTTTTTAAAGCTTTGGTCACATTCATTGTAATTAATGGAAAAGAGCATCCAGACGTCAATCAAAATATGTTCTTTGTGTTTAACAGAAGAATGAAAGTCAGTGGAATGGCATGAGGGTGAGTAATAGTTTAAATTAGTTTGAAATAGAACTGGGCAGTCTGTATTTATGACATTTTTTAACCGATACTTATAATGAATTACTGTCATGGAAAAATCTCTGTTCTCATGGAGTTTGCAAAAAAAAAAAAACGATTTAAACATTGTTTTGATTCATTATGAGGCATTATGCCAATATCGAAACAATCATGCATCTCGGCAGAACATTAACACCATTCCAAAGCCCCCTAACGAGTGAGAATTGGTTTCAGTCACACCCACACTGCGCAGTAAATAGACACAGTTAAATTAAGCGAGGGGTACACTCCCCCAAAGAAATACTAGAATATAAATAATGTGCTTTATGTTAGCCTGTTTTTTTTTTTTTTTTTTTTTTTTTTTTTTACATTTATTTACATTATACAAGTATATTATTAATAGAATTATGGGGAAAAAAAAACTTTCTAGCAGACATTTCTTTCCAAACCATCTCTCACCAGGACATCAATTAATAAGTATCTCCTGTAATGTATGCACACGTTTACCATAGTAACCATATATAAGATGAAAAAAACTGCTGCATTAGCCCTTCTCTCTCACACACACACAAAAAGAAATGAACAAAATGACAGAAATGATTTTTACAGTGTTTAAAGAAGATCCATTTATTACTGGTAGTTGCTAAAATTCATATTTGCATACAAGGCTCATATAGGATCATTACTGCCATAATTAGGGTTAATGATTCGAACAATCCTCTAACTGAATTGCATTTAGCTGTGCAGCTCATTCTATGCTGTTTGTGCTGCAGACATGAATCATAACTTCATACTGTGGCTTATTGAGGAGAGGTGGGTTATTACTTTTCTACGTGATTAGATTTATGATTTTTGCCATGTGGAACATAAAACTGGTAAAAAATATTCATAGATTTGTTAAATTTAGAGACCAGAATATCATATTTTACAACCAGAATTAGCTTTTTGGGCGAGTAATAAACCATATATAGAGACTCAGCTAACAGGGAACCTTCTCAGAACTTAACATTCTGCCAAGGTTCTATGAAAGTTGTGAAAAAACATTCTTCCAGCAACGATAACAGTTGCACCCGCTGTGGGTAAGTTACAACTTAGCCTAGTTTTGCCGTAAAGGTGCACCAAGTTACGACTACTAAATTATTGGTAACACTTTAGAATATTGGTCATTAATGATTAATTAACATCATTAGTTAATAACTTAACTAATTTGTGATACAGAGTTCCTTTCTGCCTAATGGTTGTTAATATTGCATTACACATTTATTTCTGTGTAGTTATTCATTAATGACAGAACAGTATTTTAAAGTTTTACCAAATATTTTTGTGTTGCACCATTAAACTTATTTGAAACGTAACTGCATGCATAATATTTACGGAAGCCTCCGACCAAGAGTTATGTAGCAGACTGAATGAATTGCATCAATAAGCTTTTTGCAGCATCCCCCCAGATTGCGATTTGTTGGATGTCCCTTGGATTGTTAAGTATACTTTAAAAGCTGTGCGGAAATAACTGTGTGCGAGATGGACCGGAATGCGGAAATGACCTTTAGCAAAACATTAACATAACATATTTTTTTAACTGGGAACAGCACAGCAGAATGCTAAAAAACAAACAAACAAAAAAAAAACATTTGAAAACAAAACAACAATGCCCAGGCAACTACCACACACATTTCTTTGGAAAATGAATACTCCTTATTATATTTTTACTTCATTTGTGTTCTACAGAATAAAGAAATAAAAGTTTTTTTTTTTTTTTAATGGCTGAGTAAATTATGGCAGAATTTGGGTGTACTGTCTCTTTAAGCATAATTTTACAAGGATAAAATGCCCAGCGGTGTCTGTAATCATCTGTAGACAGTGTAGCAGGTCAGACGGAGGAAATTAATTAAGAGACAAGACTCACTGTCCATAGTGTCAAACACATTAGCTGTGCCGTATCTGAACTTTGACATTGCGGGCCCATTCCTTCAAAATACCTCACAAGGCCGTGATCTGAGTTCATCTATCAGTGTGAGTGAGGTAATTTAATTGGAGTCTAAATCATAAAGCTTTACCTCAGGGCCATTTCAAGTGGAGACGACTGTTATGCAATCATCTATAATAAAAAGCCAATCACTTAAACTGCCTTCAAGGGACACTGTGCAGTTCTTTTTATGGAACACCTTTTAATCCTTTACACAAGTATAGAGACCAATTATAACTAAGGAAATCATAAGGCTGAAGATTAGAGTTTAGAGGAATTGAGTGCACTCAAAAATGAAGATGTTGTCATACCACTATAAAAAAAAAGTTATTTTAATTAATATGGTAAAATTTAAATGAACTGGAATTAATATTATTGAATTAATAAATAATTAAAATATATATTAATATTATTTAACAGGACAGAATCAGCCAGACTACATTTGTTTACACCAGTGTGAATTTAGTATTATTTATATCCATCATGGTTTTTGTTGATATTTTTAATTAGATATTATTTCTATATACAAAATGACTATGTTTTAGTAATTTTGTTATGTTCTTTTTTTCATTTTGATTGGCTTTTGTTTCATTTTTTTGCTTCGTTTTTTCTATATAGTTTTTATTACGTTTTGGTATATTTAGTTTAGTAGTTGTTTGTTGTACTGCAACTTAAACTAAACAAAAATGAGAAATGTTGCTTTGTCAACTAGCTAAAATAAAGTTTTTATATTTATTTTTTCAGTTAATGTTTATTATTTATTTATTTATTAGTATTATTATGTCACGGTTATGTTTAGTTTCTTTGTATCTAAGGGAATGTTTACACAAAAACGGTTTCCACTGAAAAGGGAAAACTATTTATGTGTTTTGCCATTCATTTTAACGACAAAGGCGTTTTGGGGGCCTGAAAAAGCAAAGGTTTTGAAAATGATGCCTTTAACGTATCCATATAAAAAACAAAAACATGTATTTGTGAAATTGTCATGGGCATGCATATTATGTTCACGCATGCATATTACATGTTTGCCGGTGTTTCTTAACAAAGTGACATCGCCAACTACTGGCCTGGCATGCAAAATAAAGAGTTTTTAGTAATTTTTGCAGACCTGTGTGAATGGGGATGATTTTGACAACCTTGCCATTTGTTTTTAGTACATTATTGTCATGTAAACATACCCTTAGTTTGGTTCTACATGTTTCCTGTGATGTAATTCCTTGTTTATTTCCTGATTATTTAGTAGGCTACCTGTGTCTCATAGAGTGATGCAGGTATAACAGAAGCAAGTTAGCATTTTAGCACTTCCATTCCATCGTCCTGAAGTCAATGGTTTTTTTTTAATGGGATTTCGTTAAAATGACTGAAATAAGGTCTTTGGTGAGTACAAGCTCAAGACACTTTCACGTTTTTTTCTACGACATAAAATACACCAGTATTACCCCACTCGTGATTTTTTTAAGCTGTTATGTGTCTTGAAAACAGCATTTGCTAACAAGTGGCTAAATGGGACTACAGAGGCCGTCGAGGAGATTAAACGTGATCACGTGAACAGGTGAACTCAAATGTTCTGTGAAAATGTTTTGAGATGAAAACTGAAAGACTTGTCGGAAGCTTAGTGAGGGTGACGTTGAAGTCGAGCGACCATAGTGTACTTCGTTTATAACCTACCTTTAGCTTTTTACTTGTGGCGACTGCAAGCTTCAAAATTCAAAGTTGTGTTCGTCTGTGATAATCATCTTGATGGACAAAAAGTGCAAGTATCATAAACTTGTGTTGATCAGAAGCTTGTTTTTTTTTGCAATAATCCAAAAGTCTATGTCGACCATCATTTTGTTGAGAGAACCGGTGTGCCGCAATTCCCGCTTGGCCTCCAAAGTGGCATCATACCTACACTCTATTTAGTTCCCTTGTTTGCTTCTCTGTATATACACTCACCTAAATGATTATTAGGAACACCTGTTCAATTTCTCATTAAGGCAATTATCCAATCAACCAATCACATGGCAGTTGTTTCAATGCATTTAGGGGTGTGGTCCTGGTCAAGAAAATCTCCTAAACTCCAAACTGAATGTCAGAATGGGAAAAAAAAGGTGATTTAAGCAATTTTGAGTGTGGCATGGTTGGTGGTGCCAGACAGGCCGGTCTGAGTATTTCACAATCTGCTCCGTTACGGGATTTTCATGCTCAACCATTTCTAGAGGTTACAAGGAATGGTGTGAAAAGGGAAAAACATCCAGTATGCGGCAGTCCTGTGGGCGAAAATGCTTTGTTGATGCTAGAGGTCAGAGGAGAATGGGCCGACTGATTCAAGCTGACAGAAGAGCAACTTTGACTGAAATAACCACTCGTTACAACCGAGGTATGCAGCAAAGCATTTTTGAAACAACAACGTGCACAATTTTGAGGCGGATACCACTCATCCCCACTACAATTTGCACAAGCTCACCAAAATTGGACAGTTGAAGATTGTTGTCTGGTCTGATGAGTCTCGATTTCTGTTGAGACATTCAGATCGTTGAGTCAGAATAAACAGGCGTACCCAGAATGAGAACATGGATCATGCCTTGTTACTACTGTGCAGGCTGCTGGTGGTGGTGTAATGGTGTGGGGGATGTTTACTTTAGGCCCCTTAGTGCCAATTGGGCATCGTTTAAATACCACGGCCTAACTGAGCATTGTTTCTGACCATGTCCATCCCTTTATGACCACCATGTACCATCCTCTGATGGCTACTTCCAGCAGGATAATGCACCATGTCACAAAGCTCGAATGGTTTCTTGAACATGACAATGAGTTCACTGTGCTAAAATGGCCCCACAGTCACCAGATCTCAACCCAATAGAGCATCTTTGGGATGTGGAGAAATGGGAGCTTCGTGCCCTGGATGTGCATCCCAGAAATCTCCATTAACTGCAAGATGCTATCCTATCAATATGGGCCAATATTTCTAAAGAATGCTTTCAGCACCTTGTTAAATCAATGCCATGTAGAATTAAGGCAGGTCCATTCAAGAAACTTCATTACATTTGTGTTTACGTAATCTCCAACAATCTTCTGTTTTTCCATCAACTTAATAAAGACTCTTTCGTTGTGCTCTCTCTATAGCCACAAACATGACATATTATTTATAATTCATGAATTTTAGTTAATGATAATAACCCTGGTTTACAGGATTCAAAGTCATTTTTAAGGTTCAGATCAAACAGAAAAAGTAGCTGCACTCTTTCACAATGTTGCTCTCTGTACATAATCTTTCCTTTTAAACCAAAAGACATTACAACCTTCCCTCTGTTCATGCTGTTCTCATCACATTTCGTTCACTGGAGGATCGGTTCTCCTGATACTGGAATATTGCAGTTGCTATTAAAATGGTCATACTCAGGAGTGATTATAGACTGAGGAAGTTCCATGTCAAGAACTTCCAACAAGACACACTTGCTGGAATCTCCCTGTGGCTCTGTGCCTGAAACTGTTTGTGCTGAGAATTACATTGTGAGAGTCTGTGACAGAACTAGACAGTCTTTAATGACTACATGCTGTGATGCTGACACCGTGCAAACACTTGTCTTTACACTTATATTGACCATATCAAGCTCAGTAGTTCAACTCTGTTATGGGAAAAATCATAGGGAACAACTTTAGAGAATAGTTAAAGTTCAACATGAAATGTAAAGTCATTTTCTAAATGCCTGCTTGGTAACACTTTACAATAGGTCAATAGGTGATAACCCTCTAATCCATACAGGGCCAAGTCTGCCTTAGAAGCCAGAGCCTATTTCGCGGCCGGTCATGCTAGATCCGCTCTTCACTCAATGGAGGCTTTTAAGTGTTTCAAGCCAAACTCTGTGCTATGGATGAGTCCGGCCCATACCCTGCCCTATGCGCTACTAAGACAATGACCCAGGTAATCGGCCATGCAATGGCCATCTTGGTGGTTCTCAAGCGCCACTTATGGTTCAATTTAACGGAGATCTAGATGCGCTCTGCAGTAGACGGCTTCTCCGAACGCTTTATTAAAAGCCCAGATGTCGTCACTAGCTCTGAGCCACTTCTTGCCGAAATGTTCCAGTTCCACTGCTACGAGTTACCTGAGGTCCTTGTCGACTCAGCAGCTTATAAAGCCTGCATCAATGTCTGGCAGAGCAGACTCTTTCCCTTCAGCACCAGGGTCCCTACCCAAAAACAAACACCTTCTCAAAAGAGCTCTTCGCCTCCTCACATGCTCTCTGGCAGCACAGGCGTCAGTCCCCCGCCCCAGTGTTATAATGATAATTGTGGCATCACTGGCCCCATAATATTAAGCTTGTTTTATCAGGATAATGATACTGCATTAGCAGTGTCTCAGTCACTAATCTCTTCATGCACATGGGGCTAAACTGGGACAAAAGTTTTAATGGGGTTGCTTGTAATCATACCCATTAGCCTCTCCTTCATTCATTGAGTTTCCTGATTGACACATAATGTTCATTTATTCCATATATAACGATCCCTTAATGCTGGTTTCCAGCCCCTTCAGAATGCTTATATTCAATTCTCATCAGACCTCTGCAGACAAGGTCTTGAGCCTAATTAATCAAATTAAAGAATCCATTCCTCAGCCTCTCCATTAATCAAGCTGTGTGATGTGAATATAAAGTGACCTTACTGGAAGAGACTCCATCAACCATCAAACCACAAACAGGCTGCACGATACGCACACTCTCATACTTCTCTACAGTAAGCACTGTGACTGAAAAAAGGCAGGCTGCAACTGTTTTCTTTTCTACCTGGTTTAACTCATTTTGTTGGTATAAATTAGGTTTATTCTGTGCTATTAAATCATATTTTTTTCCACTTAAATAAAACTAATTTAGGTGTTACCATTTTTAGGCTACTATTTGTTTCTGTGTTTTTGAAAGGAACCCAAAAATGAAATTCTGCCATTGCTTATTGACCTGTATGATTTTTCCCCCCTTATGAAACACAACAGGTCTCTAGTCCATGCAATCATAATGAATAACAACTGGAGCTTTCAAGATTCAAAAATAACTCATAAAACACAAAAGTTATATACACTCACCGGACACTTTATTAGGAACACATGTTCAATTTGCTTGTTAACGTAAATATCTAATTGTCCAATCACAGGGCAGCAACTAGGCTTGTAGACATGGTCAAACCGATCTGCCGAAGTTTAAAAAGGCAACTGATCATCAAAAAGGGGAAGAGAGGTGATTTAAGTGATTTTGAATTTTTCCAGTGATCTGCAGTTCTGTGGGAGAAAATACCTTGTTGAGGCCAGAGATCAGAGGAGAATGGCCAAACTGGATCAAGCTGATAGAAAGTAACTTGTAACAACCAGAGTCTCAAGACGAGCATCTCCAAGCACCCAAGTCGAACCTTGAAACAGATGGGCTTCAGCAGCAGAAGACATACTGGTGCCTCTCCTGTCAGCTAAGAACAGGAAACTGGACAAAAGAAGATTAGAAAATCGTTGCCTGGTCTGATGAGTCTCGATTTGTGCGGCGTCATTCAGATGGTAGGGTCAGAATTTGTCGTAAACAACATGAAAGCATGGATCTATCCGGCCTTCTATTACCGGTTCAGGCTGCTGGTGGTGTGTTGGACATTTTCTTGGCACACTTTGGGCCCCTTGGTACCAATTGAGCATTGTTTAACTGCCACAGCTTGAGTATTGTTGCTGACCATGACATCCCTTTATGACCACAGTGTACATTTTCTGTTGCTGGAACTCATCATACAGGCACATGGTTTCTCTTATCATTGCTATGCTGATGACACACAGCTCTACTTTACATTTCAACCAGTGGGAAAGTCAAAGATGATCCCACAGTAGCTGTACGAATCTCAAGCTGTCTGGAGGACATCTCGGCATGGATGAAGGAACATCACCTGCAGCTCAACCTGGCAAAGACTGAGCTTCTCGTCTTCCCTGCCAATATTCTACAGCACAATTTCACCATCCAGCTAGGCTACAAGGAGTAATCTTTGGGACCAACTTACCTTCAAAAACCACATTGCAAAGACATCAGGAAGATCAGGCCTTTCCTAAAGGACCACAGCAATGCTCTTCTGGCCTGACTTCCATCGTGTGCAATCAAACTTCTACAAATCATTCAGAACGCAGCGGCACCTCTTGTCTTCAACGAACCCAAAAGGGCCCATGTCACGCCTCTCTTCATCTCTCTGCACTGGCTACCACTCGCTGCTCGCATCAACTTCAAGGCATTGATTCTTGATTACAGATCTACCACAGGCTCAACACCCAGATACTTCCACTTGCTCTTATGAGACAACACCCCTACCAGAAACCTGTGACCGGTATGTGAGCGACTGTTTGCGGTACCATCACAGAGAGGCACAAAATAACTCTCCAGAACTCCCTTTATTCACTGTTCCTGGCTGGTGGCAGCTGAAACTTTATCTTTTCTGTGAGCACTTGACCTCATCATAAAACATAAAAGAATATACACTCACCTAAAGGATTATTAGGAACACCTGTTCAATTTGTCATTAAAGGGTTAGTTCACCCGAAAATGAAATTGATGTCATTGATGACTCACCCTTATGTCGTTCCACACCCGTAAGACCTCCGTTTGTCTTCAGACACAGTTTAAGATATTTTAGTCCCAGAGCATATGCAGTCAATGCCCACTGTACTGTCCATGTCCAGAAAGGGAATAAAAACATCATCAAAGTAGTCCATATGTGACATCAGTTGGTTGATTATAATCTCTTGAAGCGTCGAAAATACATTTTGGTCCAAAAATAACAAAAACGACAACTTTATTCAGCATCAGTCTTCTCTTCCGTGTTTGTTTTCAAACTTCAAATAAAGATTCAGATGGCCATGTGCTGCATATGCTCTGGGACTAAAATAGAAAATATCTTAAACTGTGTTCTGAAGATCAACGGAGGTCTTACGGGTGTGGAACGACATTAGGGTGACATTACCTTGAGGCGGATAGGCTACAACAGCAGAAGACCCCACCGGGTACCACTCATCTCCACTACAAATAGGAAAAAGAGGCTACAATTTGCACAAGCTCACCAAAATTGTTTTCTTTAGTGCCAATTGGGCATCTTTTAAATACCAAAGCATTGTTTCTGACCATGTCCATCCCTTTATGACCACCTTGTACCAATCCACTGATGGCTACTTCCAGCAGGATAATGCACCATGTGACAAAGCTCGACTCATTTCAAAATGGTTTCTTGAACATGACAATGAGTTCACTGTGCTAAAATGGCCCCCACAGTCACCAGATCTCAACCCAATAGAGCATCTTTGGGATGTGGTGGAACGGGAGCTTCATGCCCTGGATGTGCATCCCACAAATCTCTATCAACTGCAAGATGCTATCCTATCAATATGGGCCAACATTTCTAAAGAATGCTTTCAGCACCTTGTTGAATCAATGCCACGTAGAATTAAGACAGTTCTGAAGGCGAAAGGGGGTCAAACGCAATATTAGTATGATGTTCCTAATAATCCTTTAGGTGACTGTATGCTTTCACTTTCCTTTAATCCTCACTATTTTAGCTTATGCTCAGTGCTTTAAGTGGCCCAAAAGAAGTGCCGGTACTCTATTAATTAATTAATTAATTTTTTTTTTTTACTGACTCCTCTCCTCCCCTGAAGTAACAACAACTATATTGAAGTGGTTTTATACGTAGGTTTGCCAACTTCTGGAAAATAAAATAAGGGACAATCGTGGTTCTTTAAGAAAATAAGGGACATAATAAGGGACACTCAAAATATGTGTACTGTACCACACAATGTAGTTATTTCAGTGTCTGCAGTTAAGTGTGTGTATAAAGGCTCTCAGACAAACACATTTGAGTCATTCTGTGTCAAAATCTGCCAAATTTCTGAAAATTTCCAATAAATTAAGAAAAAAAGACAAAATATTTAATGTGATGAATGTATATTTACTGAGTAATTCAATATTTTGTAGTGGGGGTCAGAATTACAATTTTCACGGGGGTGTAAAAATGACTTTAGAAAGATGGCATCATTATTTTATTTTCACACAGAGATTGGTAGGTCTATTAGTGAAATCTGTTGACTTTAGAAATCTTTGTTGCATTATAAGCCAACGGTGACATTTCAAAAAAAGGGAAAAAGCACTTGTGTTTTTTTTTTTTTTAAAGTTTGCACACCTGTAATTAACTTGGAAGATACCTTAATATCCTTTTAGATTCCAATTCTTAAAACACTTTTTACTTTTGGTTCCTTAATTTTAAGGCCCATTAATTTCCAGAGATATATGGATCTCAATGTGGCTCCATGGGTTACAAAATCCCAAAATACAAAATCAGACATTGGTTAGAGTAGCATAAGTTATGCTACTCTAAGCAATGTCTGATTTTGTATTTTGAGCACTTACAGATGAATCGCGTGCTGTATTCCTCACTTGTAAGTCGCTTTGAATAAAAGAATGATATGAATAAATGTCAATTTTCTGAAGGCTTCTTCCAGCAGGATAACTCGACATGTCACAAACCTCAAATCATCTCAAACTGGTTTCTTGAACATGACAACGATTTCAATAAACTAAAACTGACTCCACAGTCACCAGATCTCAATCCTTGATTCACATCATAGATGAGCAGCCGTCAAATCTGCAGCAACTGCGTGAAACTATCATGTCAATATCGACCATAATCTCTGAGGAGTGTTTCCAGCACCTTGTTGAATCTGTGCCACGAAGAATTAAGTCAAATCTGAAGACAAAACCCCATACTAGCAAGGTGTACCTAATAAAGTGCTGGTGAGTGTGTGCATAACATAAATATACATGATATATCATAAGTCATATAACTGTTCAATATTTCTCAACCGCTGTACCCTTTAAAGTCTGACATATACAATAATAATCTATTTTTGTTTAACAGTTTAATGCCCTTCAGACCAAAAAAAAAAAAAAAAGTTTGCATTTGTTTTTGTTGAATATCATATTTGATGTTCAAAAAGCATATCGGGCAATTATGGCTCATATAAGTGATAATATGGAGCTCATACTTGAGGAGGAAAAACACCTAAATTTAATTCAGATTCAAACTAAGCAAAATATGTAATTTGGGGCAGTTTTGGCAGAAAGGTAAAATTAATTCTGATAGTTTGTAATGTAAATACTTGCATAAAAAGCATATAATTATCTATTGTCACTCTAATATCACGCAATAATGTCCTAGATTATATTTCAATGTTTTATTCTGGAGGGGAAACTGTAAATATACAAATGATTGCCGCTTTCATATATTGTAATATATTGGAGAATATAAATATTAAATCCCATATATGTGAATATATTGCCTAATGTATTACATGATATTTTTCAATATACTGCAATATATTTTTGTTTCGTTAGGGGTAGCCATTAGTCTGTGAGTTTTGAAGAAAAAGGCAAGTTAGTCTACTGCTACAAAGGGGACGTCTAATTTCCACTTCAAAATGGCCATAGTCTGAACGGTCATGGTGGTAGTTTGGAGGCCGACACTGTTACTCTAATCTACACCGCACAGACTTTCAAACTCGTCTTGATCTTTAAACAGGCCCAATGTCCCTTTGTAGCCGAGCCATGTTCCATTGGGTCTGGCTGAACAGGGCGTCTCTTTACAGGGTGTGAAATGTCTGGACTCTTCCTCTATCCCTGTCATAACTCGTGTGTCCTGATTCCCTCAGGCGCTGTCAGGCGTGCAACACTGAGTGGAAGAGCTCAGCGAAGACTGGCGCTCCCTGAGAAGCGTATCCAGCCAAGAGACCATCTGTCATAGTGAATAACTGCGTGACAGCACAAATACAGTCCTTCCTCACTAAAACCCCAACTAGCACTGAGAACTGAGGGCTTGGAATGAAAAGAACTGATCCAAACAAAACAGTTCATGTCATAGTGGAAGGGAATGAGTGAAAATAAAAGCAAACAATCATATATTCAAGATTGCTATATTCTCTTTGAAGGCCAATCATTTGGGTGTAAGTTGTTATATATCATGTCTAGGTGATTCAAATTGCTCACATTTATCATTATTAGCAGGTTAATTTTAGCATAGAGTGGTTAATTAGTTAGTTAGTTAGTTAGTTAGTTAGTTAGGTAGCTAGCATGGTCTAGTTTGCCCCTACCGCTAGATGACACCCATGCTGTGAATAACGAGTGAAAATGACTGATAGATCACACACAGTATATTAACAGGGATTCATGTGTTAACAGGACAATTGCCATTAAGGTGAAACTAAATGCTAACATGACATTTTCATTCAACTTTTATATAATATAATATAATATATCCTATCCTATCCTATCCTATCCTATCCTATCCTATCCTATCCTATCCTATCCTATCCTATCCTGTCTATCACATCACATCACATCACATCACATCACATCACATCACATCATATCATATCATATCATATCATTTCATATCATATCATATCATATCATATCATATCATATCATATCATATCATATCATATCATATCATATATCATGAGACATCTCCATACACCGCGGGTCTACTTACGATGAAATCGCCATTTTGCGCTGCCATGTTTCTACAGTAGCCCTAAATGGACAAACTGCTCTACAGAGCGCTAGCTACACTCTGCTGTCTCAGACGACGACATCTTTGTCCTGTGTCGACCACCATAGCTTCTCTGTGTGCTTCAAAAGAGAGGGGTGAACTGTGGGCAGTTGCAAATAATTTCACTTAATTTTTGTTTTAATTATCATTCAAAATAAGGCTGGTTGTGGACCGTGTTATTTTGGTATTATACTATTATTGTTTTTTTTATTACTAATTAAATTTTTTTTTTTTTTTTATTAACGGTTTAGTAATTTTGTTTTGTGTGTTTTTGTCATTTTATTGGTTCTTGTTTTTTTTTTCAGTTTAATTTGATTATTTTACTAAATCAAGCTAAAACAAAATATATTTTATTACAAGTTGAATTTTTTATGATTTTCCCCCACTAAAATAACCCTGGTCGTCAGCTCTGTGTGAGGGACACACTTGGCTGTTTTTGATTCAAAACAGCACTGCCCCCTCTGTCCATAAGCGAGGACTACAATCTGTCAACACAACATGAAAACTACAATTCCCAGAAGCACGAGCTTTTCTGCATGACGTCATGCTGCACGGATGAAAACAGTCGCTGATGATACTATTTATTCCAATGCAAAAGACAGATTGCGTTTACTGATAGATATATTCATCGATTCTGAGCCAAAAAAAGAAAACACGTCATCGCGTGCGGCTGTAGGCTATAATACGTGCATTAGATCAATGGCGTCATCAGAGTGGCGTCTGTCTTTAAAGCTGCTGGATCAACCATCTTTTCCCAAGTCGGTGCTGCAGTTTCCGGAGACTGAACCTGGAGATGTTCCTCCCGGCGAGTATCGGGTCTCCACTCTCAAGCAGCTGGTGTCAGCACAGATCCCAGATACCATACCTGATCCCGAGCTCATAGGTAACATAGAATACAACGCATAAGACTCATAATATTAAGTCATAATATTAGGTGACAGTATGGCAGTATTAATACAGGTAGCCTACATGTCATATGATTACAGTTTTAATAAATTAGTTAAAATGATATAGCCTTTATTTATAAGGTTATAATCTGATGTTGTTGACCAAAGTCACATTAAAACCATTAAAGGTGTCCAGCCCGTTATTACTGCAATCCTTTTAAATGTAGCCTATTCCTGTAGACTAAATACTATTTTATTAGTGCTTATTTTATATTGTTATTTTGTATTAGAACGCAATCTAAAGCAAAACATTGCTTTGCTGATAGAACTATAGTAGTAAATACTTACCATTGCTATGCCAGTATGCTAACTAATAATACTTGTGAATTCATTGGAGTTATGTGGTTCAGGTGAATAGTTAATATTCCAACTGTTGGTACCAATTCCAATTTTGCTTTTAACTGCTAGTTACAAGCAATAGTTCTCTGTTTGTTTCCTAGTCATAGTAGTAACAATCCTAATAGGTACTAGCATCTGTTCCAAGTACGTATTCATGACACACTGTCTTTCCCAGTTGTTAGTTGTAACATTTCTCATATTAATAATAATAGCTTTTTTGCTTCTCATATCTAATGACTAGTCAGAAAGACTACTTTATAGTTTTAATCTTACTAGTTGGATGCAATTTTATAGTTGAAGGCAGGATAGGCAATTTGTTCCAGAAACAATTTTTGTTATGCTGGTTGAAAGTCTCTTCACATCCTGATAGCAATCTCTAAGCAATCTCTGTCAAGCTTTTCAGATTTTTAATCTAATCAATTACACTGTGTGGCATACAACACATCAAATTTGGCTGAGAAATTACTCCCAAAAGTTAAAAAATATTAAAGTCATTATTGTGTAAAAAAACTAGGCATTACAAAAAGTAGTTTCAGAAAGAATTTTTTTTTGGTTAAACTATACCTTTTTATTAATATGGAAATATTAAAATGTACTCTTAATAAGTAGGTGTCAGTAGATATGATAAATGTCTGATTGAGTCATTCATTTGATTTGTTCATTCAGGAGTGAAGTAAGCCAAAATGGTTCTTTTTATGAAAAGGGTAAATGTAAATGTTCTCTTTATGGTCATTTGAATCATTGGTTCACCCAAATTCATTCAAAACGTGGATTCCGAAATCAAACACCACAGTGTATTGCATGTTGTCACCGTTTGTATATATTCATTTGATAAGTGCCCTGGCTTGTAGATATATACATGGCAAAATTGTAGTCATCCTATTTTTATATACTTAAATGCATATTGCCCACTGTGCTCTGGGTGGAGGTGGCACAGGTGCGTGGGCCCTTTCACCGTTTTAATTTGCAGCTTTAATTAGGGGTTCAAGCCTGAAGGGCTGAAACCCTATTGTTATTGTTAATTTTCCCATGATGCATCATTCTCCATCTAAAACTGATCGGGCAGACCAAACCGTAAGTCGCAGAGACTTGAAACTTTCAGGGCTGGTGGTACTCACACCGACTACCTACGCCACCGAGGCACGCCCCGATCGGCCTGACAGGGGCGCTACAGCGAGCAAAAGTACGAAACGGCTCATAACTCCTTAACCGTTAGGCGTGGGCTCAAGTGTCTTATATCGTTGGAATCCTTGGCTCTGGACGGACAAAACGTATGCCTCGGATTGCCTCGTCACCCTGGGAAAAATTTCGGGAATTTTGGCATTTTCCAAAAACCTACTTTTGCGAACTAGTCCTAGGTTTTTGGCGCGACCGGAACCAAACCAGCGCAGCCAGATTCTCTGGAGTCTGAATGTCAATAATTATTAAAAAAAAGTGCAAATTTGGGTTCACGGTCCCTAAGGGCTGCCAAAACGTTTGAGGTGGGAGGGGCCCCTTTTACTCAATTGGCTATTACTCGTCAACGGAACGAGATATTTTCACCAAACTCAGCACGCCTATGTAAGAGCTCACTCTGTGGCTGCGTGAAAAAGGACACGGCGGACCGCCACTCGGTGGCGCTATAGCAACTAAAAAGCTGTCAAAATGATGCATTTCTATGGAAAATCCCATTCAGTGGCTGAAAGCTGCCCTCTTCCTGCCTGATTTGCATACAGCGTCACCAAATCAAGCGTGCGCATGCGTCACGTGATGCTAAAGAAGCTGGCAGACTTTAATGGTGCTTCAACTCTTATAAAGGGGAAAAATGCTCCATATTATTCTGTGCAAAACGACCTTTAAATGACCGAAAAAGGGTCTGCTCTGCGCAAAACTTCACCAAATCGGCTGAGGACGTGCGCCATATTATCCCAAAGAAGCGTGCAAACTTTTACGGAGATCGGGCCATCGGTAGAGGTTTTACAGTTTTAAAGGTTAAAAAAAGCACCACATTCGCATTATAAATGAGCTGAAAATATGAAAATCGACATTTTTCCCCCCCGATGGGCATGTCAAAACGCTTGATAAAGTTTTTGTAACCAGCAGCCCGAAAATCAAGTTCTCAGACCCTATCGTTGTTTTTTTTATAGGCTTTTTAAGGCTCTTTTTATGCCCTTTTTATTAGGGGTTCAAGCCTGAAGGGCTGAAACCCTATTGTTATTGTTAATTTTCCCATGATGCATCATTCTCCATCTAAAACTGATCGGGCAAACCAAACCGTAAGTCGCAGAGACTTGAAACTTTCAGGGCTGGTGGTACTCACACCGACTACCTACGCCACCGAGGCACGACCTGACGGCCTGACGGGGGCGCTACAGCGAGCAAAAGTACGAAACGGCTCATAACTCCTTAACCGTTAGGCGTGGGCTCAAGTGTCTTATATCGTTGGAATCCTTGGCTCTGGACGGACAAAACGCATGCCTCGGATTGCCTCGCCCTTCAGGCGCCAATTTCGAGATATTTTGGGTTTTTTGAAAAACCTACTTTTGTAAACTTCTCCCACATATTTTCCCTGATTGGAACCAAACCACTGTAGAAATGTTCTTTGGAGAGAGACTTTTAATAATTATGAAAAAAATTCAATTTTCCAATTCATGGTCGCTAAGCGGAACCAAAATGTTCAACTGGTCGGGGGCCACTTTTACGAAAATTACTATAACTTGTGAATGGAAAGAGATATTTTCGCAAAAGTTGGGTCACTTGTCTATGAGCTAATACTTCGGTCACTTGATAAAAATTGTGATGATTGTCCTCTTGGTGGCGCTATAACATGAAAAAAACACAAAAACGGCTATTACCACACGACGACTAGTCCGATTGACTTGAAAATTGGTGTGCGGTGTCTTGGCCCTAGCTACCATTTAGACCTATGAGGACATTGGCGTATCTCAAAAAACATGGCCGCCATAGGCCAATGAAATTTGAGCACCTATTATGTTTATGGGTCTGTAATCACGTGGTGTTGCACACATCCGCAAAATATTGCATATCATATGACAGTTCTCCTCATGGTGAACAACTTTGCCTCTTGGGCCATTGCTGTCAATCAAATCGTTAATTAAATATTTGTAATTATGTCAAAAACCTACTTTTGTGAACTTGTCCCTGGTTTTTTGCCCAATCAGAACCAAACCAGTCTAGGACATTTCTTTGGACTCTTTAGATCAATAACTATCAAAAAAAAAGTTGAACTTTTGCATTTAAATAGCTATAACAGGGCCATTTCACAAAGAGGCGTGGCAAAATACACTCAAAAGCCTATAAATCCTAAGGGGAAACTCAAAACTTCACGAAAATTGTTGGGTATATATGGCATAACATGCTGATGAAGCATGCAATGTTTTTAAAGAGATCGGACTATAGGTAGCACTATAACTGTGAAAAAGCTTTAAAAACCATACATTTCCTACACTGAAAAAAAAATTGGAGTGACATTAACTTAAAAAAAGCTAGGCAACTTTTTCCACACAAAAAGTGCTTGTAATATTTACTCGGGCTATTCTAAGTAATATTTACTTACTAGAACCACTTATTTTTTTATGTAAAATACACAAGTAAATTGTACTGGCAATACTCATCTATAGATTGTAAGTTTCAAACTGAGTTTTGCATGATGCCCCCAGAATGCATTGTGGCAGGAAGCATGTCACCATTGTTGAGATTCTTAGGCTGAATCTTGATATCTGTGTGTGAGAAAAGCTTGCAGGAGTTCAAAGTGCTTAGTGTACAGTCTGTTATAAAACGTATTTAACTTTTCTGGTTAAAACTGTGATGGATCTTTTTCTAGAATAAAACAAGGTTAATAGTATATTGCTCATACTCAGGTATAAGATTGGTGAATTAAGCCACTACACAATGATCTTTGAGCTACAGGAATGTCTTTCCTGTAGCTCAATGAGTAGAGCATGGCGCTAGCAACGCCAAGGTCATGGGTTCGATTCCCAGGGAAAGCAAGACTTGACAAAAATGTAAAATGTGTGCCTTGAATACAATGTAAGTCGCTTTGGATAAAAGCGTCTGCCAAATGCATAAATGTAAATGATCATATTCTGATCATCAAGCGGCCAAAAGCATCTGATCGTGTTTTCTCTGCTTTTCTTGCCATAACAAACCCAGATACAGCAATGAGAGAAACATTAACATTAAAAAGTCATCAAACTGCCCAACTAAAGAGAACACTAATCGCCATAATGGTGACATAAAAAAACTCTCTTAATTCTCAATAAGAGCTTATGTAGCTTTAGCTATCGTTTTTGTGATTACAACTCACGTTCAGTTAAAAGTCAAAACTTATTGAGAATAAGTCAGCCACATAAAAAGCAACATCCCGAAATGACCATCTCTGCCACCACTGAACAAGTGGGATCTTTGCGAAAAATCTGTGCGCATTTTCAAATGCACTTTGCTTTCACATTTAAATTTACTTAATATTTTAGGTGCATGTGCTGTGACTATAAAACATTAAATATTATTTATAAATATATGATAAAATTCACTCTTTTTTCTCAGTTAAGTTATTACATGAATAGACTGTACATTTTACCTAAGATATATAGTTCCAACTTAAACTTGATTTTACTATGTAATAATTACATGACTTAATGTAATAGATTTTACCATACCACAAAGTCATTTTTATCAGTGTATGGTAAATTGCCTATATTGGCTGTAAATTGACTTTTCCATCTATTATTTCAGTATAAATAAACTTAATGTCTTTAATGCCTCTGTGCTTAAAAGGCCTTAAAAGCTTGAACCCCGCTAAATGCTGCTTGCAGCTTTAATTATTATTGTAATGTTGTGTACTTTGAGACGTGAGGTAGTTTAACGCTGTCTCTCATGACACTTTTGTTTGCTCCTGCTTTGGATTGTCTTTGGAGACTCTCTGAAGGGAGGGTGGGATCTAATGCTTTCAAAACTAGCTCGCTATTGCTAGCCTCTTTGAAAATTGCCTACCCTACTTTTAAACAGTAAAAAGAGAAATATCCATACATTACATGGTTAAAAAAAATATTACCTTTCTAAAGGGTAAAATAAAATCAGCCAAAAATACTTTTTATAGGGCAAATATTGTCCCTTCATGGAAAAGTTGTGACTGCAGTGTAAGTGGAAGAGAGGGGGTAAACAGAGGGATGTTAAATTCCTCGGGGGGTGTACCACTGCCCTAGAGAAATCTTGGCAAGATTGCAAACAGTTTTCCCATTATCTCCTTTCACAGAATTAGTGTATTGTGGTAGAAAGCTAAAGGATGACTTGACTCTGGAGTCCTATGGGATTCAGTCTGGATCCACTGTGCACATCCTGAGAAAGTCATGGCCAGAACCTGTGATCCATCCCGGTGAGTCGATGCAATTATATGTTCTTCTGCTGAACACAAAAGGAGACGTCAGGCAAAATGTTCATGCTGCTCTTTTCAATACACATGAAAGTATGTTAAGACAGAAACTGTCAAGCTCCAAAAAAGACAAAATGCAACATAAAAGTTCCATAAACATAGTCCATTCATTCATCTATATTGTCCTATAGAGCCAGTGGACAAGGTTGCAGCTGCGAGGGAATTTCGTGTCCTGCAAGCAGCTCTTCACACCAGCACTGCTTACAGAGATTCGGTAGGTTGACTAGACTTTAGGTGAGCGGCATAGATAGCGCTTCAGTCCTGACCATGATGTCTGCTGGAGGTTCTGGATGCTTGGGTACTTTTTCACGTTGCTCTTCTTCACGCATTCCAGGTGTTTAAGATGCTTAACAACAAGGAATCCCTGGACCAGATCATCGTGGCAACACCTGGGCTGAGCAGCGATCCTGTGGCTCTAGGTTCGTTCAGAAGCAGAAATGATTTGCGATGTGAGGTGTTGAAGACTTGCTTATGTTTATTGATTACATTTTCAGGGGTTCTTCAAGACAAAGACCTCTTCATACAATTCACAGACCCAAGCATGCTTGATACGTGAGTGAAGCTCATTACAGTAAAAATTAAATTGTTGCTTTTGTTTTCTTTCTTTTTTTACGAACTGCCCCAACTCATCCATAAAAATACGAATAAATCATTATTATTAGTAGTATCAATAATAATGATAATATAAAAATAATATAATATGATAATATACATATATATATATATATATATATATATATAAATATATAAATATAAATAAATATAAAAAATGATAATATAAATATAATTATACATTTAAATATAAATATAATTATATATACAATACTAATTACAATAATAATGTAAAAGAAAATCAATAAAGTTATACGTATTTAATAATGATGATAATACAACAACACAATTAATAATAAACTTATGATTTTATTAACTAATCAATATTCATATAAGATTTATTATTATTTATTATTATTATTAATAATAATAATAATAAATCAATACTTTTATGTTATTATTGTTAATAATAGTAATACTACTACTAATTCTAATTATTATTAATATTATAAAATAATACATATTATAATTATATAAATGATAATGTATTATAATTGTATTAATTATATTGTAATTATATTGTAATTATAATAAGTCATATTTATTATGTTTTATAATTATTATTGATCATAATAATAATATGAATATTTAATAATAATAATAATAATAATAAACTCTAATAATAATAATAATATAAAATTAACTTTTTTTTAAATAAATTCCTTTAGATAGAATTTATATTTGTATACAAAACAAATTGCAAGCATTTAAGCATAAGCAGTCAAGTTTGTCAGCTTTTTTAAATGGCAGTAAATGTCTATTATATTTCATCAGAAACGTTTTTTTGTTTATGTCACATATTGTGTGTGACTGCCATATGGTGTTTTGATTTTTCTGTTGAACCTGTCTGTGGTTTAATCTCCTTAAAATATGACATTTGAATCATGTGCTGCAATTTGGGTTAAATAAAATCATGCTCCCAGTTTAACTGTCTCACCAGATTGGCCAATTCCCACCCGGCTCTGGTAAATGCCATCATCCTGGTGTTGCACTCGGTGGCTGGCAGCGTGCCGCCTCAGCAGAGCGCCAGCTCCTCCAGAAATGTGTCTTCTAGCTCTTACAGTGACATGCCAGGTTGGTGTCAATTTAAACACAATTTAAGTGAAAAATTGCCCACCATTAACATAATGTGACAGGTCATTTTGGTGATCCAATGTAGATTTAACGCTTAAAACCTTTTGTTAATCTACAGGAGGTTTCCTCTTTGAAGGCATGTCTGATGATGAGGAAGACTTCCAGTCGGTTTGTTATGATTTATTGTTCTTCATTAAGAGTATGTGCATTTACGATATTGGATCCTAAGCTTTATCATCTGTAGGTGAATCGTGGTGGGCCGTCCACTCTTGCTAGTGGTTTTGCCGGCATGAGGCCAGCTTCGCTCGGTTACAACGGCGCCGTTGGCCCCAGGCCCATCACTCAAAGTGAGCTAGCTACAGCTTTAGCCCTCGCCAGCACCCCTGAGAGCAGTGCTGTTACACCAACTACAGGAAACCAGGTACAGTACACAGGAGCGCCATGAAGAGTTTTAAAGGAGGTATGCAAGACAGAATTTTTGGCCCCCCTTCCACCAGAAGATGAATGTGTTCTTTCTTTTGAAGTTTAATAAGAAATTGAAATAACTTATTCGTTAACATTTAGATTATTTCAAGTAACGGAAAGTAACAGAAATTTCAGTTTCAGTTTTTTCCTTACATTCACAAACGCGTTAAATAATAATACTGTGGTAAAATCTAATTTAAATCTGTAAATTATATAAAGTAAGAAGTAAATTCTCTTCCCTTTAAAATACAGTGCATGACGTCTTAACTGCCTTTTTACTTTTAAGTAAAAGTTAATTTCTTACTATTAAATATCAATAACCTCAAAATTCGAATTTTGAATTTGAAATTTTGTTAAATCTTAAAATCCAAAATTACAGTTTGTGTTCACATAATATATGTGTATGTAATGTGTATAATTATTATGTAAATTTGAATACACACACATACATGTATATTTTAGAAATGTTTGCATGTACATATATTTATATAATTTATATATTATATATAAATATACAAAAAAAATTCTTAAATATATAAATGAATGTGTGTGTGTGTGTGTGTGTATTTATATATTCATAATAATTATACACATTACACACATGTGAAAACAAACCTTTTATTTTGGATGCGACTAATCACGATTAATTGTTTGACAGCATGAATGAAAATCAGATATTGCAAATAATTAATGAATAATTGGTGGAATTTTAATATAGTTGTGTTTGTGTTTTGTTTGTATGGAAGCTTGTTTCCACCTCGGAATAAAAAAATGTAACTGTGAACTATTTGCAAGAACTATTTTCTTGCAATTGCGAGAAAAAAACATCAGCATTGTGGGACATAAATCCATAATTGCTAGTTATAAAGTCAGAAATGTGAGAGATGTACTCAAAATTCTGTGAAAAAATACAGAATTGTCTTTTTCTGTGACAGGGTCCCTCTTCTGGAGTGTCCCCTATCCCTGCAGGCACCCCTATAACGAACGACCTCTTTAACCAGGCACTGCAGCAGGCCCTGCAGGTCTCCAGCATGTCCAGCCTACATGTGAGTAACCACCAGAGATCCAGTCACAATTTAGACCAGCATCATCATTACAGTTTCCATCATCAGCACTTCAAACATCTCAAATAGAGATGTATACATTCTTCCAACCAGTGTTGGGGAAAGTTACTTTTTAAAAGTAATCCGTTACAGTATCGCAACTCCCTAAAAAAAGTAACTAATTACTTTACTTTTTATGGAAAGTAATATGTTATGTTACTGTTGCGTTACTTGCGTCACCTGGTCTGGCCGTGCTTGTTTGACAAAGGTTCTATATTTGGCAAATGTGAAGGACCTTTCACAGCAAAAGTAAAATGAATAAGCCTCAGGCTGAAGGAAATGCAATTTCATGTCTGTACAGTAGAAGATGCAGCTCAAACAAACCTTTCAGCTGTGCTGCCGTTCTGGATTGCAGAAGAATATGAAAGATGCTAATGTTCTGCACGACCGCGAAGGTGCGTGCGGCAAAAATTGCATCATCGCAATGCGAGCGGTCATGCGCGAGAATGTGTAACACCTCTTTTTGCGTGGTGCTGTGGACTACATATTTTGTTACTTTGCGGGTGCACAACACGCGTACACTCTGCTTATTACACACACAATGATGTGCAACAGCACGCAAACATGCCAAATATTAAAAATAAAAGGATTCCTCTATGAGGAAGCGTTCAGTCTTTCCGCTGACACAATTTCACCATGAAAATATTGAATCCGGCATGGTAAAAGCTTAACTGGCTTTTAAAGGGATAATCCACCGCTTTTTCATATTAAACTATGTTATTCCCTTAACTAAGACGAGTTGATACATACCTCTCTCGTCTCAGTGCGTGCACTTAATCTCTCTGACGTGCGGTGACGATCTGATAGCATTTAGCTTAGCCCACTAAGCCCAGTTCATTCACTATGGTACCAAACAGAGATCAAGTTAGAAGCGAAAAAAATTTCAGACGTGACTTATTACTGCACCGAGTCGAAGTATTCTCAGAAGTGCTATTCCGCCATACATTATAGTTCCTTTTAATCCGCTTAGAAAAGCGCCACGTTTTATTTTGTGTCACCATACTTGATCGTTCAACTATTTGTGTAACTGTATTTAAATAGGGAAAATGTGGAGGTGTTTGGTCGCTTCTAACTTGATTTCTGTTTGGTACCATAGTGAATGAACTGAGACGAGAGAGGTATGTATCAACTCGTCTTAGTTAAGGGAATAACACAGTTTTATATGAAAACACGGTGGAGTATCCCTTTAAAGAGAATGGGAGATGAGACTCTGATTGGTTTAAACACACCCATAACTCATTAAGACACTAGGTACAACCCTTTCAGATCATGCGCCGGGCGTGCCGACTGTTTTTTTCCGTCGTTTAACTAGCAAAAGTGGATTCGGACCTGCGTCATGTGCGGACCATGCGCTTAGATTGGTAAAAGAGGGCTCAATAGGATTTTCCTTTTTAATGATTTATATTCTGTTCACATTTTCAGTTTAATTAAAACAAACCCTGGTGCGATTGCTCTGTTAGTGCGGTTTATTTGAATAAGTGTGAATGCCATCTGAACCCTGGTGTGCACCAAACAAGCGAACCGGTCCGAGACCACTGAAAAGATGGGTTTCGGTCCACTTCTAAATGAACTGTGGTGTGGTTCGATTGAAATAAGTACACAACACAGACCAAAGACATCTGCAACACACTCATTACAGACACATGAATATTAAAATATGACCACGGAGATAAAAAAAAAAAAAAAAACTGTTGAGGGACCTTAAAATCTAACCCTATATAACAACAAACTGCCAAAACGAGGGAGAAATGCGGGAGAACATTTAAAAGGACTAAGGATACTTTCAATACATTCAAGAGCACTAGAGTCTCTGAACAAATGACACATGTCAGTTTAACACAGAAAGAATAAAGCAGTTACTTTTTTTGAATTGTCAGTCTACATTATTGTCTTCTGTGTATCAGAATAATCCATTGTGTCATCGCGGTCGTGTACAACAGTGTCCTTGTTTGCACATATATTTCATTTGAAGAAGACGTAATTAAATATGTGCACATATGTGCTGGTTCATGTTTACAGCACTAGAGTATATGAAATAATATACTTAATCTTACAACACTCCCCACATAGTGGGGAATACAATACAGTATTATACAATACAATACAGTTGACTTGAAGGAGTGAATGAAAACAAGTGAGTGAATTCGGACAGCCGCTGTGTGTACATTGGCTGTAAACTCTTTATTGCGGTGAAATGTGGGATTGAATGAGTACATTCGATAACGTCCACTATGGTTTCGGACACCAGTACAAAATGTCTGTCCCTTCAAAAAGTGCACTATTTAAGGGTATAGGGGGCGATTTCCGCTGTGTCCTCACTACAGTGAAAAGGGACCTCACTCAAAAAGGGTCACGCTGTGCTGCGTTCTGAACGTTGTTTAAGCGACATATACCGGTATTGCGGTATAATCAAAATACAAAAATAAATACCAGTATTTGGTATGAACCGGTATACGTCCAGCAATACCAGAAAACCAAATTTGCATCTATTCACGGATTTGCATTGACTTTGTATGTAATCTACCGCCGCAAATAATTACATTTGCTAAATTACAGTGTGTAAACTATTGAACCAGGACTGAATGCACTGTATCATTTTCTTTTTTGGTCGGACCAAAAGAATCAAGTGAACTGAACTACAAGTGTGAACACATCTTAAAGTAGAACTGCTGATTCTGGAGTGACTCTGTTTCATACTGTGTGTAGAATCAGTGGCAGTCACAGCTCCAGCAGCTGCGGGACATGGGCATCCGTGATGAGGAGCTGATCCTGAGAGCCCTGCAGGCCACGGGCGGAGACATCCAAGCAGCCCTGGAGCTTATATTCGCTGGAGGCGCACCATGAACCAATTCTCTTAAGTAAAACATTATTATGATGTTACAACCAAGGCTCCCTGCACTCCAAGGCAAATTTACCACTACATATTCAATATTTTAACTACCTATTTGATAGTGTTGTTTATCTTTAATTTATATTTAAGTTGTATTTTTCAATATGTACATTGAATGCGGTGCTATCAGCTGTTTTAAGTGTGGTTACTGTAAGTATTGGAGCTGGTTACTGCCACGGGATAAAATAATTATTAAATTATTTTTTTCAGAAAATAGATATAATTCAGACTTTTTTCCCGCAATTGTGAGTTTATTTCCCTCAATTATAGATATGTCATAATTATAGATATGTCATCAGATATAAAATGTCATAATTGCGAGCCAAAATTATCTTGAGAATCTTGAAGAAGAAAAAAAGATGTAATTACTTTTTTTTTGCTTTTTATTTGATGGCAGAAACAATCTTCCATAGTTGAGGGCCTACAATATATATCACAATTGTACATTCCTGCTGTGTTAACTGTGTTTGGTCAGCTATTATCCTGGCAAATATTGATAGCTAAAAGCTTTAAGTATGCCTGTTCAGACAATCATTGTTATGTTTTGTTTTGTCATTTATTAAAATATTCCATGAATATGGTAAAACTTGTTTCACTGTAAGGATGAATGTCGGTATCTGTTTTCTATTAACCTTCGATTTTAACCTTTTTTTTCTTTTATTTAGGAAATTGTATTTTTTTTATTTAAATGGAAGCTTATTTCTCCCATGTAAGATAAAAATCATACTTAATCTTAATTATGTCATATGAATATGATATTATGTCATTCTAAGTCATTTATGAGATGAGACTTAAAAAGTAAAAATTGTGACATGCTACATCAAAATGATGACGTGTAATTATGACTGAATTTATGAGTCATAATTTTGATTTTTTTAATCTAATAAATTTGACCATAGTCTCATAATTATGACTTTGTATGTCAATTTCGATTATCTAATAATTTCAACTTAGTACAGGTCATATAATTAGAATATCATCAAAAAGTTGATTTATTTCACTAATTTCATTCAAAAAGTGAAATGTGTATATTATATGCATTCATTACACACAGACTGATACATTTCAAATGTTTATTTCTTTTAATTTTGATGATTATAACTGACAACTAAGGAAAATCCCAAATTCAGTATCTCGGAAATTTCGACTATTACTTAAGACCAATACAAAGAAAGGATTTCTAAAAATCTTGGCCAACTGAAAAGTATGAACATGAAAAGTATGAGCATGTACAGCACTCAATACTTAGTTGGAGCTCATTTCGCCAGAATTACTGCAGCAATGCGGCGTGGCATGGAGTCGATGGCACTGCTCAGGTGTTATGAGAGCCCAGGTTGCTCTGATATGGCCTTCAGCTCTTCTGCATTTGGATTATACTTTCTTGCATTATTTGGGCCTGGCATATCGCATCTTCCTCTTCACAATACCCCAGAGATTTTCTATGGGGTTTAGGTCAGGCGAGTTTGCTGGCCAATTAAGAACAGGGATACCATGGTCCTTAAACCAGGCACTGGTTGCTTTGGACCTGTGTGCAGGTGCCAAGTCCTGTTGGAAAATGAAATCTGCATCTCCATAAAGCTGGTCAGCAGCAGAAAGCATGAAGTGCTCTAAAACTTCCTGGTATACGGCTGCGTTGACCTTGACCTTTGACCTCAGAAAACACAGTGGACCAACACCAGCAGATGACACGACACCCCAAACCATCACTGACTGTGGAAACTTTACACCGGACCTCAAGAAATGTGGATTGTGTGCTTCTCTCTTCCTCCAGACACTGGGACCCTGATTTCCAAAGGAAATGCTCAATTTACTTTCATCAGAGACCATAACTTTGGACAACTCAGCAGTCCTTTTTGTCTTTAGCCCAGAATGAGATGCTTTCGATGCTGTCTGTTGTTTAAGAGTGGTCTTGACAATGTGACAGCTGAAACCCATGTCTTGCATACGTCTGTGCGTAGTGATTCTAGCTGCAGTCCACTCTTTGTGAATCTCTCCCACATTTTTGCATGGGTTTTGTTTCACAATCCTCTCCAGGGGGCAGTTATCCCTATTGCTTGTACACTTTTTTTCTACCACATCTTTTCCTTCCCCTCTCTATTAATGTGCTTGGACACGGAGCTCTGTGAACAGCCAGCCTCTTTTGCAATGACCTTTTGTGTCTTGTCCTTCTTGTGCAAGGTGTCAATGGTCGTCTTTTGGACAACTGTCAAGTCAGCAGTCTTCCCCATGGTTGTGTAGCCTACAGAACTAAACTGAGAGACCATTTAAAGGCCTTTGCAGGTGTTTTGAGTTAATTAGCTGATTAGAGTGTGTGGCACCAGGTGTCTTCAGTATTGAACTTTTTCACAATAGTCAAATTTTCTGAGATACTGAATTTGGGATTGTCCTTAGTTGTCAGTTATAATCATCAAAATTAAAAGAAATAAACATTTGTAATATATTAGTCTATGTATAATGAATGAATATAATATACAAGTTTCTCTTTTTGAATGGAATTAGTGAAATAAATCAACTTTTTGATGATATTCTAATTATATGACCAGCACCTGTATATCATGATTTTTCGACTTTATGTCATAATTGTGATTTGCAAAGGCATGTTTTTTCTGGGCTTCCATAAAAATGTCATATCTTCTTGAAAATGACAGACTTTGTGAGGGTAAAGCCACTGGGGCGGCAGTGGCTCAGTGGTTCATGTAGGTTGTCTACAAGCCAGAAGGTTGGTGGTTCAATCCCCGGTTCCACCTGACCAAGTGTCGAAGTGTCCATGAGCAAGACACCTAACCCCAGCATGCTCCCGACGAGCTAGATGGCGCCTTACATGGCTGACATCGCCGTCGGTGTATGAATGGGTGAATGTGAGGCAAAAATGTAAAGCGCTTTGGATAAAAGCGCTATATAAATGCAGTCCATTTAAAGATGATGAAAATTTTAACCATTTACTGACTGATAGACAAAGAGCGGTGGAAAGTGGCACACAAATCAAATTAAATAAAAATCAATAATAATAATAATGAGCATTTTATATATATTTATACATATATATATATATATATATATATATATACATATACATTTTAAGTGCAAAAATTATATAGTAGTAAAGCATACTTGCTAAATTTCAAATAAAATCAGGGATAGTTTGATTTAACTTTCATGTTTAAATTTTTTTTCCAATTATATTATAGCACATTTATTGCACAAATCACAACTAAATGTATCACTATATAAATTACAAAAATCTTCATAATAAAATTAACATGAATGTTACATCTACAGTAAATACAGTACAGAGCATTCAGTTAACAAATGTGTTGTCAATTATTTGAGAGAAATGTATGTCTCATTTTACTATGTAAATTATAGTAAATAATAAACAAAAAAAATTTCCTTAAGAAAAGTAGAACAACTTAAAAATTAATTCCCCATTTTTTCTACAGACCTGATTATTTTGTACATCTTACTTCAGTGTTCTAAACTTAGTCTTTTATGATGGGATATCCTGTCATTTTGGTCAAAGTGTCTAGCATATATAGCCTATATAAGGCATTATCATCAGTTTCAATAACCAGTTACGTTTTTATGGGCTTAATGTTTATCCATGAAGATGAACTTCAGAACCAAATAAGGATCTGTCTGTGTGAACTGGTACACTATAGGCCAATGACCAGGTTGAACGTCTTATAAAAGCCTTTGCCACAGTTTGTTTTCAGATTTATTCAGCGATTCCAGTTTCCACTTTAGAGGTATAAAATGGCCAAGCCAGAGTCGAGTCCTTTCCTTTCGGTTCATCCTTCAAGTTGCTTGTTTGATGAAAAAATTGAGGTGGAAGTTGAGCACTTACCTGCCGATTCCAATATCACTCTTCATGCGCTGATTCACTCTGACGATGGAGATGGTTGGGAAGCGTTCGGACACTACACCAGTGACTCTTCTGGGACCGTTAAAGGTACAGTACTTCATTTTAGCCTCACATATAAGCACACTTTTGTTGCATTTATTATGGATTCACTGAATTATTACTACACAGTTTCAAGAGATAAAAGTCTTGGTGGCACATTTGAGGGAGTCGAAGCCACGGGTCTGCTGTGGAGTATGAGACCTGTTGCTGAAAGTAAACCAGTTCGCCGGTAAGTAAATAAAGAGAGAGAAAGTGATAAACAACTGCACCACCCTTTTTACTGCGTAAGTGAACTTAGTATTTAAAGGTACAGTTCACCCTAAATTAAAATACTGTAATTGTTTTACGCCCCAAAACTGTATGCGGTTTCTAACGGAACTAAATAATTTAATCGTGTGATGTGTTTATTTTAATTTTTATTTATACTGTTGTCTGAGGTCAACTTATGATGTATGCATGGTTTTTACATTCAAAAACATCATAATGAATGAGTAAAAGGCTAATTTCTACCCTGGTTTTCAGCCTCTCTCATGGAACAGTTGTTTTTATGCAGTTGTTTTTATGGGAGTGCCGCACTGAAGACTTGAAAGCAACTGCTGTGATTGGATAAGCTTTGCATATTATAATAAGCTCCGTCTCCCCCATGAGTACACGTGAGGGATTGTTTTGAAAGCGTGTGGGAAAACGGCAACCAGAATGATGATTCGCCCACAGGGCTCGCAAAATGTCTTTATCAAACAAACATGATTTATCTCTCATCCACCCACAATTAATTGGAATGTTATTTTTTTATTACTTTTACCTGCCCGATAAATCGGTGGATATAAGCATGAACTGCCCATCACTAACACACGCATGCACAAGCCTTACTGTCAGACAAATCAGCATGGTCAAAACTTCCGCGATTGTATTTTTCCTTCATATATCAAGTCAAGAGAGTGAACAATGCACATCAAGAAAGGAATTTTATTTCACTATTTAAGATTCACCGGCCTGCCGACAAGCTATCATTGTGATAGCTCGTCTGGAAAACACACAGCCCCGGGAAATTTGACTTTGCAAGACCTGGCCCATACATATCCTAAAATGATCCCCAATCGCAGCACAATCAACCAGCAACACCACAAATAAAGGATTCTTCAGCCTGTGACTGCATGGAAGTTATGTTCAGTTAGACACATACACATAATGAATAAATTATCTATAACAATCACATATAAAAAAACATTGTTATTCACATATGTGTGTTCATTCATTCATGTAATCTCATCCTGTCTCATAGATAGCACTGAATAAATATATTTTAGTCAGGTTAAATATACTTATAATTGATCACTCAAACCTTTATCCTCTCTAATAACCGTTACACTCGCGCATCCGTCGTGTTTGTAGTTTTTTAACACTTTTTATCCGCGTTTGTAGTTCTCGCAATGGGCAATATCAGCTGTTAAGAGTGTACTTCGATCCGCACTTTAAATTCTGACCGGAAATAGTAGACCATACGGGCATCTTTGGAATACACTTTTCAGCATACTACGGTTTGGGACATGCTAAGGCCCTGTCCCAAATGGCACCCTAAACCCTCACGGTCTTTCTCTGAGTCGGCACTTTCACGGCGTAATGCCGCTTTAACTGCCGGGTAGAAGTCCTCTGAGTAGCTCGTGAACTTGCGGGCTCAGCTGAAGTGCGCATCGAGGGCGCAAAGGGGGCGCTCACGAGCACCCTTCTTTAAGCTTAAATGGCGAATGGGACACCCTACGGTCTTGTGGACTTAACAAACACGCGCACGCAATGGCCATTTTAAGTCCACAAGACCGAAAGTGCAAATGAAGTGTGCCATTTGGGACAGCGTCTAATTCTATTTTCGAATACTATTTAGTATGGATAGTATGCGAATTGGGACACGGGGTGAGCTTTTGCTGGGCCTGGTGTCAATAAAAGCTTTTCTTTGACTAACAGGAAGTTTTCAGCTCCGAAACTTCTTATATCCCTATTAACTTTATATATCAAAGGTTGAATGAAAAGTTGATTTCTCAAATCATGACCACTTTAAAATAAAGAATCAGAGCAAATACTTTACATTGTATCAGCATTTTTATATAAAAACTATAGAAGAAAAAAAACTATAGGAATTAATTTGCATTAACAGATTTCAGAAGAACAATGTCCAGACACCAGTTAAAGTGGTGTTTTCCGTGCACGAGGGACACTTTGCTAAGGGCTTCAAGCATCGCACACCCCTGACATCAGCTACTGCTGAACGCTGGTATTTGGGCCCTGATGTCCAGAGGGTGGAAGTCTCAGAGGGCAGGATAAAGGGAACACTCTTCATTCCCCCAGGTATGGATAGATGTCGTCTTTGCCCATATATTGGTCTATCATTAGTATATATTATTATTGTTTTTTTAAAATACTTTAAAAAAAAAAGTTTTAATTATAATACTATAAATCTCAAATAATAATGAAATATAAAGATAATATAAATTAAAATAAGACACATACATAATAATACACAAAATGTATTTATATGCAGTCATAGACAGCATGCAGTCAGGAAATAAGTGAGGTTTAAATACACCTCAGTGCTATGAAGGATTCAATTCAAAACATTGAGAAACAGCACATGAAATATGTATTTTTCTTGTGCCACAAGAGAATCACTTATTTTAAAACCAACCTACCCTTTACCCTTGATAAATGTAAATCATTGTACATTCTGTCAACATTTAAAGAGGCTTAAGGGACTCCATTTATATGCATGTGGTTTTGTAATGCAGGTTCTGGACCCTTTCCTGGCGTGCTGGACCTTTGGGGTGGGCAGGGAGGTCGTGTTGAGTATCGGTCAGCGCTCCTGGCTTCCCGTGGCTATGTCTCCCTGGCACTGGAATACATTGGGTTCCTGGATGCAGAAGGAAAACTCCAGCACATGGACAACACCTACTTTGAGGTACATGTTTGCTACAAAACAAACAAAACAGCATTATGGTGCTTTTGTGTATATACAAATTGTCCATTCATTTGTTCAAAAGTGACTGTGTGACCTTTCTGTTCATCAAAGAATCCTGAAAAATTGTATCAAGGGTTCCGCAAAAATTAAGCAGCACAGCTGGTTCCAACATTTTTAATAATAAGAAAGTTTTTTTTTTTTTTCAGCAAATCATCATATTTCTTGAGTGCTGGAAATTCAGCTTTGATCACAGGAATACATGTACATTATGGAATCAATAATACATTTATATTTATATCTGAATATGAAAATATATTTATTAAAATTAAATCACATTTCCACTATTTACATATACATCGATCAGGCATAACATTATGGCCACCGATGGGTGAAGAAAATAGTCTCTCTTCTATTTGGGTTACTTCACAAACTCCTTCATAAACTTCAGGCTTGGTCCAGAACTCAGCTGTCCGTATAATTACTAGAACATCTTCCATCTTCCATTACCTCTCCTGTCCTCTATCATCTTTTGGTCCTTCTCAAAAAATTAGCATATGTGATAAAAGTTCATTATTTTCCATAATGTAATGATAAAAATTAAACTTTCATATATTTTAGATTCATTGCACACCAACTGAAATATTTCAGGTCTTTTATTGTTTTAATACTGATGATTTTGGCATACAGCTCATGAAAACCCAAAATTTCTCTCTCAAAAAATTTGCATATTTCATCCGACCAATAAAAGAAAAGGGTTTTTAATACAAAAAAGTCCACCTTCAAATAATTATGTTCAGTTATGCACTCAATACTTGGTCGGGAATCCTTTTGCAGAAATGACTGCTTCAATGCGGCGTGGCATGGAGGCGATCAGCCTGTGGCACTGCTGAGGTGTTATGGAGGCCCAGGATGCTTCGATAGCGGCCTTAAGCTCATCCAGAGTGTTGGGTCTTGCGTCTCTCAACTTTCTCTTCACAATATCCCACAGATTCTCTATGGGGTTCAGGTCAGGAGAGTTGGCAGGCCAATTGAGCACAGTAATACCATGGTCAGTAAACCATTGACCAGTGGTTTTGGCACTGTGAGCAGGTGCCAGGTCGTGCTGAAAAACAAAATCTTCATCTACATAAAGCTTTTCATCAGATGGAAGCATGAAGTGCTCCAAAATCTCCTGATAGCTAGCTGCATTGACCCTGCCCTTGATAAAACACAGTGGACCAACACCAGCAGCTGACATGGCACCCCAGACCATCACTGACTGTGGGTACTTGACACTGGACTTCAGGCATTTTGGCATTCCCTTCTCCCCAGTCTTCCTCCAGACTCTGGCACCTTGATTTCCGAATGACATGCAAAATTTGCTTTCATCCGAAAAAATTACTTTGGACCACTGAGCAACAGTCCAGTGCTGCTTCTCTGTAGCCCAAAAGTGGCTTGACCTGGGGAATGCGGCACCTGTAGCCCATTTCCTGCACACGCCTGTAGTCTGATGTTTCTACTCCAGTCACTGAGGTGCCTTGATACAGAACTCTGGGAACAGCCTATTCGTTCAGAAATTTCTTTCTGTGTCTTACTCTCTCGCTTGAGGGTGTCAATGATGGCCTTCTGGACAGGGTCGGGTCGGCAGTCTTACCCATGATTGCGGTTTTGGGTAGACGACTGGGTCAGAGCATCTCCGAAACCGCAGCTCTTGTGGGGTGTTCCCGGTCTGCAGTGGTCAGTATCTATCAAAAGTGGTCAAAGGAAGAAGCAGTGGTGAACCAGCGACAGGGTCATGGACAATGGATGTGTGAGTATCAGAACTGGACCATGGAGCAATAGAAGAAGGTGGCCTGGCCTGATAAATCACGTTTTCTTTTACATCACGTGGATGGCCGGGTCTCTTACCTAGGGAACACATGGCACCAGGATGCACTATGGGAAGAAGGCAAGCCGGTGGAGGCAGTGTGATGCTTTGGCCAGTGTTCTGCTGGGAAACCTTGGGTCCTGCCATCCATGTGGATGTTACTTTGACATGTACCACCTACCTAAGCATTGTTGCAGACCATGTACACCCTTTTATTGAAACGGTATTACCGGGTGGCTGTGGCCTCTTTTAGCAGGATAATGTGCTCTGCCACAAAGCAAAAACGGTTTGAGGAGCACAACAATGAGTTTGAGGCGTTGACTTGGCCTCCAAATTCCCCAGATCTCAATCCAATCGAGCATCTGTGGGATGTGCTGAACAAACATAATCATAATGTTTTGCCTGATCGGTGTGTGTTAAGTAATAATATAACATTAAAGTTTATAAATTCTGAAGTGATGGAAAATAATTAAATAAAATACAAATCTATTTTTTATAAAATGTAAAATGGAATTCAATTAATAATGCAAAATGTTGCAATAGTTCATCTAATTTATTCACACATTACAGTGGGAACAAACTGTAATATACACTTTGAAAATATTTAAAGCATGTCAAATCATTTTCAGACTGCCTTCTCATTGCTAAAAAAACACCCCAAAGTTTGTCCTGACAAAGTGGCCATGATGGGGATTTCCTTTGGGGTCCCTGTAATGCTGGGTTTGACGGCATACTCAGAAATTATAGAGGTAAATAAAGTTCTCATTTACATCAATACATTGGAGATTTGATGCAAATTCAGTGAAACAAACATATTTAATTTGTTTTCTGTTCTTTGATGACAACATTTCAGCCCAAGTGTGTGGTTTGTGTGAGTGGGAGTCACATAATGCCTCTCAAAGGATCTTTGGCGGATGTCTACGCAGCACTGCAACAGTGAGAAACTCAACGATTCAGATGAATTACGTTATACCAACTGCATATTTTAATGATTAACAGATAACAATTGTCATTTTATCAATGCCAAGGAACGTGGGAAAAATCCGCTATGATGAAAAGATGAGAATAATTTGGCGGGATCTGTTGTTGCCAATACCAGATGACCCTTCCAAGAAAGTTCAGGTATGAAAATTATGTATTTTCTGTGTAATTGTTATAGAAAAAGCTATTTTTTATTATAAAGAGTCATGTGCTTGCAGTTCATGCAGTGGGTTTTGTTTTCACCAGATGGGCAAAATCAAATGTCCTGTTTTATTAATCGCTGGTGAGGATGATCAAAACTGGCCAGCATCAGAATCTGCAGCGGATGTGAGTCCATCATTTTGATTTTAAATGTTTGCCTTTAGGTCTTTCTTTTAATCTCAGGCCATTCATGATGCTTAAATCTAATGGCCTCCTCTGCAGATGAAGAAGATGTTGGAGAAGGCTGGAAACAGTGATCTCCTGACTGTTCTCTCGTACCCAGGAACGGGTCATCTTATTGAACCGCCCTACAGCCCTCACGTCCGATTTAGTGACTTCAAGTTACTGGAGGCAAAAACCAAAGGTTAAAGTCTAAAACATCAATAAAAAAGATATTGCTTCACTTGAGCAATCTAACCCTGGTATTGACAGACAGACAGACAGACAGACAGACAGACAGATGGATGGACAGACAGACAGACAGACGGACAGACAGACAGATGGACAGACAGACGGATGGACAGACAGACAGACAGACAGACAGACGGATGGACGGACAGACAGACAGACAGACAGACAGACAGACAGACAGACAGACGGATGGACAGACAGACGGATGGTCAGACAAGACAGACAGACAGACAGACGGATGGAAAGACAGACAGACGGATGGAAAGACAGACAGACGGATGGATGGACAGACAGACAGACAGACGGATGGAAAGACAGACAGACAGACAGACAGACAGATGGAAAGACAGACAGACAGACGGATGGAAAGACAGACAGACAGACAGACAGACGGATGGATGGATGGATGGACAGACAGACAGACAGACAGACAGACAGACGGATGGAAAGACAGACAGACAGACAGACAGACAGACGGATGGAAAGACAGACAGACGGATGGACAGACAGACGGATGGAAAGACAGACAGACAGACAGACAGATGGATGGATGGAAAGACAGACAGACGGATGGACAGACAGACAGATAGATAGACAGACGGATGGATGGACAGATGGACAGACAGACAGAAGGATGGAAAGACATAACAATCAGACAGACAGATAGACAGACAGATGGATGGGCGGACAGACAAAAGACAGACAGACGAATGGAAAGACATACAGATGAAAAAACAGACAGACGGATGGACAGACAGACAGACAGACGGATGGATGGAAAGACAGACAGACAGACAGACGGATGGAAAGACATATAACAATCAGACAGACAGATAGACAGACAGATGGATGGGCGGACAGACAAAAGACAGACAGACGAATGGAAAGACAGACAGACAGACAGACGGATGAAAAGACAGACAGACGGATGGATGGACAGACATATAACAATCAGACAGACAGATAGACAGACAGATGGACAGACAGACAACAGAAGACAGACAAATAGATAGATAGATAGATAGATAGATAGATAGATAGATAGATAGATAGATAGATAGATAGATAGATAGATAGAAAGAAAGAAAGAAAGAAAGAAAGAAAGAAAGAAAGAAAGAAAGAAAGAAAGAAAGAAAGAAAGAAAGAAAGAAAGAAAGAAAGAAAGAAAGAAAGAAAGAAAGAAAGAAAGAAGAAAGAAAGAAAGAAAGAAAATGCTGTTAAAGACATGTTGTATTTCAGAAGGTTGAAATGACTTTGGTTTATATTGTAGTTGTGGTGCTTTGGGGAGGAGAGACGGTGCCTCACAGTCGAGCTCAGGAGGAGTCCTGGCAGAAAACTCTGGCTTTTCTAGAGGAGCACCTCTATGACAACAACAGAGAAGTCACACAATGCTAATTGTCATATATATCTTTACATTTAGACAACTTATTGAAGACCTATGTAAGTAAAATGTACAAAGAGTACTGATGATAAAAAAAAATACATTTTTAATACCTTCAAAGATCAATTACAACAGGTTAAATGTGATGATAGTGCAATTAAAAATGCCAATGGCTAGCATACTCCTCAGTTGTTAATCTTAATTGTGGTGTGGCAATTGAGCATTCCAGTTAAAGTATAAAGACATGTTCAGAAATACACTGGCCTCTGAATCTCACTAATGCCGGGACGCCAAGGGTCTTTTCCAGCCTCTAAACCAGTCGGAAAGTCTCTCGGTGGGCTGCTTGATCAAAATATCAGGGAAATCAATGAACTGTTTATGTGTTTTTATTTATTTAATTTTTGTCTGACTTCAATTGATAAGTTCCGTGTTTTCTTCTTTTGATACCAAAAAACTGTCACAAACTCTCGCTGCGACGAGGATCAAAGCACGATGTGTGAAGCTGCTGCCAACTCCAGACAGGCCTGCCAGAACATCTTACATGAGCAAATCTGGATCCACAGCATTAGCTATTTCACTATGTGTAGCTATTGATGTTGATGCCAAACAGTGATGATAACATTTGTCTCATTTGTCAACGTCCAGAATGAGATTGATATCAGGAGTGAGACTTCTCCTAAACACAGATGTGCTTTTATAATGTGTTCTTCAATTAAAAAAAAAAAAAAAAAAAAAAAATTAACAAAGGAAAAGATGCACATAACACCTGGCCATAATAAAACACATTGCCTGTGTTTTATTGCACCAGATTGTCACGTATTTTCAGTGTTAGGCGGAACCCATTATGGCTAAAGTAATCCGAGTTACGTAATTACATTACTTTTTTCAAGTAACTTGTTGAGTAATGATTACTTTAAAATGTACCCTACATCAAAATATCTGAGGAACTTTTTCAAACAATTAACACAAGTTACTTGTCATGTTAAAGGATATCAGAAGACATGGATAGATACTTTTGGTGTGAAAGGGCCTTTACATCCAACCCCCATCCGCCTGCAACCCCCCCAAAATGTTTTTGTTATTGAAATGTTATTTTCTCTTGTTTTTGAGAAAAAGTAACTCAACACATTACTTTCCAATAAAAGTAACTAAGTAACAATTAGTTACTTTTTAGGGACTAACACAATATTGTATCGTAATCGTAACTTTTTAAAGAAATTACCCCCAACACTGCCTTTTTTTTATAATTAGATGTTGCATTTCATAAATATTTTACTGTCCAAATTTAATTCAGTAGCTTTTGTACTAAAGATGTTAAGATTATTGTTATTAATAAGATTATTATTAAGATTATTGGATTTTAAAAATAGAAATACCAGAGAAATTCACTTGAGTAAAAAATGTGACAACTAGCCCCAGTGTCATAATAGTAAAAATGTAACAAATAATATATAATTAAAGAAGTATTTTATTATATCAAAAACAGCATTTTAGATTTAATTGACTACATTTTAATAATTAATATGAAAAATATGATATATTATTTAACCATATAAAGCGGACTGTGAGGAAAGCTAAGAACACAGCAATTATGTGATTTAACTTAAAAAAAAAAAAAAGTAATTACTTGCAACTGAACTTTTTTGTTTGTTGAAAATTTTTAATCTGAAAGATCTTACAGTGACTAAACTACACTATCATATTATTGTTTTGTTTTTCCTCCAACTTTTAATGTTAATGTTTAATGTTTCCAATCAAATGAATTTATCAGATATTTGTCTGTCTTGTCTTTTCATAGCAGTATCCAAATAAAACTGAGGATTGAGTCACAGTCACTATTTTCCTTTAACACAAGATTAGACTCATCCCACAGTCTTCATACGCTCAACTGTTTTGATTTGTTATGGAAGTGTGAGCTGGTAATCAAAAGTGCTTTTGCATTAAAAAAGATGAGAGAATCATGTCTCATAAAATGTCTAAAACCTTTTAACTTATTCCAGACGGCATCTACAAATAATTGACTAACTGCGAGACAGCAAACAAACAACAAAGCGGCGGTTAAGACTAATAAACTCGCTGCTAGTCGGATAAGTAATCAGATTAATGATGTGTGATGATTTGCATTTTAACAAAATGCTGTGTAGCCCTGGTCAACATTACCTTATTGCTGTGATCAAATAAATTGAATAGGGAAAGGTAGTGCATTAATACCTTCACTGCCACTGCTGATTTGCTGCAAAGATTTTGATTGATACATTTGCACATTTTGTCTGGGTCTGTAAATGTCTACAGATGCCAAAAACACCCTCAAGGGGATGAGCGAGAGAGAGAGAGAGAGAGAGAGATAGATGAGTTGGATTGGTTGGTATGTGGTTGCTAACCACAGCTGTTGACTTTGAGATCATAAAAAAAATCCTTTGAAAAGTTTAAAAATGCTTTTCTGTGATTTGTAGGCCAGATGCGCTGTGTTTATCAGTATTGGTAAACAGCCACTGGCATAAATTTGATTCAGGTGATAATTTGTAGCAATAAAGAAGATCTTATTTGAAAGATTCTTGTCCTAAATGTGCCTAAAACTGCTTTCACCGCTAAATAAATTTTAATTTTTGATATGTTTAAAGTTATGCACATAGATGAAGATATATGGCATCTGTAACCAAAAATGTTTGGAGCAATCAATGCAAATATTTGTCAGTATCATGTTCATATATGCCTTTAAAAAAATAAATAAAAAAAATTAGAATACATAATCTTTGTTTTGTGTGTTTCATCAAGCAAAGTGTTCAAGAGCCTTTTAGAGGAGTTTGTTGTGTTTGCAAATAATATAACTGGAGAAATGGAGAAAGTTTGAAAAGGATCCTGATAGTGGTTTTCTCTTTCCCCGGACCGACCTTTAACCTTTAAGAAAATGCTTGTCTTCCTTTTCTGATGCCTTTAAAAAGCACAATAAAAAAAATAATAAAAGGTTTTACTTGTTGAAATTCTAATAATATGGAAAAGTGAGAAATATTTAGTTTTATAGGCATGTGTCTATAAATTCAGTCTAAATTCTTCTTATTAAAAATGTCATTTGAAAATGTGTATATATATATATATATATATATATATATATATATATATATATATATATATATATATATATATATATATATATATATATATATATATAATACTCTTAAGTGTCCTTGCTAAAAAAAAAAAGACACTACAGGTGAATAGCATAAAAAAGAGACCCACTTTATATAATAATAATAATAATAATGAATTTTATTTGTAAAGCACTTTACATTTTTACAATCTCAAAGTGCTACAAAACACCAAGTGGTAGTAAATAGCCACTTTTAAAAATAAAAATAAAATAAAAATAAAAATAATATATATATATATACATATATATATATATATATACATACACATACATACATACATATACATATACATATACATATACACATATACACACACACACACATATACACATATACACATATATATACATATACATATATACACACATACATATATATATATATATATATATATATATATATATATATATATATATATATATATATATATATATATATACATACATATAACACAATAAAACCTATAAAACACATTTATTCGAAAGCTTGTGTAAAAAGATATGTTTTAAGGTTTCGTTTAAAAACATCAATAGTCTGTGGGGCCCTCAGGTAGTCCGGCAGGGCATTCCACAGCCTCGGAGCTGCCGATGAAAAGGCCCTACCACCCATGCTGCAAAGTTTTGTTCTCGGAACTTGGAGGGTGTTTGTGTTTGCCGAACGAAGGGTGCGTGAAGAAGTCGGATAGGTGATAAGTTCCTGTAGGTAAAGGGAGGCATGTCCGTGAATACACTGATGGGTGAGGAGTGAAACTTTGTATTCAATTCTCAACCGGACGGGTAGCCAGTGAAGAGATTTCAGGATAGGGGTGATATGTTCATGCTTGCGCACCCTCATCAGGATTCTGGCAGCGCTGTTTTGGATGTATTGCAACCTCTGGATGCTTTTGCCACAGATCCCGATGAGGAGTGCATTACAGTAATCCAGCCTGGAGGAGACAAAGGCATGGACGAGCCTCTCTGCATCAGCCAGGCTGAGAGTTGGACGGAGTTTGGCGATGTTCTTGAGGTGGAAGAAGGAAGTCTTGCTGAGGTGTTTTATGTGGGTGTCAAAGGTGAGCTGAGAATCCATTTTGACCCCTAAATTATTGACAGATGTGGAAAGGGTGATATTTTGGCCAGAGAAAGTAATGCCAGTGATGATTGAAGAGCGAAGCTGATGTTGCGTACCAATTAAGATAGCATTAGTTTTGGAACAGTTCAACTGTAGGAAATTGAGGTTCATCCATGTCTCTATCTCCTCCAGGCAGGTGGTCAGTGTGGATGTTGGCAGGGGAGCAGAGGAATTTGGGGTTGTCCGTAGATAAAGCTGTGTGTCATCAGCATAACAATGGAACGATATACCATGTCTGCTAATGATTTTTCCAAGGGGAAGCATGTACATAGAGAACAGTGTGGGTCCCAGCACAGAGCCCTGAGGAACACCACAGGTGACATTTTGGGTGAGTGATTTGCATTTTCCAAGGGCAACATACTCAGTTCTACCAGTGAGGTATGAAATAAACCAATTATGAACTTTTTCTGAGAGTCCAATGTTGTATTTCAGGCGTTGTAAGAGAATGTTGTGGTCTACTGTATCAAAAGCAGCTGTTAGGTCTAGTAGGAGGAGAAGAGATGGAGAACCAGTATCAGCTGTCATCAAGAGGTCATTGGTGATCCTGACCAAGGCTGTTTCAGTGCTATGACCAGGGCGGAAACCCGACTGAAACTTTTCAAACAGGTTATTGTGTTTGAGGTGAACATGAAGTTGTGCTGCAACTATTTTTTCTAGGACCTTCGATAGAAATGGCAGATTCGATATGGGCCTGTAGTTGGAGAGAACTTCTGGATCCATGGATGGGTTTTTCAGTAAAGGTTTGATGACAGCAGTTTTTAATGTAGATGGGATCTGACCAACCGTAAGGGAGTGGTTTATGATTTAAGTAATAAAAGGAGAAACTATAGAGAGGTTGGCCTTCAATAGAGTTGAAGGGAAAGGATCCAGAGCACAAGTGGTCGGCTTCATTTTTTTGATGACATCCTCTACCTGTTCCTGTGTAGCATTTGAGAAAGAACAGAGGGGCTGGACAATCTTCAATGGTGGGTCATCCATTTGAGGGGACAGAGCAGTGTAGTAGTAAGGTTGGAGCGGATGTTATTTACTTTATGTTTGAAAAATTGAATATGCATATTACACATTTCCTCAGTGGTCTCAGAGTGGGAGAATGCAGGGGGTTTAAGAAGGTGGTTTATAGTTGAAAAAAGTTGTTTAGAGTTTCCATGGTTGGTATTAATGATAGTGGAATAATACTGTGACCGTGCGTTTCGCAGAGCTTCTGCATAAGCCCTCTTTTGTTCCCGGTATGCCTGTTTGTGAACAATAAGTCCCGAGGCCTTGAAGCGCCGCTCAAGGACACGCCCCGCTGCCTTCATCTTTCGCAGCTCGCAAGTGTACCAAGGTGCTGAGCGCGTGAATGAGACTGTCCGGGATATTAGCGGGGCATGGAGGTCCAGAAGACTGCTCAGGGACTGGTTATAAAAATCCACAGAGTCAGCAACAGAAATGAAGTCAGAAAAACTGGAGGAGACAGATGAGATATGTTGAAGGTCCTGGGTTAGGACATCCACATTGTTGTTGTTCAACCTTCTATAGTGGATCTGTCGCTTAGGTTTGGTGTGAGATGACAGAAAGGGCAACTCCATAGCCACAACCTTATGATCTGATACTCCAAGATCATAGACCTGCAGGTTACTGAGGAGGAGGGCTGAGTTTGAGATGACCAAATCCAGTGTGTGTCCCTTGGAATGTGTGGGGACATCAACATGTTGTTGTAGGTTGAGGGTGTCCAATAGCTGAAGAAAATCAGCAGCAGGATGACATGAGGGAGTGTCAACATAAATATTTATATCTCCCAGGATTATGATATTTGTAGAGGTAGTACAAAGTTTAGTGAGAAGATCAGATATTTCCGTAATGAATGCAGAATTGTGTTTAGGGGGCCGGTAGATAAGCACAACAGTCATTGGAAAAGGAGGCTTACATTTAAATGCTAAACACTCGCATGAAGATGTCACAGGCAGCGTAATGCGGGACAACTCCAGGTCCTGTCGGTGGATGACTGCTAGGCCACCACCGCGGCCCGTGCTGCGAGCTGCTTCCAAGTAACTGTATCCGGGGGGACAGGCTTCATTTATGGCAGAATACACCTCTGGCTGATGCCATGTTTCTGTCAAACACATAAAGTCAAGTCCTTTCTCCCTAATGTGTTCTTCAATCAGTACAGATTTATTACTGATGGATTGAGTATTAAAAAGTTCGAATTTAACCAATGACTGAGGGGTGAGTCTCTGGACCGGACACAAAACATTAAAATCCACTCCGCGCAGACTGGAATCCACTCCACGGAATGTATCCAACCCAAAGTGCAGGGATCCCGTGCTGGAGTGCAGATGTCTCGCGATATTTCCAGTGTTGATAGTACCTGGAGCGACGGCATTCCGATGACTCGTCAGACATGCGACAGATGACCAGAGAGATGGAATGCTTGTGGCAGAGCTGCTTGGCTGGTTATGGATAATGAATTTGCGACCAGATCCTCTATGAATGTATCGAGGACGGCGAAGAAGTCCAAGTTCTTTAATGATAGGGATATTAAATCCAGGTGTGGTTGCGACATTAAGTCGGCGAAGTTGCAGGCTGGAATAGCTGAGCGCCATTCTGACCGAGGATGCCCGACAACATTAGCAGACAACACCGGCACAGCAGTGAAATAATTCCCAAAAGGAACACGGCTTACAGCTGGAAGGCGTCTGTAGTAGGTAGGTGCCACAGTTTAAAAACTTTTAAAAGTTTAAAAAATCGCGGGCAGGCAGAGTGGAGAAGCGGCGAACACACAGCGCCAGCGTCCTCTCCCTCCCTCTCACTCCTTTGGAAACCTTTGATAATAGCCAGGCCTTGAGGAACGCAGGGCTGGTGTGGGGCAGTGAAGGCTGGAACAGTGAAGGATCTAGTGTGTTAGAGATGCAGGGCTCTCCTCCATCCTGTTTCTGCGTGTGGATGGATGTAGGATGTCCTCTCCCATCTGGCAGTGCTGAGCTTCCCAAGTCAGTCGCACACCTGCAAGATGCATCGATCCTCCCACTATCACTTCATTTGCTGTCTGTATCGCTCTCTTGCTCTTACTCTACTCTACTTATATATTAGGTGTTACAGTGCGGCAAAAAAGTCTTTAGTCAGCCACCAATTGTGCAAGTTGTCCCACTTAAAAAGATGAGAGGGGCCTGTAATTCTCATCCTAAAAACACTTCAACTATGAGAGACAGAATGAGAAGAAAAAAATCTGAAAATCACATTGTCTGATTTTTTTAAAGAATATATTTGCAAATTAAGTATGGAAAATTAAGTATTTGGTCACCTACAAAAAAGCAAGATTTCTGGCTCTCACAGACCTGTAACTTTATGAGGCTCCTCTGTCCTCCACTCGTTACCTGTATTAATGACACCTGTTTGAACTCGTTATCAGTATAAAAGACACCTGTCCATAATCTCAAACAGTCAGACTCCAAACTCCACTATGGCCAAGACAAAAGAGCGGTCAAAGGACACCAGAAACAAAATTGTAGACCTGTATCAGGCTGAGAAGACTGAATCTGCAATAGGTAAGCAGCTGGGTGTGAAGCAATCAACTGTGGGAGCAATTATTAGAAAATGGAAGACATGCAAGACCACTAGTAATCTCCCTCGATCTGGAGCTTCATGCGAGATCTCACCCTGTGGGGTCAAAATGATCACAAGAACGGTGAGCAAAAATCCCAGAACCACACGGGGGGACCTAATGAATGACCTGCAGAGAGCTGGGACCAAAGTAACAAAGGCTACCATCAGTAACACACTACGCAAATCCTGCAGTGCCAGACGTGTCCCCCTGCTTAAGCCAATACATGTCCAGGCCCATCTGAAGTTTGCTAGATAGCATTAAGATGATCCAGAAAAGGATTAGGAGACTGTCAGATTTGATTTTTTTTTTTTTTTTTTAAAGTTTATTTCTTGTCAGGAAAAAAAAAACTCAACTTGTCATGTTTGGAGGAGAAAGAATGCTGAGTTGCACCTCACCTACTGTGAAGCATGGGGGGTGGAAACATCATGCTTTGGGGCTGTTTGAGTAAAAACCTCCTTCCATCAGCAAGGTCATTGAAGATGAAATGTGGCTGGGTCTTTCAGCGTGACAATGATCCCAAACACACCACCCGGGCAACAAAGGAGTGGCTTCGTAAGAAGCACTTCAAGGTCCTGGAGTGGCCTAGCCAGTCTCCTGATCTCAACCCCCATAGAAAATCTTTGGAGGGAGTTAAAAAACCGTGATGCCCAGCGACAGCCCAAAACATCACTGCTCTAGAGGAGATCTGCATGGAGGAATGGGCCAAACTACCAGCAACAGTGTGTAAAAAACTTGTGGTGAATTACAGACAACATTTGACCTCTGTCATTGCCGACAAAGGGTATATAACAAAGTATTGAGATTAACTTTTGTTATTGACCAAATACTTATTTTCCACCATAATTTGCAAATAAATTCTTTAAAAAATAGACTATGTGATTTTTCTGTTTTCTTTCTTATTGTCTCTCATAGTTGAAAATTACAGGCCTCTCTCATCTTTTTAAGTGGGAAAACTTGCACAATTGGTGGCTGACTAAGTAACTTTCCCCAACACTGGCCACCACTATATCTTAAGCTAAATGAAAATTAAACATCTATTCTAGACTAACACGTATTACATTCATTTTTGTATTATTTGTTGCTTAGGACACCAAGTTAGACCGGCACTAAAAATAGATGCATGCTCCTACCGAGCATTGCATCTAAAGCATTTGCTTTTTTCCCAGTGAATGTTTTTACACTGATTATTGTGTAATGTTCTGAAATATGAATCAAGTTCTCACTAGCCTGTATCATTCAGTATTTCCTAACATTCATTACATTCTTCCATAGAGAAATGCATTGTTAGTAGGCACACCTTCTAAAGCAGTAGTAGGCTATAAAGCATTTACTCTAAGCAAGTAAACTCATGTTGCTTCAGACTCAGCTTCTTGTCAAACACATTTCTATACTCCGATGTGAAGAGAGTGTGTCCTGCAATGAATCTACCCATCATTCCCTCTCATACAGAACGCTGTATTCTGTACATGACAAGCATACATCAGCTTTCAATGCAACATAATCCCTTTTTTCTCACACAGCCTTGGGGCTTTTCTTCCTTCACACACACACACACAAACACACACATACATACAGGAGCTCAGGTGTGTCTTTACAAGCTTCAACTTTCAGAGTTATTGCTGCACAATCCATGGCTGGCAGCTACAGGAACGCACCCACAAGCCCGAGACCACAACACACTGAGATTACCAGCAGAAGAGCCCGTCTAATAAACTTCAAACTCTCCGTCCCGGTGAGTGGAAGTGAGATTGTGGAAACGTTGAGTCATTTTTTGTAACCTGCTGCGCTGCAGTATTAAGAATAATACAATGATGTGCAGAGTGTAAGTCTGCTTTGAATTGTTCTCTATAGAATACTGGACTATGATGGATCTTTGGTAGAAGTCGAAGCTGTTCAGTCAAGTCTCCAACCACATGCTATTTGTCTTCACATCTGCTAAGGTATGTGTAAATATTCTGTTATACCTGATGTAATGATTTCTTGGTGTGTAACTGTTGTAGGATGCACTGTTATTTTAGTATCATTCAAATAATATTATAGTTCTTGTTTTAAATGAGTTTTTCCATAAAAAATTTTGTATACATTTTTTGTCACTTTCAAAAAAATATAAATTGATTTTATTCATTTTTATTTCAGTTGTAGTTATACATCAAGTTAAAGTAAATAAAAAGGAGAAATACAGTTTTTTAAATATATATTTTATTTAACATTTATTTTGTTAAAGCAACAAAAATGCCTTTTTTTAATGGTTTTAGTTTCAGTTAACTGTAATAACTCCAGGTGCTGCATGTGCACTGGTATTTTGTTCCATATTAAAAGTGTTTTGAATGTTTTTCCAATATTTTATATATATTAAAATATATTATATATAAAAATAATCATATAAATTCCGTATATTTTGTATTTTTTGGGGGAGGGAGGGAGAGAGAGAGAACATATAAGAATTGTAAACATGCAACCTTTTAGTAACTTATTTTATTTGTAATTATTAACATCATTAGACTTGTTAATGGGCAACTTTTATTTAATAATTTATTTTACTGGTGCATTTAAAAAGCAGTATGCAGAATGCAATGAAACATACCAGAATGTGCAAACGCCATTTTTGACCAGGCTGTCATACAAAAAAATTATGAACACATGCAAAATCAAGAGAGAACCAACAAAATAGTAATAACTGATTATGTTGTAGTCAATGTATCCTTTTTTGTTATTATATTTTTGTAAATTCTATGTAGTTTTGTAGTTTTTTTTTTTGGGGGGGGGGGGTCATTTTGTCAGCTAAAAACATTAACTCATGTTTAAATATTTACGGTTAATGTTTAAAAAATATTCCTCATATTTGTATGGTTTATTCACAGTATATGGTTATTTATTTATTTTGTTGGGTCATTAAAAACAATTATCCCCTCCGGACATCACTTTTGCCCACTAATTTATGTCTGACAAAAAAACAAAAACAAATCTTAAAATACTTGGAAAAATAATGGAAAATGAGAAAATGTCTTTTCCAGATAATGCAGGTTACCATTTTACCATCTATGATGGCAGGACTGCATTACATGGAAATTACATATAAATATCCATTTTTATGTAGCTGAAGGAGCTGCATTGCTTAAAAGCAAACTTATACTTGAATGACTATCTTGTTGTTGCATGTTTTGAATTGCTGTTTCGTCACACACAAGACTTGAACAGAAGCCCTTCTGTAAGCTTCGGGGCTGTGGTCATAAATACATTGGGGCTTTTCTTGAATGAAGTTTAACTTGTGCATTGTGGTGAATGAGCTTCTCTGTTAAAAAGTCTCATCTTCTTTGTGTGTCATAGATATACTGACAGGCTCTACAGAAATATGATCAAATTACAGGCTCATCTCGCACTATGGATGTCTTTTAGAGCAGTGGCTCTTAAATGGTTTTGCTTCAGGAATTAGATTTTATATCAAACATCAAGTGAACTCAGAATAATTCGCACAGTTGTTAATTATAGCAAAAGCTAAAATGATACGTTGAATTTACTTAATTTTTTTATGTCTACTCTCTGAATTCAGCCCCTTTGCAAAGCATGATGGGAAGTGAAAGTCCCGTTTGTTTGGGTTACTTGATTGAAATATGTTATTGAAATTAAAAACATCAAGTTGTGTCAAAGAGTAACGGTTTTAAGGCAATATAACATGAAGCAATTACATTTGAACCAGAAACTTGATATAATGGTGTTAAATGAAGATGAATTGCTCAAATAAAGTGAACAGCATCATAAAATATTTTTTTGAGTGACAATCAGTCATATGAACACCAATGATTTGGTGGATCTGGATTAGTTATTTATCTGACTATGAGAGTTTGTTAATTATTAGCAATAGAACATTTTCATCATATATTTATTTTTTAATTATATATATATATATATATATATATATATATATATATATATATATATATATATATATATATATATATATATATATATATATATATATATATATATATATAACTCATGAATTAGGCTACATGAATTTAAATTAACTGTTGTTAATTAACTGAGTTGTTTCTACTAAAAATGATTATTGTCAGCTTTACACTCAAAAAAATGACTTGTTGAATTTACTTTAAAAATATGTGGTAAGTGGTTGCACACAACTATATTGAGCACTTTTTACAAATAACAATTTAATTATATGAACAAAAAATCAAGTAAAACTGGCACAATTTCTTTGAGTAAATACAAACCATTTGAATTTGTAACTTACATAATATTTATATGTGCCGTTTACTTAATTATGTTATGTTACATTTATAAAGGTTTATGTAAGGTGAACACTTTTACATAAATCAAATTATCAATTTAATTTGCCTTTAATAAATTTAAGTAACAACAAGCATATTTTATAAAAATAAAATGCAAAATGAACTCATTGGACAAACTAAAAATATTTAATTGAGAGCAGGATTTTCATCTAATGAATTTGTATATAAGTGCCCTAAACACACACACACACTCGTAACCACAAAATTACAGAAACTCCTCAATGTCCAACATAACTGAATATTAAACACTAACATAAACTAATAACATCCCTCCCTTTACTGAAAAACACATAAAATAACACTTTATTCCATACATTTTCTCTCCTTGCAAAGCATTCTGGGAACTACAGATCCGCTGCCCAATTAGTTATGTCAGCACAAATATTTCATGCAGTTTTAATACATATTAATTAAGTAAACTTCATTTTTAAATATATTAGGCGGATTGAACACATTTCGACACAACTTAATTTAATTAGGTAAAGTAAACATAATTTAAATGTGTCTTAACCCTGAAGGGCCTGAATCGTGATTGTTTGGTCAACTTTACATTGCTAAGTGAAACGAACAAACTGGGCAGTGGATCTATAGTTCCCAGCATGCTTTTCAAGGGACTGAGTAAATTTAGGGATTAAAGTGTTATTTTATGTGTTTTTCAGTAAATGGAAAGATGTAAGTTTATGTTAGTGTTTAATATTCAGTTATGTTGAACATTTAGAGGAGTAATTTTGCGGTTACCATTATGCAGAAGAGTGGAGCCTGTGTTTAGGCCGTGGGCACTCATAGACACACATTTATTGGATGGAATTCCTCCCCTCAATAAAACTGAGTTTGTCCAATGAGTTATTTTTGCATTTTGTTACTGAAAATATGCTTGTTATTTAATAGTTTTTTTTTACTTACACTTGTAGAGTAAATTTAATTGATAAATGTGTTCACCTTACATAAAACTTTTATTAAGTTAACATAACATAATTAAGTAAACGGCACATAAATATTATGTAAGTGACAAATTCAAATGGTTTGTATTTTCTCAAAGAAATTTAGTCAGCTTTACTTGAAATTCTTTTGTTCATATAACTAAATTATTTGTAAAAAATGACTCAATATAGTTTTGTGAAGCCACTTGACACTTACAAAACTCATTTTTTTGACATTTACTCATTTTGACACCTTTCTTTAATTAAAGTGGTAGTAAACCTTGAGGCAAGGGCTGTGTTTACTGTGACATATTTCTCACATTGACTTTGTTTCACATTCCTCCTCCTCCATTCATTCATTCACCCATTTTTTTCTCTCCCCTCCTGCACCCATCTGTCCTATAGGTCCAGCTATGCAGATCCGACTGGAGACATCAGCGTTCCTGCTTCTCTGTAAGTCTGCTCATGTCTTACATTGCCGGAAGCTGACAGTGAAATGATCCTATATGAGCCCAATCATAGGGAACATGCGATCACTTGCCACCCTTGGTTTGAATTCCCCCCCCCCCCCCCCCCCCCCACTTGAATCCTCTAACAACATTCAAAGTTCTGTTCCATTGTATATTTTCCCCACACATTCATAGCAAAGCCAGTTTGAATAAATCACGTCACTGTCAGTTTAGCAATTGTTCTGGTGTACATTTCATGTATATTTCTTGTCTTTTAAGTGTTGCTTGAATTCTTCAAACTTAGTAAGGTAACTCAAGATGATAATTATTTTAAAGCTGCAAATTAAGCTGGAGTCTAGTTTCTAGAAATAAATGAGGGATTATGTTCTTATATAAATATTTAGAATTAGTATATACACACTCAAAAACATGATTCAGGCCCTTCATAGATAAGACACATTTAAATTGTTTTCTTTACCTAATTAAATTAAGTTGTGTCGAAATGTGTTCAATCAGCCTAATATGTTTACTTAATTAATTTCCGTTAAAACTACATGAAATATTTGTGCTGACATAACTAACTGGGCAGTGGATCTGTAGTTCCCAGAATGCTTTGCAGGGGACTGCGCTAGGAGAGAAAATATATGGAATGAAGTGTTATTTTATGTGTTTTTCAGTAAAGGGAGGGATGTTATTAGTTTATGTTAGTGTTTAATATTCAGTTATGTTGGACATTAAGGAGTTTCTGTAATTTTGTGGTTACCATTATACAGAAGAGTGGGTGTGTGTGTGTTTAGGCTGTGGGCACTATATATACAAATTCATTGGATGGAAATCCTGCTCTCAATTAAATATTTTTAGTTTGTCCAATGAGTTAATTTTGCATAAAAAAAAAAAAAAAAAAATATATATATATATATATATATATATATATGCTTGTTGTTATTAAATTGATAACAATGTTCACCTTACATAATAAACTTTTATAAATGAAACATAACATAATTAAGTAAACGGCACATATAAATATTATGTAAGTGACAAATTCAAATGGTTTGTATTTAATCAAAGAAATTGTGCCAGTTTTACTTACATTTTTGTGTTCATATAATTAAATTGTTATTTGTAAAAAATTGCTCAATATAGTTGTGTGCAATCATCGATTGGATTGAGATCTGGGGAATTTGGAGGCCAAGTCAACACCTTAAACTCGTTGTTGTGCTCCTCAAACTATTCCTGAGCCATTTTTGCTTTGTGGCAGAGCACATTATCCTGCTGAAAGAGGCCACAGCCACCCGGGAATACCGTTTCAATAAAAGGGTGTACATGATCTGGAACAATGCTTAGGTAGGTGGTACGTGTCAAAGTAACATCCAAATGGATGGCAGGACCCAAGGTTTCCCAGCAGAACACTGGCCAAAGCATCACACTGCCTCCATTGGCTTGCCTTCTTCCCATAGTGCATCCTGGTGCCATGTGTTCCCTAGATAATCAACACACATGCACTTTGCAGCCCCAAACTACGATGCACTGTGTATTCTGACATTTTTCTATCAGAACTAGCATTAACTTCTTGAGAAACTGGACTAGTCTTTTTGATTGCCCCAGCCTTCACTCCTCACGTGCATCAATGAGCCTTGGCCGCCCATGACCCTGTCGCGGTTCATCCCTGTTCCTTCCTTGGAGCACTTTTGATAGATACTGACCACTGAAGACCAGAAACACCCCACTAGAGCTGCAGTTTTGGAGATGCTCTGACCCTGTCGATTAGCCATCACAGTTTGGCCCTTGTCAAACTTGCTCAAAATCCTTATGGCTGCCCATTTTTCCTGCTTTTAACACATCAACTTTGAGGTAAAACTTGTTCACTTGCTGCCTAATATACCCCCCACTAACAGGTGCCGTGATGAAGAAATAATCAGTGTTATTCACTTCACCTGTTATGCCTGATCAGATATGGTGTATAGTGCTGTAATGTTGATGTATTTTCATAGGCTCGGAAAAAGCTAACTGGAAAAATCCTGTTGTTTGTTGAAGGAACAGGGTGATGCTAACTTCTGCATTGGCCTACACAAAGATACATAGTTACCTCGGCGCTCTACTCAATATTACTGTCTTGTTTATTGAATAGTTCACTATATTTTGAACAACAGCACTCTTGCTCATGTACTATTGCTTAAATATAATAGCTATCAACCTAAGACGATGCTTTCTAAACACTGCTTCATGTAGCTTTAAAACCTTTACGAATCCTTTGTATCAAATTAGTAGTTCGGAGCACATATCAAACTCCCTGAGTCATGTGATTTTAGCAAACGAGGCTTTGTTACGTCATGCTGTTTTGAAATGTTTCAGAATTGTAATAGTTCACGCCAGATGGTGGTGATCCGGTAAACACATGAACCAGTGTCTAATGGTTTGAACTTATCTTGGATCAGTTTTATAATGCAGGTTCAGTCTATTGTAGGTACCATTCATTAGATTTCATTAAAGCATTTGCCATTGGTTTATGAAGAGTCTCATTATCAGTGTTGGGGATAACGCATTACAAGTAATGCAAGTTATGCAATTAGATTATACTTTATGTATTTAATCTCACTTTAGTAACCAATGTCTTTGCTGCTGACCTTAGATGATTCAATTCAACCATACAAACAAGAGAAAATTACTTTAATTAAAACTATTATTTAAAACAAACAAGCAAGCCCAGCCCAGGTGACAAAAAGTAACGCAAAAGTAACACGACACATTACTTTCCATAAAAAGTAACACAATTACTTTTTTAGGGAGTAACGCAATATTGTAACTCATAACTTTCCTCAACACTGGTCATTATGCTGCATGTGTTTGGGCTGTATTCTCATTGCATTCATAATATTTTGGCCAACAGGAGTCACCAAATTTTACCATACACCCATATCTATTTGAAGGTTTGCTATTGTGTTGTTATTGGTTGCAGGTGGTATTCAGGGCAAGAACATTCCCATGCTTTTTTGTTAAATATTTGTATACACCCCTGAGCAAATGAGGATGCCATCAATATTTCAAATGTGTATATCTATTCAGCTTATTTTGCCATCATACCATAGTTGTCATCAAAGCAAACATACATGGACTAAAAGGGTAAATTTAAGGGGAGGGGCATTCTGAGTCTAGATAGCATTTGATTGGACGCAAATATGTAGTACAGGACGAGGCATCAATATGTAGCTAACAACCGAGGTTTAGTTAATGTGAAACCTGAAATAACTGTGCATTTGTGATTTGTAGTGATAGCAGCTCCAGTTCGCCTCCAGGACGAATGTGTGGGGAATTCATGTTATCCTAACCTTGGCGACCTCATGGTGGGCCGTGCCGCCCAACTCACTGCTTCTTCAACCTGTGGCCTCTACAGACCACAAAACTATTGTATCCTGGGATACCTGGAGGTCAGTTGTAAAAATTGCAACACTTCAGGGGTCAGAATGTCAGTAAGGGGCATGTTTTAAAAAATGTATCTCTTCAGAGCATGAAACCAGAAATGAAAGTACATGGAAAGACTGGGAAATATACTTAAAAATTCAAAAATAAGTAATATAAAAATTCAAGGTTGTAAATTCCCAAGTCCTAGAAACCTCAAGCAAATATATTTCCCTCAGGAATTTGGCGCACAGTGAAGCCTCTTTATCTCAGACATATTTGCATAACATCTTTCCAATCCAAACTACCCAGAATACAGCAGTTCCATCCCAAAATGATCCCTTTTCAGCACCCACACCGAGATAAAAGAGACAGCTTGCTTTTTTCCTTTTTTTTTTCAGTGTGGATTGACAGCACTCTAGCCAACCCTTTGGGTAATACATACTAGAGACAAGTTCTGATATGCCTTCCTGAGCTGTCGTATAGGTCATTACCTCTTCTCTGCCACAAGACTAATTTATGCCTGTTTCCATATTCCCCTTTCCTCCCGCCCCATACCCCGGCCCTGTCTATACAGGTGATAAAGCTGGTATGTGGGTGTGTCATTTAGCACTCATTTTGTATATTTACAGTACTTTTCTTGGCCTGAAGAGCCCACCACTATGATGCTTCCAAAAACAGCCAGTATAAAGGAAGCTGGAAAAATACTTGATGTGTTTCGATTGTTTTTTCAGGTGTTAAAATTAGATTATTGATGTAGTGAACAGCTCTTGTTCATACACGCCCGTAACTAAGATGTACCCCCTGCATATCCACTCTCATTGTCTCCATTTCTTCAGGAAATGCTTATGAATTTTTCGCCAGGAAACACTAATTAAATAGAATAATACATTACTGCAGGAGCTTCTGCGACTTACTCCCTGCTGTATGGAGTTTTAAAGGAATAGTACATAGAAAATTGGATATTTATTTGTAATTTTTTCATGTTGTTCCAAACCAGTAGAAGTGTCTTTCTTCAGTTGAGCACAAAAGGTGATTTTACATCTTCTGAAGAACATCCTGGTGGGTCTTTCCAATATAATGAAAGTGAATCAGGACTGCAGCTGTCAAGTGCCAAAGAAACCCTATAAAAGTAGTCTACAAGACTCTATGCACTATATTCCAAGTTTTTTTAAAAACCTTTCACCGGCTTTGTGTGAAGAATAGTCTGAAATGTAAGTCATTAAAGGGTAGGTTCACCCAAAAATGAAAATTTTATGTTTATCTGCTTATCTCCAGGGCATCCAAGACATAGATGTCTATGTTTCTTCAGCAGAACACAGATTAAGATTTTTAACTCCAACCGTTGCACTGTGCCAGTCTTATAATGCATGTCAATGGGGTGTCATTTTATGGGAGTAAAAAAAAAAACATGCACATATAATTTCAAATTAAACCCTGCGGCTCGTGACGACTGTGGTTTGTGTGAGAAACAGTATTTATATATATTTTTTACCTCAGATACAACATTATGTACAACAGCCGTGACAGCACGATCACTTCCGCCAGCTGAGGTCAAATGTACATGAAATGGTGTATCTCAATTTGAAACAAGAGGCGGAAGTGATGTCTCGCGCATCGCACACCATATTGCGTATTTACACCCCATTGACATGCATTACATGGCTGGCACAGTGCAACAGTTGGATTTAAAACTCTTAATTTGTGTTCTGAAGAAACAAACACACCTACATCTTGATGCCCTGGGGGTAAGCAGATAAAAATCAAAATTTCATTTTTGGGTGAACTATCCCTTTAATGACTGAAAATCTACCCTACTGTCTTTTACCTGAGAGAAGTGGTCATATTTCAGTCAGATCTGTTCAATAAATCAGTTGATCCTGTTTATAATCTGGTCTGCCGGATGTCCCAACTATAATAATTCTGTCATTACCTTGTCATTGTCCAACTGTGTTTCCAGACACCATAGTTCCAACAAACTTTCGCAAACATCATCGCAAAGTTGTGTGATTGGAGCTCTCGACCTGTGGTTAGAAGCATAGTTTCTTGTTAGTATGACGTGGACTTTTTAAAATAAGCAAGCTAACAGACAGTACATTCTATATTAAAATGTCACCACCTGTTTGACCTCATTAATGACATTTATATTTTGGAACCAACGTGGTTCGAATGACAGATGTTCAAAACCTTCGGTTTTGGGAAACAATCGTGACTAGCTATTTCATTTCTCCAACAATGCATTATGATAGTTGAACAGCAAGTTACATTGTTATATGAGAGACGCACCACTGAATTATTCATTTATCAATCTAACGCATTTGGTTCTTGAGTTCACTGTTAACTAGGGTGACCATATTTTGATTACCAAAAACCAGGACACTCGGCCCGGCAATGAGATGCACAAAGATGCCTTAATTCAGGGGTCTCAAACTCAATTTACCCGGGGGCCGCTGGAGGTCGACTCTGGGTCAGGCTGAGCCGCATCAAGTGAAAAAACATGAAAAAAACATGCATTTTTCAACATGAATGTTTCTTCTGAACATGAATGGTTCGTATAGGCTTCTCTTGCCTACTCGTTTTTTTTATTATTATTTTTTTTATATTGCCAATATATTTTTGAGATTTTTGGATCTGGTTATCCTTCGTCCTTTGCACCTTTCTATTACCAACAGGAGTGTGATGGTAATTGTGTACTAATAAATATGGCCAATAGAAATTAAATCATTATATAATACTGTAATAATTAATGTATTTATTTTTATTTAAAATAATAGACTAATTCAAAGCAAGGCCATAACCAGGTCAAACAGAACAGTGAACAAAATTCTAGGTCTAATTCTAGTTGGGAAATAATCAATTTGGGACTATATGCTAACAATATTTGCATTAATTGTCGTCAAATGTATTATTAGTCCTGATAATCTTCCCATGAGTGAATAAATACACCGCTGCTTATATTTGAGTTCCTCAGTGGTCTAATAGTTGACTTTTAGTAAATCGTCTCAAATGTTCAGACTTCTAATACGCTCATATAGTTTTCTTCATTCAAATGTTCATCAATGATATGATATAACAACGTATATTAAGAGCATGGACACAATGTATTTTGTGTGCATTTGTGTGTGTGCAATTTAGTTTTGTGGTTTCACCGGAAAGAATCTTTCTCCGCAACGGCATTACGCGACAGATTGACGCGCTTGTCTCTCTCTCTGTGGGTGCTTCTCAATATCCCTCGTTGTTTCCTCGCTCCTCTGTCCTCCATCCTATGACCCTGAAACCGATGGAGCTCAGCCATCTTGTAGGAGATCTCAATTCTCTAATTGCACCGCGAGGAGGCAAGGATGGAGGAATGAGGAGGCTTCCTGAGGAGTCATGAGTGAGGATACACGGGTGGATCCTTTGGAAGTGTTTTATCGACTAAACATGACGCAAGCATTAATTCTCCTCCCCCTTCATATTGTGCCACAGTTTATTCATTATTATTATTATTATGTTTACATGTACAAGACACAAATGTTTGTCAAATAACAACACCTGACAGTTGCAGAATTATATCAAAGCACAAGAAAATGAAAGAAACAAATAGAAACTAATACTATACATCAATGAATAAAAAGCAGTTAATAACTGGAATTCGTTGTTAATAATAACTGGTAATATTAATTAAAATATGGAGAAATGTGGTATGAAGGCTGAAGCTCACAATATAAATAGTTATCTCTAATATTCAAGAATCCCGACAAAATCGAGCGGTGCAGTCATCATTAATTGACGCCGCTTTAAAGTGACGTTAAAGGGAGCTAGGATAAATCGATAGGCTTGTTCGGCTTCAAGCGATGCCCAGACCGATCGGCGGCTGACTTGAAGCACTGCATGCTGGTTAGAGATTTTGTCCGACTTGAGACAGCGCCGACGGCACGTGACTGTGACGTATGTCAACAAAGTACCGCGAGAGCGATTCGAGAGCAGGCGGCTGATGCAGCCGGTGCAGATTCTCAAGGGGGACTACAGCAGGCTGCTCGAGCTCTGATGACGACACAGCTGATCCACGATTGGCCGGATTCACCGCATGACAGCGATCACGTGTGTTTCGTGTTTATTCTAAAACCTTATGTTACGCTTATGCTCACAAATAATTTATTTATAACAGTAAAACCTCTTTTCATGTAGTCGCGATGTTATATTCTCATGTTTATCAAACTAAAACTGATAAAAACCGTTGACAACACTTCATAGATAGTGTAGGTTTATATGTTGAACTTTAATCTTATCCAAAAGGACGCTTTATTAAGCAGTACATAAAGTGTTGAATGAAAATGTCAGTTAACATCTGTGTATTTGAGAAATATTGCATTTATTTAACTTCAGCTGTGATAAAGTTTGTAAACGCAGCGCAAGCGTCCCCACGGGAAGCAGAAAGTGTCCGACTTCACGTCTCCGTTTGCAGCTCCTCCCCGTCTGCACTCGGCTACTCTCGCCGATCGCATCAATCCAGCCGTAGCCGATGTTGAACACACCTATTTACTTGATTCAATTTCTCCGTCCTCGCGTCTTTTCCTCGCGCCTTTCACTCGCGTCCTGAAGGGGTGGAGCTAAGGAGCGAGGAAAGGAAGCTAGGAAAGGAAACGAGGATGCACAAATAAGAATTGGGAAGCACCCTGTGTGTGTGTGTATGAAGACAAAAGAGAATGTAAATTCCGCCTACTTTGATTTGATTGGCCATTTGAGCGCCGTTAAACAACATAAATTTCGACTGTCTCATCAGCCTCTGTTCATGTCAATCACCCGGTGTCAAACAATTATACTGCATGAGAGAGGGCCAAGCTAACTCTCATACACACCATAGACTGTAAAAAAATACCGACATAGTGTCCGTGACGTCACCCATAGGATTCCGAAAAGCAGTTCTGAAGCTTAAAGTAGGGTCAAGCTGGGCGTTGCCATCTTGTGAGCGAGTCACCGCGTGTCACTCCCGGATAACAGAAAATGTCCAAAAAGGCGGGATGTGCACGGAGATGAGGTGACGCAATAACTATAGACGGCAGATAAATGGCTATCCACTTGTAACCACGCCCTTAATTATGCAGAAATTTAAGGCTTTATGTAACGTAAACGAATGAGTTATACAAAAATTCACCCCCCTCACAGTTGTCATGAAGATCAAAATTAGCCTTATAAGCCAAAACCACAATTTGTACCAGGCTGTAAACATGTTTTTTTCTGCTGTAAAGTTGGGCATTTTAACATGGGGCTCAATGAGATTCTGCTCCCTTCTGGAGCCTGCCTCTAGTGGTTAGTTAAGGAATTACAGTTTACATTCCTTCCGTATTGGCTTCAAGAGAGATTGCGGAAGGTTGCCGCTTGATACACACACACGAAGTAAGGGCATAAAGCGCGGCACAAGCAACGACTCCGCCAAAAATGGTTTTCAGAACAACGCGCGGGCCGCACTAACATTAAACTTTGATGTCAAGTAGGGGGCCACAAAATATCATCCTGCAAGCCGCGAGTTTGAGACCCATGCCTTAATTTCAATACATTTAAACTATGGCCCCTCTCTATGGATAGAAAATTGTTATATTACAAAATATTACCTATAATCACCCTACTATTAACTCTTTCCCCACCATTGACAGAAATTTCTGGCTTTCCGTTTTTTTCCACTTTTAAGCGGTAGAGGGCGCTATTACACATCTTCTGAAAGAGTACAGAATCTCCTGATCAACAGTTGTGACGAAGAAGCAGATATCATATGTGAGCAGATGCATATGTAAAATAACAGCATTAAACATCATATAAATAAAAAATGCCTTAAGTTACTGAATGAAATGTCGACCCAGGACGAGCTATAGGAGCTTTGATGGACTCTGAATCCGATCCAGACGAAGCCTTTAAAAGCGCGATTTTCTGAACATTTTGCTCAAAAAGGTGGTTTGAATGTTTTTATTTTATTTTATTTTTTATTAAGTGTTATTGAAAAAGGAATGCATGAAGCTAGAATAAACGTTTTTTTGTTTTTGTTTTGTTTTTTAAAGCAGAGGTCTGTTATTTATTTTTATATATTGCATGTTCAGATATTCATACAACAAAATATTCTGGGGGCCATTAAAATGCTGACAGTGGCTGGCTACTTAAAAAAAAAAAAAAAACGCTGGTGGGGAAAGAGTTAACAACCCAATGGAAAATTGGTGCACAACAACTTAAATTTAGTTCTTTATCAAACTAAGGCCAGATTTATTAACAGCTTGCATCAGTGCAAAAGCATATCTTAAACCAGACGCTAACTGGTAGATTGCATTGGTCTTTATGCAAATGATCCGGCTGCACCTGTGTTCTTTAATATGCGGTTCGTCAGTATACGCACACATCTTTATCTGCGCTTTTTTGGAATTACGCTCTCATACTAATTTTCCTGTTTAGTATATCTGGCCCTAAAATTGTTAGATATTGCCATTTGATACCATTGCCCTTTATCTCAAAACGCAGGATGAGCGCAAGTGCTTCACCTGTGACTCCAGGAGCCCCTACAATCTCCACCACAATCCCAACAGCCACCGCATAGAGAACATCATCACCACCTTCCGACCTGAACGCAAGATGAGGTGGTGGCAGTCTGAGAATGGTGCGTAACATCTTTGCATGAACTTATGGACCCTTTGTCATTAAATTCTGCTGGCATCCCAAATTTAGACTTAAAGGGTTAGTTCACCCAATAATTAAATTGGTGTCATTAATGACTCACCCTAGTGTCGTTCCACACCCGTAAGACCTCCGTTCATCTTCAGAACACAGTTTAAGATATTTTATATTTAGTCCGACAGTGTATCTAAGTGTAGGCACACTATACTGTCCATGTCCAGAAAGGGAATAAAAACATCATCAAAGTAGTCCATATGTGACATCAGTTGGTTAATTAGAATCTCTTGAAGCATCGAAAATACATTTTGGTCCAAAAATAGCAAAAACTACGACTTTATTCAGCATTGTCTTCTCTTCCTTGTTTGTTTTCAAACCTCAAATAAAGATTCAAACTGTCATGAATCAGCGGACTAAATATAAAATATCTTAAACTGTGTCTGAAGATGAACGGAGGTCTTACGGGTGAGGAATGACATTAGGGTGAGTCATTAATGACATCAATTAAATTCTTTGGTGAACTAACCCTTTAATTTTAAACTCCTAGGTATGCATGACGTCAGCATTCGTTTGGATCTGGAATCAATGTTTCAGTTTAGTCATTTGATATTGACATTCAAGGTACATTCAACACTTCCCATTTTATTCAAATCATTTAATTAATTGATATTCCATATGATTAAGCAAACTACTTGATAACACGGTCTCGAACAGAGTTTCCGGCCTGCTGCTATGTTGGTCGAGAGGTCAAAAGACTTCGGGAAAACCTGGAAGGTTTTCCGTTACTTTGCAGAGGATTGTGCCAACTCATTCCCCGGTGTTTCCGAGGAGCCAGCAGACAGTATTGATGACCTCATCTGTGAGAGTCGCTACTCTGGGGTAGAGCCATCCACCGAAGGAGAGGTACTGTCTGAGAGCAATCCTAAAATAACCCAACCTCTTCAATTACTTACATTTAACATACATACATTTCTTACTGTGCTTTCCATCCAGGTGGTGTTAAAAGCCTTGGATCCAAGTTTTGACATCCATGATCCATACGACTCTACTATACAAGGTTCATGTCTCATTGAAGAAGTTGTTTGTTTTGGAAATAACACAGTAATTTAGATGTCAAGCCAGATGATGCCTGAAGGCATGTCCAACAAGTGAAAGGCCTTGATATCTAGATGATGAGCTCATAGTGTGCTAGACATATTTTGAAAAATTCACTGTAAAGAATATGTATACTGTTTAAACATGTCTGTTTCATTGGTTCTCACCTGGGATTTTTTCAAGACCAAGATAAATTAGAGATGCAGTGATATCAAAATAGTATCAATAAATCGGAATTGTTCATGTTTTGGCTGATAATTGATAAATGGGAGATATTAAAATTCTATATTATTTTGTCTAAATTAGAAATAACACACTAACAACTAAAATTAAATGCTTCAAATTAATTTAGAAGTCGAAACATTAAAATGCAGTTAAAAATGCATTAAGGATTTAAGAGGATTAAAGGTCCCATGGCATGGATTTTTAAAATTATTTTATAATGTTTCCTGAGGTGTACTTATATTGTTAGTGTGGTTTTTACATAAAAAAAGTCATCATTTAGAAATAAAAGGCATTTTTTTTCTATAGTAATATAAGCCCTCTGGCTTGAATGCTCTGTTTCAAGGGGCGTGTCTGCTGTAAGACTTCAGTGAAAACACCCTGTTGTGATTGGTTGACATCTTTGCATTTGAAATGAGATTACCTGCGGAGGGGGCGTGGGTTATAGAGGTCTGCATGCAAGCACTGCCAGCCAGAGAGAGACAGAGAGCTGGGGAAAGATGGCTGAGAAGGTGTTATTGTACCGAGTTGTTGAGAGCGCTGTGATCGTGAGTTTATTTTGTTTGTATCTAAAAGAGCTCTAAATCAACATGAGTGAACTTTGCAGCATTATTTCTCTCACAAAATGCTTTCACCACAACTAACAACAAACACGACATTGATATACAGTAAGAATACAGTAAGAGCTTCTGTTGTGCCACTTAACGTCCGTTTTTGACAAGTGTGCACTGCAGATATACGTGATTGACAGATCCGAACATTGTTCTTTAATCGCTCTCTGTAGTTTAATCATTTAAATTACAGATTTGTTTCATGCTACTAACAGAAACGATATGAAGTTGATCGTTTTAGTCGCTGGCTTGATTCACTGATGCATCAAGACGGCCAGCGATAGGACTGACAGTATTAAATTATTTAGAAAGACAGTCTGTGTGAACTTGAATGATTAGCTACACATCAGAACTCACTGATCCCAGATCAGGCATTAATGAACACTGATACTCACTGTTTGTGGCGGTACTGTCCAATCCATAATGGCAATCCTGTGCCTCCATTGTGACTGATAAACTGAATCCATAATTCTCTGGGCGGGCAAAGCAGAGGAAGGGGAGGAAACCTTTCGTGGTATGACGTCATTACAGGAGAATTCAAGATCGGCTCGCCTGAGCTCTCATTTTCTCAAAGGCAGAGAAAGACAGCCAGAACTCGCTTTACACCGATAAAAATTTCTAGCCACTTGGGGACAATATTCAGGCTAGGGGAACTCATATTAATTTTGAAAATCCTCATAAAATGAACATTTCATGACATGGGACCTTTAATAAAAGATGCATTGTATTAAACATTAACTAGGTAATCTACAGTAAATGTATAATAGAGGAAATGAGCTGCACAATGAAATATCCAATATCTGCTGATAAAAATTAAAAAATAATAATATTGGCCGTCATCATGAAACGCAAGCAATATCATTTACTACTTATGGTCTTCAGAGCTGATAACCCTCACGAACCTGCGAGTGAACTTTACCCGTTTGATCACCCTGGGCGACACGTTGCTCACGCGACGGAGGAGGAGCCCGCAGGATAAGTACTATTATGCCCTGTACGAGATGGTCGTTCGGGGGAGCTGCTTCTGCAATGGCCACGCCAGTCAGTGCGTTCCCGTGGACGGCACACGTGGAGATACCTTCAGTGAGCCTGGCATGGTGAGCATACTCCTGCAAGAAAGAAAAATCACACATGAGATCTCTTTAATGTCTGAACTGTTTCTCCTAGAACGCAATGAAATGGAGACATCTTTTTTCCCCCCTCTAGACCCCATTCTCATGTATCTTCTCTAGACTTTCTCAAGAGACCTTAATGTTTCCTACTGTGCTCAGATTGCCAAAATCATTAAAAGTATATGAATTCAAACATTTCTCATCCAAATTCTTTCATATTTTGTCGACCATGGACATATCTTTTATGCTGTTATTTCTATAATGTGTGGAATGTTTTAAAGTATAGTCACATTTTTAACTCTTTACACCGAATAATTATGTATATAGGACAATTAACAATAATTACTACCTGTCATGCTTCAGTGTAGGTTTTGCTCTACTTTATAGGAGCCTTTTTATCTTAAATTAGTAGCTTAGTTTAAAGAAATTATCAATGCTTTATAATAATTGTGTCTGTTTTTTATGATCCTTTGATATTCGCCTCTTTTTGCCCAAGGTGCACGGTAGATGTGTTTGCCAACACAACACTGCAGGGTACAACTGTGAACGCTGTCAAGACTTCTACCATGACGCCCCCTGGAGGCCAGGTGGAAAAACAGACTCAGATGTTTGCAGAAGTAAGCATACTCAGTTAGACTATTAAATACAAGATAATAATACATATAAAATAGAGGCACGCATATTAAAACACACTGGGAGTAACGCAAAAAGCCATATGTAACTCCTCCTTTAATTTTTCAGGATGTAACTGTCATGGCCATTCAGAGAAGTGTCACTTTGACCAAGCACGCTACCTGGCCACTGGTGGGGTTAGTGGTGGTGTGTGTGATGACTGCAGGAATAATCGTGTAGGATCTCAGTGTGAGATGTGTGGGCCGTATTACTACCTGGACCCTCAACGCTATGTGGACGACCCCAACGCCTGCATACGTGAGTGAAAAAAGTCCTCTAGACTTACTAAGATTTTATTCTACTATATTGTTTTTCATTGTTGACCCTTTAAAATAATACTTCTGGAAGAAAGGCTACTAGGTTTCCAAAATATATATTTTGTTCTATTCTATGTCCAGCTTGTGATTGTGATCCTGATGGCTCAGTGGACCGTGGTGTGTGTGATCCAGTGACTGGTCAGTGTGTGTGTAAACAGAACGTTGAAGGAGAGCGCTGTGACCGCTGCAAGTTTGGGTCCTACGGATTCAACCGGGACGACCCTAGTGGCTGTCAGAGTAAGAGTCCACTCACCCACAAAACGGGACTTACTGAGTCATTACGTCACCAATATTGTGTAAAGCTGAGTTCAATAGCTAAAAGTCAGACTTCTGGTTAAGTGGGACATCCGTCTAATCAAGTGTTAGATGGATGTAAAATCCCTGCTATAAAATCCAGTATAAACCAACATGAATTCCATGTTGGTCCAGGATGATTAGAGCTGGTATAATTCTAGTCTAGCTGTTGTACAAGCATAGTAAAATCACATTTATTTATGTAGCAGTTTATACAGTACAGGTTGTTTCAAAGCAGCTTTACAGTGATAACAGGAAAATTATGTATTCCGGCTGTTGTTCAGCTGTTCAAGTTCATTGTTGATTCAGTTTCATTGTAAAGATCATCAATTATTAAATTAGTTCAATTAATCTATAAAGCAGTTCTGAAAAAAATAAAAATAAATTCAAAGTGTATATTTAACATAATACTGTTAAATATTAAGTCTCCAACTAAGCAAGCCAGAGGTGACAGTGGAAAGGAACCCAAGCTCTATCAGGTGACAGAATGGAGGGAAAAAAAACCTTGGAAGAATCCAGGCTCCAGAGGTGGACAGTAACTAAGTACATTTACTTGAGTACTGTACTTAAGTACACTTTTTGAGTATCTGTGAGTATTATTTTTTCTGGAAACTTATGACTTTTACTTCACTACATTTCAAAGACAAATATCGTACTTTTTACTCCACTACTTTTCTATCAAGGTCGAAAGTCGTTTCTGTTGCTGGGAGAAAGAGAATGGTAAAGTTGGGAGAATATCAGATGTGTATCAGTGTATTGGATCCGTGCATTCGGCCTTAAAGTGACAGCAGCTTTGTAAAGAGCTTTGTAACTTATATACAAGTATTTAAATTAGTTTAAGATAGTCATATGGTAGTATGACAGATGGAGCATCACTGAATGGCTTAAACCATGATGACAGTGTGCATTTATACAACAATAATAAAATAATGCATTGGCATAAAAAAGGAAATTTACTTTTATACTTAAGTACATTTGAAAACAAATACTTCTGTACTTTTACTTGAGTAAAAATCTGTTTTTACAACTTTCACTTGTAACGGAGTAATATTTGACCAGTAGTACTTTTACTCAAGTAATAGAGTTATGTACTTTGTCCACCTCTGGCAAGCTCGAACAACATGGTGTGATTATGATTCAGGCTGCATCACAAGTCAGAATTCAGAACGGGATAGCATAGTTATGCTGCTCTCAAGCAAAACTAATCTGCTGTAGTAGGTTCACCAGCACTCCCACTTCCCATTCTGGGAACCAGTAACCAGCATCCCATACTGATCACATCATGAAAAAACTTACCTTATGCTGGTGACCAGCAATGCTGGATTTTTCAGCGGGGATGTGAGGTCGCAAGGTCTTGGTTTTTGCATTCACCTAGTTGCAAAATGTATGCATTCGCATAAACTTTTATCTGATATTTCTTCATTCATTTTCATGTCCAGTGTGCAGGTGTAATTTCATGGGAACGACACGCACCGACAACCCTTGTGATCAGACCACAGGAAGGTGTATTTGTGAGCACTTTGCTTACGGCCCACAGTGTGACCAGTGTCTGGTGAGCTGAACCTCTCCATCAGACCACAGCATGTAAACTTAATCATTTACACTTGACATTTTTAATGTTCTACTATGATTTCCAATTTCCTAGCCAGGTTACTGGGGTCTGGGAAACACAGTCTATGGCTGCTTACCCTGCGACTGTGACATTGGAGGGGCCCTGAGAACCAAGTAAGATTCTCAGCAAACCACTTACGTCTGCAGCAAACCACTTACCTCTGGTTGTTTACAAGACAATATGTGCATATATACACAGATGTTCCCCTGTGGATGGCCAGTGTGAATGCAGGCCTAACATGATGGGCCAAAAATGTAGTGATCCGGCCCCTGGATATTTCCTGGCTCCTCTTGATTTCTATATCTATGAAGCTGAGAACGCAGCACCTCTGGTGAGAGATTGGACCTGTATGTCCAGGCTGGATGTGATTTCTGTACTAATTATTAATCTATATTCGCGGTCACACTAGACTTTGCGCATCCAAATTTTTTATGGCCACTACAATGGTCAAAATATGACATTTTAAAACACAATTCAACATAAACTACATCTAAAGTATAAAAATATGCATTCTACTCCACCACAATCATACAGATTTAAAGTTTACATTCTTTTAATTCAGCTCAAGTTCAACAAACTTGAAATTTGTAACACAGTCAAATTCATTTGCATACACTTTGCATGACGAAGTGTAGTGTGACCGCCACTTTATCCATTCAAAAGAATGAAGAGACCTCATGACTGTCTCATGGTCAAGAAGTCTTAAAATAAAGATCATTGTATCTTTTTATGACAAGGTAAGTTTAGTTCAGTCTGAAAAATATCAAGTGGTAGTGGTACAACTTCCCACAACATAATTTTATTTAGGAATTTATAATTCATGTTATTTACATAAACATTTTTTATTTAGACAAATATATTTAAAAACTTTTTTGAATAAATGTGTGCACTTGTATTTAAGGCATAAGGAAAGTATGTTATTGCTTTTTACTTCCTTGTTACACCACATTTTATTTTTAGTCAGTAAATTTATATGTCAGATTTCATATTTAAATTTTAAGGTGATTTAAAAGAGAAAAATTACTCACACCAGCTTCCACTTTCTGCTTCCACAGCTGGAAAATTCTCCATTTATTCAGGCTACTACAGTCTACATCCCAGAACAGAGACCTGAACGACCAACCAAGCTCCCTCTATGTCCCCTGGCTCCAAAACCTTCCCCAATACCTAATAAAGAAAGTCAACCCCCAACGGTGAAGCCATCTTCAACCCCATACAACCCCCATGTCACCATGCCCATTTGTGAGCACTACTTCAGACAGAGGGGTTATGACTTCAAGATCAGTAATGGAAGGCTTGTGTTGGTCAAGCCTGAGAAACTGCAAAGACGAAAACGAAGACAAGGCCAGGTGAATCTTGAAATGACAGATAAACAAACTGCCCAAGTTATAATGCTACAGAATTGAATTTGATCGTCTTGCTTGGTTGTTCCTATGCAGAGGACAATCCCCTTTGAACCTGGCTCGCCTCTTCAGATCCTCCCGCGCCAACGTGTCTCAGATCGGTCTGTCACTTGGACTGGACCGGGTTTTGTGCGAGTTCAGGATGGGGCAGGACTCAGATTTACTGTCAGCAATATACCAGCAAGTCTCGACTACTATGTAGTTGTCCGCTATGAACCAGAGGTCAGCCAGTCCTTTCATTCAATATTTAAATATCAACGTTTGTTTGAAATGTTTTGGTCCATTTCACATTAATGTATTCTAAACTTTATCTTTGCAGTCCACCGATGATTGGACAGCTATTGTGAATGTTGTATCACTTAGATCAGGGGATGGACGTTGTCCAAATGACCCCGCCGACAAAATGTTTACACTTTCAGGCTCTGGAAGGTGAGAAGATTTTTGTTTGTTTTATCTTTGCATGTAATTAAAATTATTATATTTCGGTCTAGTGATAGTTTACTTGATAACTTTCTTCTGCAGAATGGAGAAGACATTTTGAAGTGTTTGTGTTCATTAATGCCTGGCGCATCTTGGAAAACAGTCTCGACTCATCGAGCCATGAGCGCTCCTAATTGATGAACTGTGACTAGGAATCTCATATGATCCGTTGTTTCCGGAAGACAATACTGAACACAACAGAGAAAATAAATAAATAAAAATAAAAATGTCCATGTTATTACATTTCACAAACATAATTCCTATCTACCAGCTCACTTAGCAGAGCGCTCGTGGATCGATTCATCGAGACTGTTTTCCAAGATGGCGCCTGTCCGTGAACGCACTATGTTCATCTAAAGATGATATTCATCTGAAGATATTATTAAAATATCTTCTTATTAAACTGTTTGTACACTTATGAAGTTCTCAATGCTTCGGTTTGCATGTAGGGCCCCTCATTATGCTACCGTGTTAGTGTGAGGCTATTTTGAGCCTTGTTAGTGGTATTAACTAGCAATTTAATTTTACTACCCTGTGCCCCATAGACAAGCGCTATAAGCTAATCTGTTTTTAGAAATAAAACTCTTTACATTCGATTTTCATGAAAACGCATCCCAGACAACGATCTACTCGGTAACCATCTGTTAAGTACCCCTAGGTTCATTTCTCACTGGAGTTGTCCTTTAAGAGCTCTGTTTCTTGAAACCATAAATGTCAAATAATAAAATGTTTAGTTATTACAAGATCTACCTATTCCCATAAAGGACTGCTACTCTGGATCTTCCACTGTGCCTAAATGATGGCAATCAATACCATGTGGACGTCACTTTTAGAAAGCAGTACAATGCCAACCCTCAGACCAGCTCATACATCCTGATTGACTCTGTAAGATTTCAGCAAATCAGAATCATTGGATAAAATGAAATAGAGAATAAAAAAAAAAGCCTTTTGCGTTGTATATTTACTATATTTATTTAAATCTATTCACTTTCAATATAGATGGGCCTCATTCCCAAAGTGGACTCCCTCCCAAACTTCTGTTCGCAGCCATATCTAGCTCAGTTTCAACAATACCGCTGTATTGAGTTGGGAGCACAGGCAGGAGAGCAAACTCTCCCTGAAGTATGTGAAAATCATATTGGAAGCATGTCTGCCTTTATTCACAATGGTGCAGTGGGTAAGTATCTTCTAAAAGTACGCCACTAATATGCTGTATTGTTCAGAATATAAGATCTTTTTTTTTTTCCTTGGAACTACATCTGAAAAAAACAATGGGAAGTGCCAAATACAAGTAAAACAACATTTTCGCCCAGGATGGATAAATGCAGTAGTCATCAAACAACTCTCATTAAGCAGCCAAGAAAAACGGTTTGTCAGAGTGTAATGTTAGAAGTTGGTGAGCCCAAAAAGACCATCTTGAAAATGCTAACAGTCAAAGAAATGCTTACAGAGGTCCTAAAAGCAGCCGCTTCAAAATAACTTGACAGGCAAGTGTATCAGTACGTAGCCAAATAAAAAAATGATGGCGTTGCCCATAACCAGAGGCGATATCCATATGGTAGTGGATATTGCCAAAGAGAACATACCCACCAGTAAGCCCATGATCTCTTATTTCGGCTACGTACTTGTGCACTTGCCAGTCATTATCCTCAAAGCGGCCACTTTAATGCAGTGTATTACCTTTTTTTGAAAAGGTACACCTTGAAAAGAAGGGATCGTCTTATATTCAGAACCATACGTTACACAAGATTTAATTCAATGTTACTATATGTATATGATATGTCTCTGTATAAATCAACAGCTTGCAACTGTCATCACGTTGGAGCGTTTAGCTCATCATGCAGTAAATTCGGTGGACAGTGTCAATGCAAACCTAATGTTATCGGCCGTTGCTGTGACACCTGTGCTCCTGTGACGTACGGGCTTGGACCCAATGGCTGCTCAAGTTAGTAATTCACTTGTGTCATCTCAGACATATTGTGACAATTTATATTTCTAAGTTGACAGTATTTAATCTTACTTAAATCATTTTTTTAAAAGGGACATAAAGTAAAAAATAGGTGGTTCTACTTTCGTGAGATCATAAGGTCAATAAGTGTCTTAAAATATCAGATATTTTGACCTTTTATGACATAGTATAGTTTAGTTTTAGATCATTTAAATTCAAACTTGTTTAGAAAATATACATTTCAAACCCATATGAAATATAGCTTTTTTTATGTTTAATTTTGACATCATTTTTCATTGAACTTTCTAGCATGTGACTGTGATCCGTCTGGCTCTACCGCTGAACTGTGTGACCAGACAACTGGTCAGTGCTCGTGTCGAGATGAAGTAACTGGCCGTCGATGTGATAAATGTTACTCTGGCTACTATGGGTTTCCCCTGTGCAGACGTTGTCAATGTAACAGGTTGGCTGACATCTGTGACCCCGTCACTGGAGACTGTTTGGACTGCAGGGAACACTCCACTGGACCCAACTGTGAAAGGCAAGAGAGGATTTTGAGATCAAATTGTTTCAATCAAAATAAATAATATTCACTGGAATTTAGATACTAATGGTCTTTTTTGTTCTAGGTGTAAAGATGGTTATGTTGGTGACCCTGTCTCTGGGCAGCCATGTGAACCATGCTTATGTCCAGATGTGAATGGAAGTGGACGCTTCTTTGCCTTTTCCTGCAGCAAGGATCCATACTCTGAAGCCTCAAACTGTGAATGTCTGCCTGGACATACAGGTCCTTGTTCACGTTTTCATACATAGCATTTCCGAGACCATTGAAGAGTCTTTCAGCTACCTGTTTGATTTAACGCAGTGTGAGGGAACAAAAAGATACAATACTGTTTAAACAAAATGACTTAAAAACAAACCAAAAAAACTTACCCTTACTCTTGCAGGCCTACACTGTGACTCCTGTGCTCCTGGCTATTACGGTGACCTGAGGTTGCCAGGTGGCCGATGTGAGGAGTGCTGTTGCAACAATAACATTGATCCTCGAGATGGTGATGCATGCGATGCAGTAACTGGGGAGTGTTTGCGCTGCTTACACAACACAGAAGGGCCGCAATGCCAGAGCTGCAAAATTGGATACTATGGCAATGCATTCCTTCAAGACTGCAAAGGTAAAGGTTTAAAAAGTTTTTTTTTTTAAAAGGTTGTTGATTGGATTTTGTATTGTGGGAATTGCATCCAAAAATGAATAGCTAAATGAATGGCAAGTGCCACCCGAGAGAGAGCTGTAGTTTTCACCATAAGATCAAGTTAAGACATTCTGATTAAACATTACGAGATAAAAAAAGCACTATAGATAGGAAGACAGTGTTTCTATGTGGGACAAAACGCTCTAAATAAATTACATGTTTTGGCAACAGATAATTATTCTTTCTAATTCATTCTTTTTTATTTTAATGTGGCACTAAAACACCTTTATAAACACCATTTGTCTTGTTTTTATTGTATACTTAGAGTGTTCTTGTGACCGAAGAGGCACAGATGACACAAAGTGTCCAGCTGGAAGCCCCTGTTTCTGTGACCAGGAAACCGGCCAGTGTCCATGTCGCACAGGTGTCAAAGGAGCCCTTTGTAATGAGTGTGAGGATGGATACTGGAACCTAGATGGGGAGTCTGGGTGCGAGCCCTGCAACTGTGACCCAGAACGTGCTCTCAACTACATCTGTGACAAGGTTAATACAGTAGGCCTGTTCTCCTATTCCCTTTAAAAGCTGCTCGTGCCATGCCGGAATCGCTATTTACATGGCAGAATTTGCAAGTAGAAAAACGAAACGCTTCTCTATAGTGAGGAAATGGATCTGCTTGTCCAATGACACCTACTTGCATGTCAGGATGAACATGTCAGCATGTTAGGATAGGTAGGCTAATTCTGACATGTAGGCATTTTTATATGTTTATACACAATAATAATCTTTTAGATGTTAATCCCTTAATTTTTCAAATTTAAAAATGTTCTTTGTGTTCTGCTATGTGTCCCTGTGTGTGTAATAAGCAAAGTGTATGCACGTTGTGAACCCAACTAAAGGCACATAATATAAAAAACAAAATACTTTGCCATAGACTTAAGACCAGGTTTTTTTTGGTCAATGTCGCAGTTGTCTTCAGTTCCTCAAAATCGCAACGCGCCAACAATGCGCCTGAACAGACCTCGTTTTTAGGGTGTACAATTGGGCACACTGTAAACATTTTTTGTTGGTTTAACTTAAAAAAGTAACAACCTGGTTGCCTTTAAAGGGGGGGTGAAATGCTGTTTCATGCATACTGAGCTTTTTACACTGTTAAAGACATATGTAAACATAGTCAAAGTTTCAAAAACTAATGTTGGACGTTTGATAGAGTATTTCTCTGTCAAAAATACTCCTTCCGGTTTCTCACAAGTTTCGGAGAGTTTTTTTCGAGTATGGGTCTACTTGATGTTAAAAGATCGGAAGGTCCTTGTATGGGCCGTACGGGCTCTTCTCCCGGTAGGGTGCGCGCGCGTCACTAGCGCGAGAGAGGAAATGCACGCTGTAAACAGTAAACTGCTCTCAGCTGCAGATCCAGTCGTCCGTGAACACTAATGTCGGTTATAGTCCGGGCCGCGCTCCACTTCATTCCTCCACTTTGACATTAAGGCGACTTCAACGCTTCAGCACAGCATTCCGGGAAGGCAGCGCTGCATTTGAACCGATTTGAACGCAGAAATGCTTCAGTCTCCAAGAAGTGTGTTTTTGACGGAGCCGTCCCAGCGATAAAGGTTCGGTCCTGCTTTGGAAGCAGCCGGTAAGTAAAGCTGCTTCAAATGTCTGTGCTGTGCTTATCGTCGCATATGTAAACATCAGTAAACGACACGATCGCGTGCTTCGTCATTCAAATGCACTAACGGACTTCATTGTTGTTCTATGTAACTTATAACGTTACACTGGTCTGACGTGCAAAACCGTTTTGCTTGCTACTAAGGTTTGGTCGCATACAATAGTCCATAAACCGAATCATGTCATGTTGACAGGCCTCTAAATACAGTACTTACCACAGAGACGGACGTCCTGCTGTTGCTGTTTCTATTTCAGGCTCCGAATTAGATTCTGGATCATACCTATTAGCTGAGATAGCTGAGATGGGTTTCTCCACGCTTGAGGACGTCACCGCTTTGCGCATATGTCATTCTTTAGCTCCGCCCACACGATACGCCTCCAGGCGCTCGGTTTTTTCCGGAAAGACTCGGTACAGCCCATATTTCTTTTACAAATATAATAAAACGAAAGACTTTTCGGAGATATGAAGGATGCAATACTACTCTATAGGTACTCAAGAATGACATGAGATTGACTGAAACTGAGTGTTTCACCACCCCTTTAAATTTTGAGTTTATAGAAATGTGAGTTGATACAATGATGGAAAGTGGTTTAATAATTAGAAACTCAAAATATTATTGTATCTGAACCACATACAAAATTTAATAAATCATTTTGGCATGTTTCACTGTCATAAAAATAAAACGCACACAATAACCCAATATGCTTACAAAATCTTTTAATAATATTTGAAAAAGGTCGTTGATTCTCAAAAATGTTCATTGTATTTACTCACATTTTCAATTTCAATTAACTGAACATTTAAGACAATCAGGTATTTTTTTTTTTTTTTTACAGTGCATAAATGTATTTGCTATTTAAACAACTTGGCTCAGGACGTGAAAATGATAACTACGTCAGGCTGAAACTAGCAAAAAAAACATTGTGTCTGCATTGCACCGGGTGTATGATAAAAGCCCCTTATCTTAATTCAAACAATAAATTCACTTTTCACAGCAAGTGTCCTATCACAAAGGCTTCAACACCTACACTTTATGTCCTCCCAGATCACAGGCCAGTGTTTATGCCAGCCAGAGTATGGAGGGAGGAAATGTGATGAGTGTGGGCCGAATCACTTTGGAAACCCAGATATACAGTGCATGTGTAAGCTATTACATGCAGAGTTTTGTTCTCTTCCAAGTCACTGTCTGCTAACTAAAATAAAATGATCTCACCCTTCCTTCAGCTTGTGACTGTAACATGGAGGGCACCATTTTTCCAGCTTGCGACACTTACACGGGTGAGTGTTTGTGTAAGCCAGGGGTAACAGGCCTTTTCTGTGATGACTGTGCCCCGGGTCACGACACCAACTTTCCTGCCTGTGAACCCTGCCATGCCTGCTACCACCTCTGGGAGAAAATCATCTCAGATGTTAGACAAGATGCTGAGAGGATAGAAACATTGATGCCTTGCCCTGGAGACTATCGGCCTAGATTTGATCTACAACACTTACAGAATTTGTTGGAGAAGCTGCAGAGTCTGCTTAACATGACCGCACTGGATGAGCTTAAAAAACTAGAGGAGCTTTTGGCACGCATTAGGTATTATAATGCATTTACACAATTTAATTGACATACTACAATATTTCTGGGTCAATGTCATGATACTAATTTACTTAGGATCTATTCATTTATGCAAAAATACTTAAAATGACTTGCTTATGGGATAGATGAATACTTAAAAAAACATTATTTAATTTCTAAATTTAAATATATTTTGATATTTTTGGGGGATATAAAGTTAAAATGTTACAACTGTCCTGATATCATAATGAAGAGGAAAAAAACATATTTACACAATAATACAGAAAAGAAACATGCCAAAAAGAAAATAAACAATTGAAAATTGTATTAAAGAACGCTTTTTTAGGACATGACAAAAAGTCTTTGTACAATGTAAGCCTATATCTTGCATTGTATTCTACTCAATCCTCAGGAATGAAACGGAGACCATTGATCCAAACATAATCATTATTGATCCAACCGTACTTCTCAACACTGACATCGACAACATCCGCCTTGAGTTTAATAGGCTGTTGAAGACTCTCAGAGAGAAGACACAAGAGGCTCCAGTGCCAGATGTAAAAGCTAATGGTGTGTGAAAAGTGTCTCAATGAATCCCAACATGAAAAGTTGTTATGGCTGAATCATACTGTTATTTGCGAACAATATCATTATAACACTTCAGTTTGGCTTTTAAAGGCGCTACTAATACAACTATTGTGTCATTTCTTCAGATATTTTCAAAAAGATCAAAAAGCTCTATGATGAGTTCACTGACAGCGAGAAGAAAGTGGAAGCGGCTAAAAAGGTCCAACAAGCCTCCAGGAAGACGAGAGAGAATGTCACATTGGAACTTACTAAGTGTCGCATTGGAGAAATGGATAAGCTGGACAGGAATGTCAAAGCTCTGAGTGTCGCCAAACTCAACGAGGAGGTGAATGAAGAGTAAAACAAGGGTTTCGTAAATAAAGAAAAATCTGTAAATCACAGTGACAAATCTTTCTTTGTAGGTCTGTGGGGCTCCAGGTGATGCAGAATGTGAGAAAGCAAAATGTGGTGGAGCTTTGTGTGGGGTGTGTGGGGGGCCAGCCTGTACAGGGAGTTTACCCATCAGCCTCAATGCCTCCAAACTGGCAGAGATGACTGAGAAGAACATCACTGCTCTGCGCAGTAAACTCAAAGAGGACAATGCTAAGGCAAGTCAAAAACATACCAGGATCTTCCTACTCTCCCATACTCTTATTTCATTATTTTTTAAAGCATATACTTTAAATAGAAAATTGTTTTGTTGTTCATAGTGTCTTTATTGGGGTTAAGTTGTTTTTCAGAAGCCACAATATCTTTCTTATTCCTTTATATCTAACATTTAAAATGTAGGCCTCATTCTGTTTCTTTTCTATTTACAGCTCATGAACACTTCAAAAATGGCAAACTACATCAAAGATCAAGCAGCAGAGATGATGAATAAAATTAATCAGACTAAGAACAAATATGAGAACGAAAAGAATGACACCAAGAATCTCATAGAGAAGATCAAGAACTACTTAAGAGGTACCACATCTAACAAATCAGTTACTAGCTTCTGGTAAAACTATCCTGGTCTTTGATCTTATGCAGTCAGGAAAAGTTATTTCATCATCTACTCACCTCAGATCACTCTTAGACAAATCAGTAGTAGTATCTTAATTTTGTGGAGCACAAAAGCTTTTTTTCTTACAACAAAAGTAGACAGTAACTAGTGTCAATGTCGAAAGTACTATTGGTATTCCTCGATCATGTGAATTGAGGGAGATTGAAATTAAAGTAAATCACTTAAAGGGGTAACTTAAAAGCCACTCCCAAAGCCACCGCTACTGAATCACTGGGTAAATTTCCCACCGCGTTCATTTTCATAAAATCAGTTCAGTTAGAGAACAGACACTACAGTTAAAAAAATTGAACGTGTCTCCTGCAGGAGTCAGATTACATGAATGAGCTGAATGAGCTCTCCTGCTGAGAGCTGAGATAATCGCGACCACGCTCGCGGCATACATTAACAGTATGTTCAGTCTGGCGCTTTTTCAGTTCATGCCCTTGGAAGCTTAACTTTCATAGGAATTAATTTGAGAAATTGAAACACTCAATTTGCTCTGCACCGTTCCGTTTACATGAATGCCCGCGGGTGCCCGAGCTGAGCTATGAGTGCGATCTCCCACATCTCATGGACGGGTTAAAAACATTCGGAAATAGCTCCCTCTACTGGCTGTAGCACAGTGGGACGTTCAGATCATTTTACTGACTCAGATCTTTGATTCCTGTTCAGCAAAATGAACAAATCTTTTTTCAAGGAATTTCGTTAATTTAAGAAGAATCTAATTCAAATGTTACTTTTCAACACATTTAGAACTTTTGGAATAAAAAAATAAACTATAAGCTAATGCAGTCATGACCAAACTTTGAGAAAGAAATGATTGATTCATTAATTGCGCTTGCCTCACCTCCCGATCGTTCTTTCTTTAGTCATTTCAAATTTAATCATGTCTGTTCCCTATAAAGATTAGTAGCTAGGCTACACCTCTCATGAGTTTTGGTTAGAGCTGTTAGTTCTGTCATCAAGTCCCAGCCCCATATAGACAAGGCTATGCAGTCACCGGAAACAGAAGAGATTAGTTAATCCCTTGAGTCTTCTCGTTCAATTCATTCTTCGGGTCTGACTCTGAGTCTCGTTCTTGTGTCACATGACCGCTTCCCAGTTCCCGGTGACTCACAAGTCACAACATATACAACATTACAGTCGTATTATTGTCTGCATGTTGTAATATATTTATTATTATAAAATCATCAGAAGATACGGGCAATAAACAGTTATTATGCCTATCCATTCTGACCAACCCAATGTGCCCAGGATTCATAGGAAAATCAATTATTACAGTAGCCTGACAAGCTAGACCCACATCAAGATGTTTGGTCTGGAAACTCACCATTGTCAGGGCTCAATCCGAGGAGCGGGATAAACGGCTGTCTTTCAACCTCCCTCTGCACGGCGTGCACGCAATTGGATAGCGCTACAACCACCCGCAACGCGGGTGAAGTAGAGGTCGTTGACAGATTAAACTTTCGCCGTATCCGGCCGGCAAAACACATCTTCCCTTAATAAGAATGACTTCAGTGACTTTGTTCTTTTCTCAGAGAAAAGCTTAACTCCAAGTCTTCCAGAGTCACGGTCAAAGCTGATTCGAAAGACCACCAGCTTCTGTGTTTACTAGAAGCACGCAACGGCACGCAAGCGCAACTCTGCCGTCATTATGTTAACCCCCGCTCACCGATTCTATACATGATGTGATTGGCCCGACCAGAGTTTGGCATTTACAGCTCAGAAGTGTATTGAGAGTTGCTAGACGACACTCGCAGCAGATTAGAATTCGCTGCCGCCCTAGGGTGCGTCTAGATGTCTAGGCTATTATTATAGGCCTACTAGCAACAACAACAAAAACGGAAGGAAAAAATTTAATTAAAAAAATACTATGCACTTGTTTGTGAGGAAGGTTGTGAATGAACTATTTCTGTATCCAACACGGCTGTCACAAGACTAGGACCGAAGACTCAAGAGAACGAATAATTTATGTTTCCGGTACAGACTGCAAAGCCTTGCCTATGTGGCTGCGACTTGATGAACGAACGACTCAAACCCGGACTCGAAAGATGAACTATCAATTCTGTTCCCTGTACAGAACATATAGGATGTTGCGCATTTGTGGTCAACACAAAATGAACTAATCGCTCTCTGAGAAAACCGTTGTTCTCGAGCCATATTAAAGATTTGTACGACACATCACTATATAGAACGGAAATCTAATTCATACTTGTGCTAACTTAGTGTTTCACAAAACATCCTTTCCTAAAACAATACAATAAATATTTTAATTTGAATGAACGGTTGTTAAATACATCTTTTTTGACCAACACAAAAAAAATTCTAGCACACATTACATAAAACTACAACATGGTGATGCTCATAAACACACTATAGCTACATTTCCACCGAAATTACCCAGAAAAATTTGTCCCAGGAAGCCCCTAGTCTGTATTCAGTCGTATTTTTTAAACTCCATTGTTGATTCGAATAGCAAATAACTCTAACTGCACGCACCTCAATAGACTTTTAAAGATGGTGGTTTAGAAAAAATGCTGTGTGGAGTCAACCAATCAAAATGCTGTTCCTAAACTTTGAAAAAGTACAACCTCACGAGTAAGGATTTTCTGAGGAGGACATTTTTACCCGGAACTTAATGGTCCCTGCAGTCCCCTTGTGGTAGAAATGCAGCTTATTTTGCTGCGCAACAATGAGGGGGAAGAATCTGGCTCTTTTGTTTCTGTACTCTTGTATTCGGTATCAAAGTAGTGAATACAAACATCTTAAAGGGTTACTTCAGCGATTAGCATATGGCTTTGTATTAGTAGAAACCCTGGAGTATATTCAAATTATTGTGCTTTCCCCCCTCATATCCCCCTGAGACAAGAGATTTATGCATTTTATTTCTGGAAAAATTCTTCCTATGACGCAAATTGACAATATTTGCATCATCGGAGGAATGTTTGGCCAAAGGCTAAAGACTACAGCCAGCAGAGGGAGCCATTTCCTCATGTTTTGAACCCGCGCATGGGGGATGGGAGATTACACTCAGAGCTCAGCTCGTAGCTACAGGCACTCATTTAAACAGAGCTATGGTGAGCAATGTAAGTCTTTTAACTTCTCAAATTAATTTCTGTGAAACTTAAGGTTGCAAAGGCATGAACTGAAATGCGCCAGACTGAACGCGCATTGTTAATTGTGATGCCGCGAGTGTAGTCGCGATTACCTCAGCTCTCATCACGAGAGCTCATCAGCTCATTTATCTCACTCCTGCAGTTAGTGCTCAGTGCTGTGATCCTCGCGCGGCGACTCACTCATTATATTGAACAGACACGTTCAGATTTTAATTGTATTGTCTTCTTCAACTCAGTCACAGTAATCAAGTAGCGGTGGCTTTGGGAATGGCCTCACAGGGCAGCGAAGCATTCTGGGAATTGTAGTCTTTCATCCCCATGAGACAAAAATAAATTTTCAGTCTTTTCTCAGTCTAGAAGGCACCAAACTCAAAAATAATTTCACATTTCTACTATATTAATGACCCAGTTTAAATACAGATTCATCTTCCCAGTGCTGAAGTACCCCTTTAAAAACACCATGAAAACATGTAAATACTGACTTTCTTTCTTCACCATGACTGTGGTGTCTCAGAAACAGAAATATGTGTACTGCTACCTTTGTGTACCGCTGTATTTCTGCTTTTCCATTAGAGCCACCTATGGTTAGAGAGTAAATTTTCATTCTTATTTAGCCCATCTGTAATATATATATATTTTTTTGGACTAAATATCTGCACTAAACATTTCTGTTTTTATGAACATGTAGATGCTATTAATTTTATGAAGATGCTATTAACGGTTCATGATCAGCTGTCAGGCTCTTTAACTGAGCCTGACAGCTGATCATGAACCGTTAATAGCATCTTCATTCTGTCAAATGTCTCCAAATCATATAGATTTGAAGTCACGAGAGATGAATTTGAAGAATTAATTTTAATTTTAAGATGTTTACATTTACATTAAAGTAAAATGTACGTAAAATGTTAATTTAGTTGAGTATTGTACCTTAACAGATGAAATGGTGATGCCAGAGGACATTGAGAAACTGGCAAATGCTGTGTTGTCCATTCAGCTGCCCAAGTCCACTGATGAGATCAAGGACATGATTGAGAACATCAAGAAGATCCTGTCAAACTTCACAGACTTCAATGAGGATCTAGAGCACTTGGAAAAACAAGCCAAAATAGCTGAAAACCTGAAGGAGAGGGCAGAAGAAATCTTGTGAGGCTTTATTATTGAAGTCTATGTCTCACAGCTGTTGTTTCTAGTATTACAGTGTGCTTTATAAAGCTAAACCTGTGATCATCACTCACCAATATCACTAATCATGTTTGGTTGTTGTATAACCAGGAACAGAACCAAGGCAATTGATGTGATGGAGATAGAGAAAACACTGAATGATACAGCAGAGCTCAACAACAAGATAGTTAATGATCTGTATGAGGTTGAAGAAAACAATGATGTTATCAGGGGCAAAGTTAATGAGGTAATGGTTTATTTTGCTAAAAAAAGCATGCATGTTTAAGGAATCTTTCAATGAGTCATTATTCACTCACCTTCATGTCATTCTAGACAACAATTCTTCATCATGACGTCAGATATGTGGTCCTACACCACTTTTTTTTGTGTTATTTATCCCTTTAGAATGAATACTAATTCATAATTTATGTTATCCCCCCCCCCCCCCAAAAAAAATACTGCTTTATAACAATATTTTCTCATCAATGTTAAATAGACTGAACCTAAACTGCATAACATTGAGGATAATTTGGACGCGGCTCGTGCCAAAGAGTTACTGGATGAAATTCAAGCCTTGAAAAATAAGACAGAGATGAACAGAGCTCAGGGGAAGGAGGCCAAAGATGCTGCCAATGCAGCTCTCGCCAGTGCCAAAGATGTTGACAAAGTAAGTCCTACAACCACAAGTACTTATATTTCATGTAAATATGCAATATGTTGAAACAAACATAGTTTAAACGAGCCAATCTCATGTTATTTCTTGAGTACCTATAGAGTAGTATTTCATATATCATCATTCATATATCTCCAAAGAGTCTTTAGTTTTAACAGATTTATAAAAGACAGATACAGCTGTATTGCTACTTTCCAGAAAGTCGAGATCGTGTGCCGTGACCGGTGGCATGACCGAATGAAGCTCGTTGATGGAAGCTGTAGCTGCCTTTATTTAACTCCTAGTTAACCATAACTTGTTCCGTTAAGAGTGGATTGCTTTTCTACATTAACAGGATCTTGAGGAACTGAAAGAGCAGTTTGAAATTTTAAAACGGAATGGCACAAACCAGAATGTTAATGAAGAGGCTAATGAACGTCTAAAGAACATCACAATGGAGGCAGAAACGATGGCTAAATATGTGGAAGATAAAATGAAGGAAATCGAAGGTACGATAAAACAGAGCATGGTGCATCTGGATTTAATGGTATTACAGATTTCGATATGTTCGATATTTGAAATGTTTCTTTGTCCTTGGGGTTTCAGACTTGGAGAAAAGGATTCTGGTTGCAACTGAAAGAAAAGAGGACAGGATAAAAGATTTGGAGGAACTACAGAAAGAGGCAGTTGATTTGAAGAACTTTATTTTTGACAAAGTGGCAAAATATGGTCTTTGCTCCACTTAAGCCTGCAAGGGCTTCCCTTCCTTTAAAATAAGTGGAACATTTTTATTGTTTGCCATGGCAGAATGCAGAAGGCAACGTAGGACAAAACTGCCTCGGACTAGGACTATGGGATACATGCAGTCCTTTAATTTGATCCTTTTAGGGTTTGCTAAAAACTAGTGCTTAAAAACTGGTTTTCATCAAGCACCACGAATAATATATATATATATATATATATATATATATATATATATATATATATATATATATATATATATATATATATATATATATATAATTTTTTTGTGTGCAAATTATGGTCCAGTCTTGTGTTTTACAGTCACATAGGGAATGTACAACCCTGACTGTCCACTAGGGGACACAATAGTAAAATAAAAAATGCCACCTACATCACACAAACCATGCAGAACTGTTTCCTGCATCGCTTGAATCTACAGTGCCAGAGCAAAACAAATCATATTTTAATTAAATTATGATTTTGTCGAACGAAATAAAATAAGTTAAAAAAGTGTACCACAAAATGATGACAACAAAAACATATTTCTATTTAGTTGTCCTCACTGTCACAATAATTATTATACAATAATTAATAATCATTCAAAAAGACTTTATAATAAGCAGTTAAAATAAAATAATACTTTTAAAATAAAAGTATTTTCATACACTGTAAAAAATAATACCCTATATCTACTCAATAAAATTGTGGCAACAGATTACAAGCAATGTTATTAATTAAATTCAACAACACTTAAAAAATGAGTTAGAATTAATCAAATGAGCACATTAAAAATCAACCATTCAAAATGAGTCACACAAAATAATTAAGTAAAATTTAAACAAAAATATTGGTTTCCTTGGACAAAAACCTGACTTTAATAATGGATACTACTTATTGGAATTATTTTGATTTAACACAAATTTAAGTTGGTATTGTTATTTTTAATGAGTGAATTAATTAAAATCATTTAATTAAATCTGATTGCAGGTATGAATAACAGACAGACATCAAAGATGAATTACAAACTCATTTTATTGCCAACAAGTCACACATTTTGTATTCTCAGTGTGAACTTTACCATCAGAACTGCAACTTCAAGGCCTATGAGAACTTCCAAGCATTCGATAACAATTCCAGTGTCATTTGGACTGTCACTTTTAGCTCCTGTCCTGGTCACAATTACTGCCATCACAAGCTGTTCAATTCCTGACTGTTCTTCATTTTCCTGCAATCATAAACAGCAGTGAGACTAAAAACAAAAAAAGAAATACTGATTAAAAGAGAAAATCTGAAACTCTATTTGTATCTTACAATACTGATCAAACAAGTTAAGTCCAGTCAAAAATATTATGGTTAAGTAACCAACAATAATTTATTTAAACTCACACATTTGGTATATTGAAATTAAGTTTGCATACGTTGAGTTCTTTGATGAGATCTCCTGTACGTTCCCCAAGGAATTCTGTCATGCAGCGGATGTCCCCCTATCGTCATATCAACAGGACAATGTTCATTCTAAAAGAAAGAAATTAATTAATGATATCTCCTCTAATGGCCGTGACATTTACCAAACATGCTTTAAACAGTGCCAATAGCAACACCCTGGACAAGCAATCAAAATCAACAGCACATTTGAGATAAGTTAAATATGTGAAAAATAATGCTTTTTCCATTAAAATTTACTGAAGAAAACCAGATTAAAGGGTTAGTTCACACAAAATAAAATTTCATGTTCTCACCCACGTCATCCCAGACCCATTTTTTGATTAAATCTGATCCACACATAGGCAGCAACGACATTGCACCTTTAAAGTCCTATAGGCCCTATATATTAAAAATGACATTCATATTACATCAAGTAGACAACTTGGACAATTTACAACAGCTTTTTCAAATATAAATTACATAATAGTCCTTACCTTTGTCAGAAATGAGTCTGCATCGAGGAACTCCAGTGCATGTGTGCCTCGTGCTGTGAGCTGCATTAAGCATGCGTTTTAACAGGAAATGCTTCTAAATTGAAAACAGCTCATTTGTATCATGTTGGATTAATTCAATATTCTCTCGAGTTTAAATTATTCTAAAATAATAGCTAAATCCTTAACAACCACATTTAGTAGATTTTATTCCAGTAATTTTTTAATAATTTCAATGCAAAAAACTGTCAAAAAAACAAGAAATTAATTTTGCTAAATAAAGTTTACATATTAAATTTAATGAAATCTACAAACCCACAGATTGACTTTTTACAGTGTAGTTTTTGGTTCATGGTTAAGTAATTAAAACCTCTTTACATTAAAAATCTAATTCAACATTACTTCCAGAGTTCAGATCTACAGCTGGTCCAAGTGCAATAAGAAAAGAGTCAAGTTTAGATGCCTGCTGCTTGTGGAATGTGTTCGTTTGTCTCTTGCAGGAGGTGGTGGGTCTGTGCTTTTGTCCAGCGGTGTTAACAGCCTCTCTGTTTACTATTGAATTGCAAAACCAAAGGTAAAGCCCCACTGATGTTATCTCATTGATCTGTTTGAATGGATCTCCACGCCCTTTAGCTTTAAGTGTCGTTCATCATTTCATTTTCATTGAGTAAAGATCATGGAAAAATCATGCAATAGATTTAATATTTTAAAATTATTTAAAAATGAAAAGGTGCAGTTGTTACCTTATGGTTATTTCTACCTGATCTGATCCTTAAAAACTACTTTAAGGAGTAACATATAGTCAGGTTTTGTTACAACCTGAAATACATTTGTATTTTATTTGTTACCTGACTGAACTTTTTTTTTCTGGTTTAGCTCAGTCTGTTGAATGGTTATAAACTGTGTCTTTCCGATTCTGAAAATTCTGTCATCCTTTACTCACCCTCAAGTTGTTTTAAACCTGTATGAATTTCTTTCTTCAGCTGAGCACAAGGGAAGATAATTTGAAGAATGTCAGTAACCAAACAGTTAACTGGAGCCACTGACTTACATAGTAGAAGGAAAAAAAAAATACTATGGCACTCAATGACTCCAGTTAACTGTTTAGTTACTGAAATTCTTCAAAATATCTTCCCTTCTGCTCAGCTGAAGAAAGAAATTCATACAGGTTTAAAACAACTTGAGGGAGAGTAAAGGATGACAGAATTTTCATTTTAAAGTGAACTATCCCTTTAAGGTCTAAACTGACAGAGTTTTGTTTATCTCTGCCTGCCTGGTCATTTGAATCATTTCACTAATTTAGCTCAGCTGCACTTTGACTCACCTTTAAACTTTCCAATTACTGAGGAATCCTCCCTTATTTAAAGCCATTTCACTGATCTTATGCCAGTTTATTTCAGCGTATCATCTTTGAAAGTGAGAATGGCTGTTAACATAAAGTTGTTAGAAATGTGTCATTGTCGTGAGTAATGTTTATATTTTATCATTTAATAAAAGCCTTTTCTGTTACAACCACTGATGAAATCAGTTATCTAAAAAAGTAGCCTACCACAGTTTTCTGGGACATGTATTAATACCTTGGAGAACCATGCTAATACCATGGTGCATCATGAACGTTACATTATATAACTTAATCTGATCATTGTTAAAAAGTCATTGGTGGAAGACACAGTAGCCTACTAGTTACATTAAAGTAAACAGATATGACATTTCGTTAGTATTGACATAGATTGAATACATTTGCCTACAAGGGACAAAATACAACTATATTACATTTTTTTTTTCAGTCACAAACCCCAACAATCCCACACCGAATACGGTAACGTTAAATAGCCTTGCTGTGTCTGAGGTGCGCGTTTCAAATCTCATTAAACGTCGCGTTTTCCTCAGTGTCAGTGCTATTAATTTATTTGACGTGTATATACATCAGTCTACTTGGAACCATACTTTAGTGCTCTTTTAATGAGTTTAATCCGTTTTTGACCGACCGTTGCCTACCTCAAGACCACCTTTGTGAATGGGGGAGGGCGCGAGAGACGTGAAGTTGAGGCATGCGCAGAAGATCAGCGTCGGGGGAGAAAAGTTTCGCACAGTTCCAGCTGCAGACAGGGCAGTAAAGCAGCAGCACAGTCTACACGGATCAGAGTACTTTCCTGTAGTTTCCAACGCAAAACCAGGATTACTGCTCACACAGGCTGAAGAAAGAATCTAGAAACATGCTGTTACAGCTCACAGCCCTTCTAAGTAAGTTTCATTTTAGTTTGGTTGAGGCAAAATCTTTTAATATAAATGTGTGCCCTATTTTAACTACCACAAGGCATGATTTCTCAAACTTTAAGCAGTCGTTTTGCAATGTATTTACTTTAGGTAGCCTAGATATCTTAAACTGTCTAAAGAAAATCCATATTATTCAAATAACATGTAAATTTACAAATATATGTATTTTACACCATTGCATGCTCATTTGTGAATTATATATCTTTTGTTCTTATTAAACTCCAATTATTTAAAATAAAAATAATATACTATATAATTAAATTTAAGTGTAATTTCAATTAACTGCCATACAGCCAGTTGCATATTGCATTTATACCTAAACTCTAAAAAATGCTGGGTTGTTTCAACCCATGTTGGGTCAAATATGGACAAACCCAATTGGTTTAAATGTTTTAATTCAATTTTAAACCCAATTGTTGGGTTTGTCCATATTTGACCCAAACGTAGGCTGAAACAACCCAGCATTTTTAGAATGTATGTGCTTCTGTGTAATTTGTATGTTTGAATGTTGGTTCCAACAGGGGAGTTTCGAAGAAGAACCATTTTTTGTTCCTCAAAAAACCTTTCAGTGGATAGTTTTTAAAATAACTTTTTTTCCTTAGTGTGAACAACATTTTAATAGTCTGAAGAACCATTTAAAATATAAGCAACCTTTTGTTGCAATGGCAAGAACCCATGGGTGTTAAAGGTTATCCATAGAACCATAAATGCCAGAAAAAATATATTTTTAAAAGAGTGTAATTTAAAATTGCCAATATAGCAGTTTGGCTGATATGTTGGTCTATCACCACTCACTCTTTTGAGCTTTTCTAAAATTTAAAAGACCTTGAAAATACAAGCAAACTGTATGTGGTATTATGTTTCATTTGTACAAATGCATATAAAAGTTTTTTCCTCCATACAGTTTTAGGGGCATGGGCTCTTGCAGATGTGCCTGAGCTGGGAGATGTTTGCACAGAGGGGAGCTGTTATCCTGCCACAGGAGATCTCCTCATTGGAAGAGCTCACCAACTCTCGGCCACCTCAACATGCGGACTCCAGAAACCTGAGCCCTTTTGTATCGTCAGTCATTTGCAGGTAACCTATGTGCTGCATCTCAAAACCCTGAATTAATGCAGATGTTTTGCCATTAAAAGTCTCAGAAACCATGTCTTCTTTACTTGTGGTGGAAATTTGGTGGAAACTTAATTTTTCAGGTTGCAAAGATAAGCATTAATTTTATGTCAAAGTCATGATGTCAATTGATATATGTTCACCCAAAATGAAAACTGCACCCTTGTGGGCTTTATATTTGGCCTGATAATTATATTGTAACACCACAATTGAGGATTTATGTTTTATTTCCACATGTGGGATTTCTCCCAACACCCCTCAGGGCTTTTATCTGGAACATCTTCAGAAACAGCTTTATTGCGGTCCTGTTATTTCATGTGGGTGTTTTTGGAACATTTGGAAGTTATGTATGTCTGTGGAGGTTTGTTTCAGGACCTTTGAATGTCTAGACTACTTCCTTCTAGACCAAGTGCCCTCATTTTTTACATAGGTCCATTGAAATTGTTATGAGGGTCTTCTGAATCTTCAAAACTTCAACCTGCAGGTTTATAGAGGTACATTGATGCTATGGCTGAGTTGTAATCACTAATGCCAAACCATAACAGAGATAATTGCTTCTAAGTCTTGTCTCAAGACCAAGAATTTGCTTTACACCATCATATCAGTTCTTTTGATCAGGAGTCTCCAGTTTACCTTAATCTCTTTTCACATTTAATCATTTAAAGCTAGGTGGTGTCTTCACAGGCAAACCTTTGCAGTGCAGCCTTTTGAGTTGGAGCTCATGGCATACAGACAGTTATTAAAATGGTGGTGATTTCATTCCTCCCTTGTGAGGTCAAATGGCGGTTATGAGGTGGAGGTAGACAGGAACTCATTTTAATACGCTAGTCACATAACAACACCATATATGTCCCAACTTTCAAGCTAATTCATCTCAAGAGAATGTAATTGCTTTAATAGATTTTTAATGAGGAGAAAATGTCCCAATGTTTACTCTGAACATCTGGAGAGCACATGAAACTAATGTTCTCTAGTTCATCAGACTTTGAAAAAGCTGCATTATGTAAATCAAGACCAAGTGGGCTGACTCTCAAAGACCTTTCAGTCATTCATTTCATTTGGAGAAGTTTTGGCGTCACAAAAATGCAATTGACATTATCTGGTTTTCCCACCCCCTTCATCACAGGAAGAGAAGAAGTGCTTTGTGTGCGATTCCAGGGAGACCTACGATGAGAAGATGCACCACCTAACCAGCCACAGAATTGAAAATGTTGTGACTACGTTTGCTCCGAACCGCCTCAAGACTTGGTGGCAGTCAGAAAATGGTGAGTTGAGCCGTGACTCCAAACAAGACAATGGCTCATCTTCCAGTTCAGTACCAATTTAAGTGTTTGTTCAGTCAAGATATGAAAGTCTGCGCTATCTGTATAGTTCTCATGGGAACATAGGAAGGCTGTGAAACACTTCTTATTATAGGGAACTCTCTCTTATTAGTGTGTCTGTTAGTTCCCCTATAATAAGACCAATGGAGGGACTAAACTTCAAAGCAGTTGTATAATTGCTGACCAGTTAAGGTGATGACCAGTCTTTAAAGTGTGGAATGACAACTCTTTTTGTCTGTGTTTTTCCCTTGGGAAAGAGTTTTCTACCTGCTACATTTCACCCAAAATTTGTATACTGGTTTAAAACAGCATGCGATAAATGACACAATCATTTAAAAACATTATCAAGTTTATTCGTATAATCTAATAATATATAATTTTATATTAATCACAGTAAAATATAATTTGATTGTTTCATAGAAAAAATATACTTGAGCAAAACTACTTCATTGGTGATTAATATTTGGGGGGAAAAGTCAGCAAAATCAGTTATCTGACTTAACCAATATAAAGGAAATATCATGGAGAGGACAGACTTAGTAATTCATAAAGTCTCTTAAAATATCAAATAATTTTACCTTTAGTTCAGCTCAGTAAAATGTCAGGTGGTGTGACTCTGAAAACCTGACGTTAATAATTAAATAATATATTTTTTAAACAAAGATTTTAATATAAATTAACTTTTTAAATGATAATTAAGTCACACACTCAAACACTGATTACTAATTACTGATTATATACTATCCATGGTGTTTTTACATGACATTTTTACTTTTCTTTATTGCAGACATTCTTATTTTTACCCTAAAACTTGTGCAGTTCTTAAACAAATATAATTAGTTCTCTGTTTTACAATCTTGTCAAGTTTGGAAAAGGTCCCTTTGTGTTTTTTTGGTTTACAGACGATAACATTATCAAAATTCTCCCTGCTCACAAGGATCCACGAAAATGACACTTTAGAAACAAGTCACCAAAATGGTCAGAGAAAACACAAATTTGTCTTTTTTTTGTTGAAAACAGTGTTGTATAAACAGCCCAAAGACATGCAAATTTAACATAGGAATGTTTCATTATTCTACGACTAATGAAGCCATTTTGAAGCCAGTTGCGAAACAGCTTTAGCCTAAAGGAGAAGGTTCAGCTGTTTCAAACTGTTAGGATGTACAGTTTCTGATAGCCATATGTTGCTCAATTACATGAACTGACAGAGGAAATGGAAATCCAGAGATTTACTGGTTATCATAGTGGAGTAGTGTGAAATGTAGCAGGACAGGAAACAAGGATCCATGAATGCAACCAGAGAAGCCTGTGAATGTATGGTTTAGGAGAGTGTGTGGTAGGAGGACAGAAAAGTGCTTACCCATGAGAGATACAGCTGCCAACTGGACCAAAGGCCTGGGAACACAGGGGGGAACTCCTACTTAATTAAAGATACGACTTTGTTTATTATTATTTTTGATGTTTATAGACCCTCAAAGCTCTTATCCAATAAAAAGTCAGTGTAACTATAAAGCAGCAGAGTATTATTAGAGCAAATGTGCATTGCCGCTTAATGTACGAGCTGCAGATGTTTCTGGTAAAATTGTGTAATTTGTACTGAAGCTATGTTGCTCAAGCCTTCCTTTACAGTTTCATTACTATAATAATAAAAAAAAATCAGTAATGCTTTACAAATAGGTCCCATTAGTTAACATCATTTAACTTCAGCTTCAGCTTTAGCTTTTATTAATCTTTGTTAAATGTTATTATAATAATAATAGTAATAATTCAAAATTGGAGTGATGTGCCCATTTGTCCTGATTTCAGTCTAAAGCCTAGGAACTTCACACTGCCCGATTTTTGCCCCGATTTTGAGTCACCGACAGGTTTTGTGAAATCGCTGACAAATGCCCTAGATCATAGACAAATCGGTGCTCCTGCACTCGAGTGACAATCACGCAGTGTGAATAATCAAAGACGCGATCAGAGAGAATCGCAGACGAGTCGCCGGCGCCCTTGAGATTTTTGGCATGCTAAATATCTAGACCTGTCGGTGATTGAAACTCCTGCTGTGTGAACTGTGTTCTGACTGAAAATTACATCGGCGATGACCGACAGCCAATGAAAGAGTGAGATACATGGCAGTGGGAGGTTCAGGGAGGAGTTATAGAGCAGAACATCAGTATTTTAATAGATATATTTACAATTCTATCAAACAGAAACAAAGGCCAAACATTTGCACATCCAGCTGCAGCAGCACATTACAAAATTGTTTATTTACCTCAAACTGTCTTTGCAGAACACAATCCTGGCTCCCTCTGTCTCTCCAATAATTTCTTCCGCCAAAAAAACGTAACCTTTTTTCTTTTTCTCCACAAATCAGCGTGCACACAATTTGAAGCAAACTTTGTGCAGTTTATCATTTTTAATAACAATTCCAAGTCTTGCGCGAGAACTCCAGTTCTGAAGACATTCTGATCTCGCGTTGTTTACTTGTCACATCGCACGTGTAATTGGGAAACATAGTTTGTGCACCGGAGAGAGAGATTTGTTGGCGATTCTTCTTCTTGTTCAGTCATGAAGTGTGAACTCCTCTGTTGTCAAACCATCGTGCAGTGTGAACACAGTAGTGACTGAATGATACCCCAGATAGTCATGCAGTGTGAAAAGAGCAGTGACCCGACGAGTTTGAAAATCATGCAGTCTGAACTAGGCTTAAGGGGCAGCTAAATTTTGCACACATTGCAATTTGTTAAATGTGGCTTTAGGGACAGCAAGAAATGCTTTGCAGTAGCCAATGTGCAAAAAAAAAAAAAATTATTGCTGAGCCTTTCAGTCTCAGGAAAGGATAGTGTAGTGCGTAGTCTAGCAATATTCCTAAAATGAAAAAAGGAACTTCTGCTTAACTACTGCTTAAACTTCATGGACCCTGTACAGGGTTGGGAATGTATATACTTTCAATTTTAAATGTCTGTAGAGGAGCTATGATGTCGTATGTGGTACCATTTGAAAGCTTAAGTCTCTTAAAGTCTCTACTTTCTGGAGATATGCATCACTTTGTCATTTGTTTTACACATAGTAATGTATTTACACTAAATTACTCTGGTACCATTTCCGCCTGGATTTGGCCTACACAAAATGAAAAGCCTCCCATACACACAAACAGTGGTCTAGGTTCAAAATGTTTGTGTCATTTTACAGGAAACCCTTTAAAGTTACATAAAACACTGCTAAAAGTGATAAACATGTAAGTATATGTTGTCTAAGCTGTTATAACCCCCCCCCCCCATAAAAAATAACAATTAGGCGCTTTTTGATTCTTTTATATAAATTCATTTTTTAAATTTGTACAAGTTTTAACCGGTCCAAACAGCGAACAGAGGGAGTGGCTGAGAACTTGGATGTCATGCGCTAGTTTGAGTTGTAGGTCAGTTATGGTGGTGGAGAAAGATGCGAGCGAAGCTGTTCGGTTAGTTTTGGCACCGCTGGCTTTTTCATATTAAACTTTGTTATTCCCTTAACTATGACGAGTTGATGCAAACCTCTCTCGTCTCAGTGCGTGCACTTAATCTCTCTGACGCACGGTGACAATCTGATAGCATTTAGCTTAGCCCACTAAGCCCAGTTCATTCACTATGGTACCAAACAGAGATCAAGTTAGAAGCAACCAAACACCTCCATCTTTTCCCTATTTAAATACAGTTACACGAATAGTTGAACAATCAAGTATGATGGCATAAAATAAAACGTGGCGCTTATCTAAGCGGATTAAAAAGGAGAGCTATGATGTATGGTGGAATAGCACTTCTGAGAGTACTTTGACTCGGCGCAGTAAAAAGTCCCGGCTGAAAAATCCTCCCTCACATCCCCCCTTTCGCCCCTATTGACAGAAATGAGAGAGGGAGGGGGAGATGTGAGGGAGGATGTTTCAGGTGTGACTTTTTTCTAACTTCTAACTTGATCTAGAAAAGTGCCACGTTTTATTTTATGCCCTCATACTTGATCGTTCAACTGTTCGTGTAACTGTATTTAAATAGGGAAAACGTGGAGATGTTTGGTTGCTTCTAACTTGATCTCTGTTTGATACCATAGTGAATGAACTGGGCTTAGTGGGCTAAGCTAAATGCTATCATATCGTCATCGCGTGTCAGAGAGATTAAGTGAACGCACTGAGACGAGAGAGTTATGTGTCAACTCGTCTTCGTTAAGGGAATAACATAGTTTAATATGAAAAAGCGGTGAAGTATCCCTTTAAAGCCAGAGCAATAACAACCTTTGCTGAGTTTTGTTGGTGGCCATGATGTTGTGTCCCTCCACCCCATGGGGTTCGGGAAAAGTTTGATTTTCCAGCCCACTCGGTTAGTGGTGAAGGTGAGCGGCGCATGACATACGTCACGGCCAAACGTTAGCAATTGCTTATGGCAAATTCAGAGTGGCTCTGAGAAGATCCAATATTTTAAAATTCAACCCGCCTTCAAGTAAGTTAATGCTTGTCAATAGAGAGTGTGGCCAGACTCTTTACAAATTAAATGTATGAGAGTTTGGCAGGACCAGGCTAATGTTAACTACAATCCAAGAGGAAATGTTTAAATGTTAAAAAGTGAGGTTGCCTAAAATCGAACTCTGGGGGACACCAGTAGGGACAGAGCCAATCTCAGACCTGAAACTACTCAAAAAAGAAACGGGAAAGAACCATAGAGACCAATAAATAACCTTTATTTTTAGAGTGTATCTGGCAAATTAAAGTGCATTAATAAATGTGGAGAAATACAACCGTTTGTCTGGACTATCTTTCCTGATGTATTTCTCTCTCTCAGGCGTGGAGAACGTCACAATTCAGTTGAACCTTGAGGCAGAGTTCCACTTCACCCACCTCATCATGACCTTTAAAGTAAGTGCTTGGGGGACACAGTCAGTTGGGGATGTGTGTTTAGGGGGAAGGTGTCGCCACAGCCCAGGGCTGAGGTGAGATTTGAGGTTGTTAATAGAGAATGTGGGAAGGGAAGGGGGGTTGATGTGGATTTTGCTGGCAGGAGGGGAAGTGTTGCTCCGTGTGTGGGAGCCGTGGGAGGTCTGGGATAAACCCAGCTGTGCAGCCGACTGAGACTGATGGAATGCTTCAGCTAAAGATTACATTTCAGCATGACCTCACTTCAGCAATACAGTTAAAAGATATCAGAGAGCACAGATTCAACGACTGGCGTCATGAGAACAATAGTGCTCATGTGATGCTCAGAGTAAAGATTGTTGTGAAATGACACAGGAACAAGACATATCACTGTTTTTTTGATGATATAGTAATAGCTAATAAATTATGCATAATTACAATTAATCAACTAACTACACATACTTATTATAGGGTTAGGGTAAGAGTTTAACCCAAAAATTAGTATAGATATTATGTAAGGCTCAATCCAGATGATACAGGATTATCATCAATATTGGAAGTATTGATCCCAAGCTTGCAAAATTCTTATTGTGCTCTCTCTCTTTATATGTATATAGACGTTTCGACCGGCTGCCATGGTGATCGAGCGTTCTTCGGACTTTGGCAAGACTTGGCAAGTGTACCGTTACTTTGCTTATGACTGCGAGTCCTCCTTCCCCTTCATCTCTCATGGACCCATGGCCAAAGTGGATGATGTTATCTGCGATTCTCGCTACTCTGACATTGAACCCTCAACTGAGGGTGAGGTGAGCATCTGGAAATGCACTGCACTTCTGGTGAATGCTTCCTTAAATACTGGATTTTTCATTGACTCTTGTTCTTTTGGTTCTGAAGGTCATCTTTAGGGTTTTGGATCCAGTCTTCAGGATTGATGACCCCTATAGCCCCAGAATCCAAAGTAAGTGACCTTTTCTTTAAGATTATACATCCTTGTTGTTAAGTGGCCTAACAGACCAACCAAATGGTTGTATTACTAACTTCTTGCTTTCTATAATTTCCTTTCAATAGACATGTTGAAGATCACTAATTTGAGGGTGAAGTTCACTAGGCTGCACACTCTCGGGGACAATCTTCTGGACTCCCGTATAGAGATCAAGGAGAAGTACTACTACTCAATCTATGACATGGTGGTCAGAGGAAACTGTTTTTGCTATGGACATGCATCTGAATGTGCCCCCGTCGATGGAACTGAAGAGGATGTGGAGGGCATGGTGAGTTTTATCAAGCAATGCAAAAGCCATTTGTTATTGTAATTAAAAATGCTCCTATTATGCTATTCTAAAGGCTCCTAGTTTTGTTTTAGAGGTTCCCTGCGATAGGTTTACATGAATCAAAGGTCAAACACTTTAATTTCTCATAATATACATTGCAGCATAATTTTTTTCTCAGTGTCTGAAACATTTTGATAAAGGAATTAGTCTCTCTAAAACTCTCTCTTGTCTACTCTGCTCCAATTGGTCAGATGGCCTAGTCGGTCGGACTACTGTGCTCTGATTGGTCAGAAGGAGCAGTCTGTTGTGATTGGTCAGGTCTCCAAACTCTGTCCTGATTGGTCTACTCTGCTCTGATTGGTCAGATGGCCCAGTCTGATTTGATTTGGTCTACTTTGCTCTGATTGGTCAGGTCTCCAAACTCTGTTCTGATTGGTCTACTCTGCTCTGATTGGTCAGATGGCCCAGTCTGATTTGATTTGGTCTACTTTGCTCTGATTGGTCAGAAGGAACAATCTGTCTTGATTGGTCTACTCTGATTGGTCAGATGGAATAGTCTGTTTTGATTGGTCTACTTTGCTCTGGTCGGTCAGATGGAACAGTCTGTTGTGATTGGTCTACTCTGATTGGTCAGGTCTCCAAGTCTGTTGTGATTGGTCTACTCTGCTCTGATTGGTCAGATGGCCCAGTCTATTTTGATTTGGTCTACTTTGCTCCGATTGGTCAGATGGCCCAGTCTGTTGTGATTGGTCTACTCTACTCTGATTGGTCAGATGGCCCAGTCTGTTGTGATTGGTCAGATGGCCCAGTCTGATTTGATTTGGTCTACTTTGCTCTAATTGGTCAGATGGCCCAGTCTGTTGTGATTGGTCTACTCTGCTCTGATTGGTCAGATGGCCAATTTTCCCCTCCAATCACCCCAAAAAATGTATAAAGCAATTGCAAATTGCAAGAAATTATGAAAATGTAATGCTGTATTTTACCAGAATGAATAGATGATAAACACTGCAAATTTAATAGGAAGTAGTTTCTGCAGAAAGCAGACTAGACTTTTAGAACTAGATGGAAGCAGATGATTCGCTCTGGCGACCCCTGAAGGGAACAGCCATAAGAAAAATAAGTTTTTGCAGAAACCAAGAAAGTCTATAAACACTGGACCCTATTTCGGCTTCATTCATCATGCTTAAGCATTTGATTGTGTGTGGATCACAACAAATTATGGCAAGTTCTTAAAGAAATGGGAGTACCAGGCCACCTAATCTGTCTCCTGAAAAATGTGGGTCAAAAAGAAACCGGACATGGAACAACTAATTGCCTTAAAATTAGTAAAGGAGTACGACAAGGCTGTATATTATCCCCCTACTTATTTTACATATACACTCACCTAAAGGATTATTAAGAACACCTGTTCAATTTCTCATTAATGCAGTTAACTAATCAACCAATTACATGGCAGTTGCTTCAATGCATTTAGGGGTGTGGTCCTGGTCAAGACAATCTCCTGAACTCCAGACTGAATGTCAGAATGGGAAAGAAAGGTGATTTAAGCAATTTTGATTGTTGTTGCTGTTTGTTGGTGCCAGATGGGCCTGTCTTAGTATTTCACAATCTGCTCAGTTATCTGCTCAGGATTTTCACTTACAACCATTTCTAGGGTTTACAAAGAAAAAGAGGCTACAATTTGCACCAAAATCTCACCAAAATGGGACAGTTGAAGACTGGAAAATTTTTGTCTGGTCTGATGAGTCTCGATTAGGGCTGTAACGATATGCGATATGAAATCGAAATCGCAATACGCAGGTCCACAAACCTGTATCGCGATGTGAGAAGGCAGAATCGCGACACACCCCTTCCAACTGCCAGAATTATCCTTCCTGTCCAGGTCCAACTTTTAAGTCAGCAGTATGGCAACATTTCAGCTACCCGGTGGAGAACAAGGATGGCAATCGTGTAGTTGACAAGACCCACACAATTTGCCGTAAGTGTTTCAAGAAGCTTCCCCAACCGGCTGGCAACGTGGTGTGAGCGTGGCGTTTCTGTTGCGTGTCATCCGCAGGGCGGCTGCGTGGCGTTTTCTTTCTTTGCACACCAGAAGCGTGTCTGACGCGGCGCTTCTGTTGGTATTGATGTACAGGAGGCCCTATACTTCATGTTAAATATATATTGCCTATTGGTACCGCAAAGAAAACGTCGGCAGTAGCCTATTGACCATACAGATATTTGGTATTGACGGCAAAATAGGCTACAGAATACTGTACAGAATGAAACTGTTTTGTCCCCCCCATATCGAGGTTTGTATCGTACCGTGGGTCAAAAATCGCGATACGAACCGAATCGTGGGTTTGGTGTATCGTTACAGCCCTAGTCTCGATTTCTGTTGAGACATTCAGATGGTAGAATCAGAATTTGGCATACACAGAATGAGAACATGGATCCATCATGGCTTGTTATCACTGTGCAGGCTGCTGCTGGTGGTGTAATGGTGTGGGGGATGTTTTCTTGGCACACTTTAGGCTGCCAATTGGGCATCTTTTAAATACCAAAGCATTGTTTCTGACCATGTTCAACCCATTATGAACACCATGTACCAATCCTCTGATGGCTACTTCCAGCAGTTTAATGCACCATGTCACAAAGTTTGAATAATTTCAAAATGGTTTCTTGAACATGACAATGGCCCTCATTTATCAATCTTGCGTAGAAACTGGTGTATATGTTGGAGTAAGATTATGCTTACACTCCTCTCACCGCCTGATTTATGAAACTGTGCGCACCTCTGCAATCCAGGTGTACGCAATACTGGCCCTTGATAAATGTCGCGGCTGAAAACGATCGTCATTAGAATAACACGCCCCTATATATTCAAGTCTCCGCCTCCCCCACGCCCTCATTTTACGCCATGGACAAACAGAAGACGGCAAAGAAGCGACACTTCTCCGACGTGGAGATCGGGAGCGTCTCAATCATCTCACTAGTCCACTAGTCAGGGCACTGATTAGGACATAAGTCAATGGGCTGACTCCCTGATCAGTGCCCTGACTACTGAACTATTGAGATGATTGAGACGCGCCCATCGAGACCATCACCAGGGGAGTGGAAAAAAAAACCCGAAATTGTTTTATTTGGGAGTTTAAAGAGTGGAATTAAAGGCACCAACAAAAACAAAATATGGACCCAAATTACGAGAACTCTTAATAATGTGGGGGTTGAGAAGCGCACTCCAGCAGTTTAAAGCTGTTTGGATGATAAATTACCATCACAATGCATTATTTTACAGCACGTTTTGAAACAATTAGCATTTAATTTCGTATCACGGCACATGTATTGGGGTGTACAATAGTGGTGATGATGTGGAGTAAGATTCATTCACAGATTAATAATTACATGACAATTTGTAAGATTCTTATTCTTATTATTATGATTATTATTCTTAATGACGCTTGTTATTTAGAAGAAGAATGTCATTTTTATTGGTTTTATTATTATTTAAAAGAAGAAGGTCATTTTTATTATTTTGTCAGTCTGAATTATTTTAGTCCCAGTCCGTGCGCAGCTGCCGGGCCAGGCGGGCCTGAAACGTCAGATAAAACGCACAGGCTCGTGACTGGAGGAATACATATGCCTACAAATCAAACGCTTTGGTAAAGTCACAAAAATTAAACATTGACGTTCATGTTGCACAAAAATAAACACTGAATGTTGTTGTTGTGGTTTTTAACAGTGGGTCATAATATAGCATATCTTGCCAGTGCGTTTTGTGGTGTTAGGAATTGTTTTTCTGCGCATTTTCCCACTAACTCAAACGTGCGTACACCACCTCCTGAGCTGGCGTAGGATTTAAGAGTGCCGTATGCCAGCGTCCATATTGATAAATCTCAAAGTCACCGTGGGTTTGGGTGTACGCAAGGTGTACGCTGGAAATTTGGTGTACGCACTTTTGATAAATGAGGGCCAATGAGTTCACTGTACTAAAATGGCCACAGTCACCAGATCTCAACCCAATAGAGCATCTTTGGGATGTGGTGGAATGGGAGCTTCGTGCCCTGGATGTGCATCCCACAAATCTCCATCAACTGCAAGATGCTATCCTATCAATATGGGCCAACATTTCTAAAGAATGCTTTTAGCACCTTGTTGAATCAATCCCACGTAGAATTAAGGCAGTTCTGAAGGCGAAAGGGGGTCAAACGCAATATTAGTATGATGTTCCTAATAATCCTTTAGGTGAGTGTACGCAGAGTACTTCAAGGCAAAATGCCGGGCTGGATGAAATGCAAGACAGGATTAAAATTGCTGGTAGAAATATCAACAACCTCAGATATGGCATACTCTAATGGCAAAAAGCAAAGATGACCTAAAGAGCTTCTTGATGAGGGTGAAAGAACAGAGTGTAAAAGTTGGCTTGAAACTCAACATTAAAAAAAAAACTAAGATCATGGCATCCGGTCCAATCACTTCCTGGCAATTTGAAGAGGAAGAAATGGAAGTAGTGACAGATTTTGTTTTCTTGGGCACCAAAATCCCTGCAGATGGTGACTGTAGACATGAAATTAGAAAATGCTTCTGGGAAGAAAAGCTAGATAGCATTTTAAAAAGCAGAGACATCAGCTTGCAGACAAAGGTTTATTCAAAGATATGGTTTTCCCAGTTTTAACGAATGGCTGTGAGAGCTGGATCATAAGGAAGGCTGAGCGCTGAAGAATGGATGCTTTTGGACTGTGGTGTTGGAAAGACTCTTGAGAGTCCCTTGGACTGCAAGGAAATCAATCCTGGTTGTTCATTGGAAAGACAGATACTGAAGCTAAAGCTCAAATGCTTCTCCCACCTAATGAAAAGAGAGGACTCGTTAGAAAAGACCCTGATGTTGGGATTGATTGAAGGCAAAGGAAAAGGCAGATGATGAGATGGTTAGATATTGCATCAATGACACTGAACATGAAATTGGGCAGACTCAAGGAGATAGTTGAAGACAGGGTGTGATCGCAAAGAGATACTTTGTGTGATACTTCGTGTGATCGCAAAGAGACGGGCATGACTGGGGAACTGACTAACAAACAAACACGTTTTTGATTTATGCCTCGTTTAAAGCAACAGACCTTTTTGTGGCTTTCTTAACCTCTGGTTTGAAGAAAACATCTCGCACACATTTGTCACGGAAAGAAATCGTTTGAACTTCCATCACAGTCTGCTGCTAATTCAGTCTGGATCTGTTTCACATTAGTATGAAAGTATGTGGAAACTCCTTATGGTTTCATTATTGAATAGTTTACAGTGCAAATAATCATGTGGCAGAGAAAATGCACGCAGAAGGTCTTGTTTGAGTGTTTACAAATCTTTTGGTTCTGTTAAATTTGTTTGAAGTTGTAGTATTTTTCCGTGGGTTAAGAAATGATTTTTAGACCCAAAAATGAAATGCACCAAAGGAATGAGTTTCCTGTTTAGTCTGCCATCTGCTCTGTTTACCTCCTCCGTCTGACCTGAGATGCGTCTGTGTCTGTTGCAGAACTTACAAAAGAAATAAACTGAAAATACATACAGATCTCACTACATTTTTATGTGCACTGAAGTAACACTAGATTTTCTCCAGCACAAGGAAGTTCTCTGCAATCTCACATAGACTGTCTAGATCTGCCAGACCTGGAGGTTTTTAATGTAGACCAGATGCATCCAGTATAAACATTTCCTGTTGCCATCTGGTTTAGGGCCGGATTTGTATGTTTTAATCAACTGCATCTTTTATCTAAGTTTCTGTTGTATGCTTTTGTAGCTTTTTATTAAAAAAAAATGTCAGGGTCTGAGTAAGAAGTTGACTCTCCAAATTTCATAGTATCAATTTGATTAGAATTATTTTGAGTGTTTTGTTATTGGTTATCATCCTTATTATGTCTGCTTTTGTCATAGGTCCATGGCCATTGTAAGTGTAATCATAACACCATGGGTCTGAACTGTGAGCGCTGTCAGGACTTTTACCATGACCTGCCTTGGAGGCCCGCCGAGGGACGCAACACCAACGCCTGTAAAAGTATGATGTTATGCTACATTAAATCATGGATCATTGAAATCAAGCACATTTTTTTCAGGATGTATTAATTCGTCTAAAAATAACTTTTTATGACACAACAAGGTTTATTCAGGTAATAAAATGTTATGTGGTGCAAACCCAACAACTAAATATGTATTAATTATTCATGGAAAAAAAAAGATATATATGTGGCCATGTGGTATATATACATCAAGTAAAAAGTAGGACCGGGACTCGATTAAAAAATTAATCTAATTAATTAGAGGCTTTGTAATTAATTAATCGAAATTAATCGCATTTTAATTGCATATAAATATTTGACCTGAGAACAATGAGAAGTAATTGTTCACATGTATTTTAGTATACTATTGAATAATGACTGAATACATAAGCTTAATCAACAAAATATTGTTTATTTATTTCAGTCCAGCAGACCAGCGCAATGTTTGCCATTAAGTGTAGCAAAAGCATATTTGTGATATTTGAGGCTCGATGTGCTGCGGTGATACGCAAATTCCTTGTTGTATAGCTTGCACACAACCATGCTCTTGACAACGCTTCCATTCTTTCGTTTTTTAAAACAAAATTTCCCATCCACGGGGCCAAGCAAAGCAGTCTCATCAGCTTCTTCGTTCATGTTCACTCATGCCCTGCGTCTCAATCAGCTCCATAGTTCACTAGTCAGGGCACTGATCAGGTCATAAGTCAATGGGCTGACTCCCTGATCAGTGCCCTGACTACTGAACTAGGGAGCTGATTGAGACGCACCCATTGTTTGTTGTTGTCGTGACTCCGGAGCGAGCGCTAGTTGGTGTTCCAGTATAATCGGTCCGTCGAAACTCATTCATTGAAAAACGTTCCGCGGTGCAAAAATAAGTGTGGTTAATTTTTTTTTTTTTTTTTTTTGCGTAATTAATTAACGCGTTAAAGTCACGTAATTAATTAATCTTAATTAACGCGTTAAAGTCCCGGCCCTAGTAAAAAGTAATAGCATATTTTCATTACACTAAGAATGTATATTTCCCCCCCCCCCCCCCCCCCCCCACACACACACACACACACACACACACACAGTTGTCCTGAAGGGCAAAATTAGCCATATAAACCAAAACTACAATTTGTACCAGGCTGTACACACATTTGTTTTCTGCTGTAAAGTTGGGCATTTTAACACGTGGCTCAATGAGATTCTGCTCACTTCTGGAGCCTGTCCCTAGTGGCCCAGTCGAGGAATTGCAGGTTAAGTTCTTCTTTATTGGCTTTAAGAAAAATGGGGGAGGTTGCCGCTTGTCACACGCAAATGAAGCGAATGGATTTAATATGTTTAAGCGTCCAACTTCGCGCGAATAGCACGATTTATTCACTTAATTTGCATCTGGTGTGTACGTCCCATTATATGGTCCTTGTTGAATTTAAACTTTTCTTATTTTTTTCTTAATATTTTTTGTTAATTTCATTCTATATTACTGCATTATAGTTTCTAAACATTGTTATAGTAATTCTTAATCATCATGACAGTTTCTTAACAATGTATACCTATAGTACCATTGTTACTTATAATTTCTCATGACGTTTGCTGGATTATCAATATTTTAATTTTGATATATTACAGTAATCCCACAAAACATGTTAGTAACATATGTATCCACATAGTCAAAAATTACTGCAAACGTTTTTAAACAACGTTACTGGAATTTTTACTGCAAATTTCACTGCATTATAGTCTTTTAAACAACACTAGCTGGGTTTACATCCAAGTTTGAAACAAATCTTATCAAAGTTCACAAAAAAGAAAAAACAAACTAGGTGCATTTCCATGAAGTTGCCAACAGTAAATAAAAATCCCTCAGCTTAACTTAATGTGAAAAACGCTTAAATTGGCTTAAGAAAGTGGTTTTAAAAGACCAAACTCTGTAAACACCAAACTAATAAAGCATACTATGTAAAGAAAATAAAAGTACCCTACCATAGAAAACCAAGAAAATGCTTAAATAATGAGGCTTAATGGAGCAACAGTAATAAAAAAGACAAAATACGTTACACATTATTAATAAAATACAGGCAAGTTTAGTGATTTGCAAAAAACAAATCTGTACTCACACTTAGATTGTCATAAAGACTTTTCCAAGAAGCTCTCGCACCCTGAACACACACTTGCGTTCTTTTATCATATTCTGGGCTCAACTGCTTTTCTGTACATATTGTGTTTCCTGAGTTTGGTCTTTTATTTTAACTTTCTTAGTACATAAGCCTAAGTTTTAGAATGTCTCCATCAGGGGATACAGACGATTAGTCATGTGGATTTAATGTTCGCTACGTCAGAATTTATTTTGCAAATGTGTTTCCACTACGCATTTTTTCGCGCACAGTCAAAAACCACTTGTTGTTGTACAAATATTTACTGTATTATAGCTATTAAACAACGTTGGTGTAGTTCTTTATTGTACACAATTTCCTGCCTTATAGCTTTTAAACAACATTGTTTGTTGTACAATTGTTACTGCATTGTCTACCATTATCTCATTAACATTTCCTTGGTTCTTTTACAGAGTGTAACTGCAATCATCACTCTGATTCCTGTCATTTCGACATGGCCGTGTTTCAGGCCTCGGGTAACGTGAGCGGCGGCGTGTGCGACGGCTGCGAGCACAACACAATGGGTCACAAGTGCGAGCAGTGCAAGCCGTTCTTCTTCCAACATCCGGAGAAAGACATCCGCGACCCCAACATCTGCGAGTGTACGTGTCCCCTCTCATTTCCTCTCCTGTCATTTCCTCGAAGCTCTTTTTTTTCCCCCATTCAGGCGGCTGCTTCTCCTCTACCTGTCTGGTCTAGTTTGTGATGTGAGTCTGGTCCAGCTGTTCCTTTGTTTATCTCTGCTGGTGCAGATTCGGGGAGCAGAAACACCTGGGCTTTGAAGTAGTTCGACACCACAGGGCTAAGCTCCGCCCTTTTTCAAAGCACGCGTGTCTAAGGTTTCACATTCCTCTTTTGTTGTGGTGACCTGAGGTTTTTAGTTTGAACCCTTTAACCAAAAAGCAGAAATGCGGTCTGAATTTTACATCAAACTTTGGTAACAGTTTGCAATAATATTAATTTAACATTATTAAAATTATTAACATAAAATAACAACGATAAATATTTTTACATGTTTTAATTTGGATCTATATTCTAATATATAATATATATAAATTATTATTGGTGCTCAATTATTGTTAATGGTTCTTATTATCCATTCAAGATATATTCCATATCTTGAATTCATTGTCACTTATTACACTACATATTTTGTTGTGTAAACATAATACATTTGTTCAGGATTCTCTAAAGAACTGAAAGTGAAAATAACAGCATTTATTTTAAATAGAAATGCTAAATGATGAACTTCGTACTAGACCGTTTTAGGAAAAAGACTTTATTATTATATATAATGTGATGATAGCTTTAATTTTCTTGTGCTGCATTGATATACTGTAAGAACTATGGCTTCGTTTGTTAGTTTTCCCATCTGTCCACAGTTCCTCCCATTGTGTTTAAGTATGCTGTCCGGATTTGTCTTTTCCAGCCTGTAACTGTGATCCGGTCGGCTCTCTCAACGGTGGAGTTTGCGATCCGCTGACAGACGTGTCTCTCGGGCTGATCGCGGGTCAGTGCCGCTGTAAGCCTAATGTGGAGGGTGAACGCTGTGACCAGTGCAAACAGGGCCATTACGGACTCAGCGATGACCCTCTGGGATGCCAGCGTAAGTTGATGCCTCACAATAAAGTGTTTTTGAAAATAAGGTCTTCATAAGTCTAAAGAAAGCTATTCTTGTGTTGTTGTCACCCAGCATGCACGTGCAATGCTTTGGGGACAGTTCCAGGCGGAAGCCCATGCGATACAGACTCCGGAAACTGCTACTGTAAACGCCTGGTTACCGGAAGGAATTGTGACCAGTGTCTGGTGGGTATTCAGATTTCTTTAGTCAATGTAATATTTGACTTTTATGGTTAATAATGTCACACATATTAAAGCACCAAGAAGCCGTGACTTACAGTGAATTTAGAACAGATAAGAGGTGTTGTTAGGCTTGACGACGGAGTGGCTTCTTGGGGCTTATTGCTTTTATAAAACGGTTAGTCCATACAAATATTTATTTTACAAATATATGATTTCTATTTATATATATATATATATATATATATATATATATATATATATATATATATATATATATATATATATATATATATATATATATACACACAAATTATTATATATATTTTTAAATTTTTTTACAGCTTTCCAGCATTTTGTTGTGCAATAATGTGAAATATTGCCTTCAGAACTGCTGTTTACATTTGACTTCCTGTGAGGTCTGTCTTAAACACTGGTGTTCAAATCTCTCTCTCTCTCTCTCTCTCTCTCTCTCTCTCTCTCTCTCTCTCTCTCTCTCTCTCTCTCTCTCTCTCTCTCTCTCTCTCTCTCTCTCTCTCTCTCTCTCTCTCTCTCTCTCTCTCTCTCTCTCTCTCTCTCTCTCTCTCTCTCTCTCTCTCTCTCTCTCTCTCTCTCTCTCTCTCTCTCTCTCTCATAGCCTCAGCACTGGGGTCTCAGTAACGACATGGATGGCTGCAGACCATGTGACTGTGATCATGGTGGCGCAATCAACAACCAGTGAGTAAAACTACTCCTTTCCGTATGAAATTTTACTTTCTGCCTGAATCTCTCATTCAAATGTAATTTATTTCACTATTAGGGATTTGACTAACCCTGATCAAGAAGTCCTTGCTGCAGCCTGTAGCACGGTGACGTACTGGATCAGATCCAACACGTACTGGACGCGCATGCGCGGTGGTTTCATTCACAATTCGATGACGTCATATACGCATGCGCAGTAGAGTTTTGGGGACATCATTGAATGCACAGGAGAGTTTTGCTGGATAGATAAATACTCAAACCGCTCGCGCAAAAATAATGATTAATAACATGCTCACTCCATCAGGACACACGTTTGGCATTTTCCCTTGAATGTGTAAGCTACTGGCATTTTAAAGTTCTTTACAGATCGTGTTGCATTGTACCTTGAGGATTAAAATTACAGAGACAATTACTGGACTTATTTTTTCTTCCCCTCAACAGCAAGTATATGCATGTACAGCGAAAAGAGGATAATTTAAGCATCACATTTATGAAAAGATGATTTATTCATCAATAATTACTTAATACTATTTATTAGTACTACAACTACACAGTTTAGAACATCATCTATATACAATATTGATCATACATTAAGACTAGTGCATACGCATTATAAATTAACCCAGAGATCGGTAGGCTATGACATTGCCATAATGATCCACCATCCAGCACGTATTGGATCTGATCCAGCTACGTCATCGTGCTACAGGCTGCAGCAAGGGGTGATTTACCAATGTGAACACAATGATACATTAGTATTAATTATAGTATTTATATAGGTCTAGAATTTATTAGTATAGTATTTTAAATAGCTTTTATTTTGATCTTATTTAGTAAAGGTGTTTTTTTTGCTGATTTATTTCAGTTACTTGTTAAGGAGGCATTTTTAATTGTGTTAATCTAATATTTATATTTTCATATTATTTCATATTTATTTTATTTCAGCTTTATTTCCCTTACCGAAAACAATACATTTTGTTAACAGTAACAACACTGCACTGATAATTATTTATTTTTTATAAGTGATCAGATCAGTCTTTAATGATAATACGGGTTCTTAAAAAGTCTAATCCGAATTTTAGGCCGTAAACATGTTTTATACGATTGGTTATTGATTGGATTATGAAGTTAAATATTACTTTTAAAATATCTAAACTAAACGCCTTTTGGGAAAAGTTTTTATTGATCATGCTGTAACAACTACAAAATGGAGCCAATAACCACTGTGCAAACAGTACAGCCCAGACATAATTTATTATATTTTATAAGAATTCAGTAAAATTTTATTTAGGACGCAGAGAAAGTGTTGCGATTTGGTGTGTGGGCCAGGGTATTTTATTAGCATTTTTTATCAATTTCATGGTTACACATTCATCTTCAGTTGAATGTGAAATAGATTAGTTTACTTTACACGTAATTCTTGGACTTTTCATAGTTTTTTGGATGTGAAAGGACGTAATGGGTCTTATATTGCATTCATAATGGTCTTTAAAAGGCATTGGAAAATCTTAAATGTACCTTGAAAACTGGTAAAAACTTACTTTCTACTCCCACTGCAATGTCATTTTAATACATTGTATCAGGCTGCTGAGAAACTACTGGCAGGAGACCTGAAATAGCAATGACAAAGTGTTTTTTTTAGTCCCAGATTAAGCCCTGACCTGGCAATATCGTCCAATAAGAACTTCATTTACATGAGTTACAAAGGCAGGCTTTAACTACAGTCCAACAATCAGTCGGGTGCCGTTTCTCACAGGTTTTGTATCCTGACTATTTGTGTGTCAGCGTTATTTTTCTGAAGTCCTTTCAGACGAACCATCTAAACCTTTTGCCGTTTGTTTTTCCAGTTGTTCTCCTGAAACGGGCCAGTGTCAGTGTCGCGAGCACATGTTTGGCAGGCGCTGCGACCAGGTGGAATCTGGTTTTTACTTCATCGCCCTGGACCACTACACTTATGAAGCAGAGGACGCCAAGTTCGGACCCGTAGGTGTCTTCATTATTCCCATTTATTGAAGTCCTCGTTTGACCCAATGGTTGACCCAAATATCTCTCCGTCCCACTGCAGGGTGTGACCGTTGTCCCGAGAACACACCCTCAGGACAGATCCCCTACTTGGACTGGCATTGGTTTTGTGAATGTTCCTGAAGGTGCCTATCTTGAATTCAGCATTGACAACATACCCTCCTCTATGGAGTATGACATCATCATCCGATATGAACCTCAGGTGACTTACCCTACAATCGCACTGTATTAATTACATTGTGTTACATATTACTCATATTGGCTTTTGAAGATTAGTAATGTCTAACTGAAGTCAGCTGGGACATGTTTCATCAGTCCTCTCTTGAGTTTAAGGGTAAGCAGACATCACATCATTACATCATCTTTTTGCTCTTTCATGGTTTGTAGCTGCCAGAGCAGTGGGAAGAAGTGTTGATGACCGTCATCAGGCCTAGCGTCATTACCACTGACAGCCGCTGTGCCAACACAATGCCCGATGATGACAACCAGATGGTGTCACTGCATCCTGGATCCAGGTATGTTGCTGCGTCCCAAATCACTTACTGTCTGAGTAGGTACTGCATGTGAATTTGAATTTACTTTGCGGAAGTACGCTCTTTATAGTAGGAATGTGGAGAGCATGAATGTAATCTGGACTTACTACATCCACCATGTTGTTACTGTCATGTGACCTACCCACGTCAGTTGCGTCGCTTCACTTCCATTCATAAATCCTCTCCCGAGGCCTCCTGGGATAGTAAAGTGTCCATTGTATGCGTACTACAGAATCTCGCCAGAAGTAGTAGGTCATTCAGGGTCTTTTCGCCTAACTTTTTTTAAAGTTTTCGGACTGGCATACTGTTTTTCGCATTCAATATAGTAGGGAAGTATTCAATTTCAGATGCAGCTTGAGCGAAGAAAGAAAGGCCACCTGATGCACTTTCTCTTTCATCCCTACAACAATAATGACAGCACAGCGGTTTGCTGCCTAACTAGTGTTCTTTTTTACCTGGGAAATATTTTAAGTAAGGGATAATCCGCGGCTAGATAATCCACGTCAAGGAGGCAAAGAACCACCTGACATGAAGTGCATTAAAATAATTTAATGCACCATTAGCCGTGGATTATCCCACTTCTACCACGGTTATTTGACAGCATTGACCACTTAAAGCTGTTACTGATGTTTGCAGTGCAATATTTAAACCGGGAGGGTAAAATTGATGGTTATTTTTATCAGTCACGGTTCCTAGATCCAGCATTCTGACTGCTTTGAATCAGACACAGAGATAAAGTGGTGTGTAAGATTACAATTATTTTAATAAATCAATTATAGCATTTATTGAATCATCAAAAGAGAGATTGAAACCTGTCTGTTCACTGTCTCTCTCTCCATTTAACAACGAAGCTGTGAGTTTAATTACTTTAAAATAATGATGTAACCCCCTTTGTTGCTAAGAAATATAACAATTCAGTAGCAAAGCTATTTTATGACAAAAAAAATTGCATGGCAATGTTGATACGTTTTTGTTCTCCTGAATGTTTCTGTGTGTGTGTGTAGCATGATCTCCACTCTCTGTGTGCAATTGATGTGTGTGCTTCAATAAAATCCGCGCATTTATATAGAACGTGATTAAACTGACTTGGAACTACCTACTTTAATTAAGGGATAATGTACACCCAGCCAGTTGTTATCGTAGAATAAACCCCGACAGAGGGTCTTGCATCACTCTGAAGGGGTTTGTTCTGCGATTAAAAACCGGCTGGGTGTACATTATCCCGCTTATTACACGGCTACTAGTCTCAAATAAATAATTATTAGACACAAAATATTGTCTCGAGATTAAATATTTTATTAGCTCTTACGCAAAGCTTCCGCGAAGGAAAACAGTTCCAACCTGCTTTAAGCCTTTATCTATTGCTGAAGATTTGCCATATTCCCTTGCTAAATGTTGAAAATGAATGCTGAAAGGGTTAGTTCACCCAAAAATGAAACCAAGCCTATGATTTACTCACCCTCAAGTTATCGTAGGTATATGACATTCTTCTTTCAGACAAATACAATCGGAGTTAATCCAAGCAGTTGTTGTAGTTTGAAGTCCAAAAAAAAATGCAGCTGTCCGTCAAATAACGTGCTCCACACGACTCTGATGGGTTAATAGAGCCTTCTGATTCGAATCGATGCGTTTGTGTAAGAAAAAGATCTATATTAAAAACGTTATAAAGGAAACCTGCCTTGAAGTCTTCCATTGTAACCCACGGCTGCTTAAGCCACAAGATGGCGCCAGCGTTAAGCATAGAAGTAGTACCAGTCAAGATAACTCGTAGTACCCGTATGAGCGGGTGTTATCTGGAAATAACGTACCGCTGGAATGCGCGATTGACCAATCAGAATCAAGTATTTCACAGAACCGTGTAATAAACAGTATTGCACACCTTCCAGCCAATCAGAATCGAATATTCAGACAGACCATGGTAGTTGAAACACTAAAATTACTAACTAAACCTAAATGACTAACTAAATAACTAAACCTAAACTAAAACTGAAATCAAAATACATTCAACCTAAATAGCAATATTGACTTAACATAAAATAACTAAATATACTTAAATGAAAATAAAAACTGAACATATAAAATAAAATCTAATTAAAAATGCACATTGAAACCTATAATAGTATATACATAATACTAAAATAACACTGAAAGGCTGTTGACAATGTAATGATAAACAATAATAAATAATAAACAACATTATGCATTTTGACCAAATCTGAAGGCAGCATCTCATGTATTCTTTACAGAATACATGAGATGCCACAAATGCATAGAAGTGATGATTATAGATAGGCCTATATTTATTTAATTCAAAACCTAATAATAATTAAAAAAAATTGTTGCATCTAATTAAAAGCTTGAGCATCAAGCTATTAGCTTAACAACATGCTAATGTAAAACTCCTTTGAAATCAATTGTGAGCTGAGTTTATTTGTGTAACTGTTAGTTCAGTCATTATGAGGTGTCACTTCAATTAGGATGCATTGACATGATTGGTGAAATTTAGTCTAAAAAATCTATTGAAGTGTGGAGATGCAGCTTATAGGTGCTGGCCATATAATTAGAATTTCATCAAAAAGTTTATTTCACTAATTCCATTCAAAAAGTGAAACGTATATTATATTAATTCATTGCATACAGACTGATATATGTCAAATGTTTATTTCTTTTAATTTTGATGATTATACGTTATAACTGAAAATCCCAAATTCAGTAATATTGTGAAAAGGTTCAATATTGAAGACACCTGGTGCCACACTCTAATCAGGTAATTAACTCAAAACACCTGCAAAGGCCTTTAAATGGTCTCTCAATTTAGTTCTGTCGGCTACACAATCATGGGGAAGACTGCTGACTTGACAGTTGTCCAAAAGACGACCATTGACACCTTGCACAAGAAGGACAAGACACAAAAGGTCATTACAAAAGAGGCTGGCTGTTCACAGAGCTCCGTGTCCAATCACATTAATAGAGAGGGGAAGGAAAAGATGTGGTAGAAAAAAAGTGTACAAGCAATAGGGACAACTTCCCCCTGGAGAGGATTGTGAAACAACCTATTCAAAAATGTGGGAGAGATTCACACAGAGTGAACTGCAGCTGGAATCGGTGCTTCAAGAACCACTACGCACAGACGTATACAAGACATGGGTTTCAGCTGTCGCATTCCTTGTGTCAAGCCACTCTTGACAAACAGACAGCATCAGAAGCGTCTCATCTGGGCTAAAGACCACAAGGACTGCTGAGTTGTCCAAAGTTATGTTCTCTGATGAAAGCAAATTTAGCATTTCATTTGGAAGTCAGGATCCCTGAGTCTGGAGGAAGAGCGGAGAGGCACACAATCCACGTTGCTTGAGGTCCAGTATAAAGTTTCCACAGTCAGTGATGGTTTGGGGTGCCAGGTCATCCGCTGGTGTTGGTCCACTGTGTTTTGGCAGACCCAACAATGCAGAAGAGCTGAAGGCCATATCAGAGCAACCTGGGCTCTCATAACACCTGAGCAGTGCCACAGACTGATCGACTCCATGCCACGCCGCATTGTTCAGGCAAAAGGAGCTCCAACTAAGTATTGAGCGCTGTACATGCTCATACTTTTCATATTTCATATTCAGATACTGAATTTAGGATTTTCAAAGAAATTTAAAAGAAATAAACATTTGATATATATGAGTCTGTGTGTAATGAATGAATATAATATACAAGTTTCACTTTTTGAATGGAATTAGTGAAATAAATCAACTTTTTGATGATATTCTAATTATATGACCAGCACGTGAATGCTCGCACATAATTCCCTTTCAAACCAATCAGCATTCTGTTGGTCAATACAGCAAATTCAAGTGACCAACATCTGCATAGGTAAATCTTCAGATTCCCATTGAAATTACTTGCTTTTGACCGTGACAATATGCTGAGCAACGTTAACTGTGTTTAGAAGGCAGTGCACTAGGTTTTGGAAGCTAGTGTCTTTGACTGTTGAAAAAATGAATTCTCTTGGTTTTACCCATCAGGTATGTGGTGCTGCCCAGGCCTGTGTGTTTTGAAGAGGGCTTGAACTACACAGTGCGCCTGAGTCTGTCTCTATACTCGGCTCTCAGCGATATGCAGTCGCCATACACCCTCATCGACTCGGTAGGCTCCCTCTTTTGCCCTCAAAACAGATTGCATTGTAATCCTCAAATGCTGATCGGCCGATTTTTGATCCTTGCCCTCAGATCGTCCTCATGCCACACTGCAAAAACCTGGACATTTTCTCTGGCTCTGGATCAGAGGGTGGGAACCTGGTGACCAACAGTGCCTGGGAAACCTTCCAGCGCTACCGCTGTCTGGAGAACAGCCAAGCTGTGGTGAAAACCCCCATGACTGATATCTGCAAAAATTACATCTTCAGCGTGTCTGCGCTTCTGCATCAGGGAGTTAAAGGTACATCTACTCAAATTTAAACGGATCAGTTATGCTTGCTAAGAATGTTTTGTTTCAGAAAATAAAGCCTAGTTCTACTATTAAATATGGCATTTCAACTTGATCTGTAAGTTCTTTCCACTTTGTTTAAAGTGCACACGTACAGATATCACTCTGTCATCATCGCATGAGATCGGCTCCATTCTCTAACCACATAAGCATCCTCTTTTCCCTTTATTATAGACGTGCTAGTATTCATTCTGTCATCGTTCATTCAGCTTTCATTTTCCTCCTCTCAGCAGAGGTGCTTTCCTACCTCGTGTCAGAGCTTGTAACGCGGCCTCAGGCATAATTATACTGCCTTACATGCTTCCTGTCTGAGACTTTACATTTTCATCAACTGTCATGGCAAGAAGAAAAGCAAAAGACATGGCTAGAGGCGTAAATCAGAACGAATGAAAATGTTCACTTCTGCATGATATAATCAAACAAAACACACTACTGCTAGAAAGACATTTTCAAGTCAAGATGCTTTAAATATGTAACTTGTCAAGCTGCATGTGATAATGTAAAAACTACTCAAACTCCTTTCTTGGAAAAGTAGGCTACAATTCAAGGTTACACTTTAATAAATGGCTACGTTGAAGCCATTTAACCTTCTGGTGCTCTTCGCATGGCGGTCAAAAATGACTGAATTTTAATTAAATTTTATTTCAATTAAATGATAGTACTATATTTTAGTTCATTGTTTTTTAAATTTAATATTTTGTATTTTTGAGGGATTTTATAGCATATATGCAAAATGATTTTATGCATTTTTGAGCATATATCTGAAAATAAAAATGAGTAAATCTTGAATGGTTTAGAGACAAAAGATGGAAAAAAATGGCTTGACTGATAAAATCTGTTAATTAAAACACTAACATTGAATATGTTTCTCTTTTTCTCCTGTTTCTCTCAGCCTGCCAGTGTGACCCGCAGGGCTCTCTCAGCACTGTTTGTGACCCGAGCGGTGGACAGTGCCAGTGTCGTCCCAACGTGGTTGGCAGGAACTGCGACAAGTGCGCCCCGGCTACCTTCCTTTTTGGGCCGCAAGGCTGCAGGCGTAAGTACTTGCCAGTGAACTCTTTTAACATTTCTGGGGTTTGTCAGTAAAACTACAACAAATATATTTTTGCATTCCCATTTGCTCCAGTAGTAAAACAAACCTTTACAAAAAGGAAAAAAATATCGAAAGAGTGATTATGTTGGTCAGAAAAGTGAAATATGTAAACATTTGCTGTTACTCCCTCAGCTGTTGTATTAGAAACATTCACACTGCAGCGTTAATAGATTTCTGAATTTTAATGCCAAGGTAATAAAACACAAAGTGTGTTATGTTGTCTACATTACATAAAATAATTTAATTATTTAAAATAGAAAACACTTTAGTATTGTCAAGTATTGCTATTTTTACAGTGTTAATAACTGTGGAAACGCATCACGTTCTGAAAACGGTACATGTTGTTTTTTGTCTAGACAAAAAATATTGATATTTCAATATGTATCAATACTGACGTGGTTCCAAAACTCCTTTTCTTCAGTATCGATACACCGATACCAGCTGACATTCTCACTCACTCGACTCATTTGCTCTGGTTGAATAGTGCTTGTATTCCACATAATTTTTTTGTAAATGTAGTTCAACAAATCAAATAAAGCCTCTTTGTGCTGTGTGTAAGCCGTTAAAACTAAATTACCCAAATTACAAATAAATAATTATCTGTATTGCGGTATATATGGTAGTTTTCCCCATGGTTTTGAATATATATATTTTTTTAAGGTAGCGTATAGTGTTGTCAAAAATACCGACTTCGGTACCTAGTAGTGCTGCAACGACACGTCGTCGTCATTGATGACGTCGACTACGGAAATACGTCGACGTTTGTGAAATCTGCCGGCGCGTCGCGTCACACATTCATCTCGCGTAATGTTGGCTTCTGCTCCTGGGAATGGAGAAAGTTCTCCATTCTATCACAAAAACCTGGACCAAGAATATCAAAAGTATGGGAATGCTTTAAACAGAGGCCAAACAGTGTTTCCCAGACATAGACTAATTTGTGGCGGACCGCCACATAATCAATCACCGAATGATTCATCATTCATTCATTTTTACGCTATTTAAAAGACGCACACATATTCGTTCAGCTGCATTTCCTTAAGTTCTCTCTCCACCCTTTTGCATGTCGCTTACTCACTCACACACACTCGGTTGCATTCGACCGTAAATCTTAAACAAGTTTTATTGCATTTTGGCGCATTTAGTGTGACATAGCTTTTAAAACCAGAGTATCGGCAGGCCGGAAGACTGATAGAACGTCTCTCGTGTATCTGTGTGAACGCTCGGTGAAAATTAATTGATGTATTTTTCATGCACGGGTCATTGTAGCCAATCACAGACATGTTTGTTGAGTGTATGGCCAGTCTGAGTGCTGTTGAGTGGAAACGTAAACACCACTGTCACATTTTTAAAATTTCAGTACCGACTAGGTACCGAATCTAGAAAACACTAGTATCATATTGTACCAGTAGCGTGACAACACTACTCTATAGTATAGTTTGCACCATAGACAATTCATAAAATGTCTTTCACAAGAGTTATTCTGGTTTCTTGTTATTTAGCATGTGATTGCAGTCCTGAGGGGTCTGTCCACTCTTTCTGCCACGAGGCCACCGGCCAATGTGAATGTATTCCCGGAGCGTATGGGCGACAGTGTGACCGCTGTCTGCCTGGACACTGGGGTTTCCCGAACTGTCGCCCCTGCACTTGCAACGGCCACGCCGAGCAGTGTGACCCTCACACGGGACAGTGCCTGTCCTGCAGAGACCACACCACTGGCCACAACTGCGAGAGGTTAGTTACTGTTTTCTTTGTTCAACATTATAACTTGAAATTGAAGCCTTTTACTCATCAAATCACTTCCGCAGGTGTTTGAACGGCTACTATGGTGACCCTGTCTTGGGCTCTGGAGACCACTGCCGCCCCTGCATGTGTCCCGACGGTCCCGGCAGCGGGCGACAGTTCTCCGGCGCGTGTTATAAGAGTCTCGACTCCAACCAGGTGTTCTGCGTCTGCAACCAGGGATATAAAGGTAAACAGCAGACATCTTATTTGATTTATAACAGCATCTGTCAAGAACACTGCAATTGTCCTTTATCATGACACACACTAGAACTTTTCATACAGTAATTCAGAAGTTTAGATTCCTTAAGATTTTTTTCTGCTCACTCAGGCAGTAAACATTGTGAAATATTTTTACCATTTAAAATACCTAAAAACTTGTCTTTGCATCACAGGGATAAATTATATTTTACTGTATATTTAAATAGTTATTTTAAATTTTAATATTCTTTTAGACTTAAAGATTCCACCTTTTGAAAGGTTGTGTATGTGTATGAGAATATGGTAGTATTTTGTCATGAAATATGTATTTTGTATCTTGTAATATGTAATTTTTTTAGTAGTGAAAGCAGTAATTTAACCCCCCCGCCCCTCTTTTGTTGCCCAAAGGTGCCAGGTGTGAAGAATGCGCCCCTGGTTATTACGGTAACCCACACGAGGTGGGCGGAGAATGCCGCTCATGTCAGTGCAATAACAACATTGACATGACGGACCCGGGGTCCTGTGATGCCCGCACGGGCGTCTGTCTCAAATGCCTGTACCACACAGAGGGCGAGGGCTGCAACCGTTGCAAGCTTGGTTATTACGGCAATGCACTGACCCAGAGTTGCAGAAGTAAGCTTTAGAATAAATCAGTTTTAATATGATCCAAATATTTTATTGCATATTTTTGCCATTTAAAATTGAGTTATGCACTGATTTAGAAATGTTGGGTGATACCAATTATTATTACCAGTACAATGCCTACTAAATAAATATTTTTATTTAAAATATGATGTACAATTGAAAAGTTTAGTACTTTTGAAATCTACTTGAACTCTTTCCCCACTGGTTTTTGTTTAGTTTCTAGCCAGCGTCAGCTTAAAAAAAGTCAAGACAAAAATGTCATTGCCCCCAGAATATTTTGTTGTATAAATATCTAAACATACATTATATCAAAAGAACAGAGCTTCTGTTTAATTTTTTTTTGTACGTTTTTATCAAAGACTACATCTGGATTGATCAAAACACTGATGGAGTAGATGGAGTCCATCAACACCCCCAAAACTTCACAGTCCTATAGCTCGTCCTGGGTGGACATTTCATTCAGTGACATTAGACAGTTTTGATTTATATGTGGTTTAATGTTGATTGATCGCAGTCAGAGATTATCTTATTATTGGGAGATACGAGGGTCCATTGCTCTACCGTTGGAGAAAGCTTAACGGCTAACTTGGATCACGTGTGCCTTGATAAACAATCACATTACAGCTCTGATGTCATAGAATTATATGTATAGTTGTGCGACAGTCAATCACTGTTTGCGGATATCATATAAATGAATAAGCAGTGCTGTAAATTGAATCATACCCGTCGCACAATTGTCTGTGACTAGTCTTATAAAACAGCATTTTTTTTTTCTGTGTAAAAATAAAATTCAAACAAATGTTTAAGAGCAAACATGTTGAAGATTAGCCGATGGCCTGTCGATTCATTAAATGAGAGAGCTGTTTTCCTCACAAAAAGCGGTTTATTCAGTGTAGTTAAGGCTCTCCTCCATCGAATTCCATTAACAAAAAGGCTCCTTGCCTTCGCAGGCGTCTAAGGTTGCAGGCTTGCCTTTAAGTGACTTTGCTTCTATCACTTGTTGCTGCTTCTTCTTCGCCTGTTTTTATCCAGAGATTCTCTTACAGAAGATGCATAATAGCGCCTCCGACCATATAACAGGCAATTATGTCAATGGCAGGGAAAGAGTTAAAGGCTTTTTCACCGGTATTTAAAAAAACAATTAAAAATGTTGTGCCTCTAGTGTAAGTGTGGATTTGATTATTGGCTCTTGAGTTTCAAATGTTTTGTCCTTGTCTTTCTCAGAGTGTGTTTGTAATCATATGGGCACTGCTCAGGAGATGTGCCCCTCTCAGGGTAATTGCAACTGTGACTTAAACAGCGGACAGTGCCAATGTCTTCCCAACGTGGTGGGTCAGCACTGCGATCAGTGCGCCCTGGACACTTGGAACATGGCCAGCGGGAAAGGCTGCGAGGCCTGCGACTGTGACCTCAATCATTCCTTCGGCTCTTCTTGCAATGAGGTTAGACCACATTCACAGCCATCGCATGTTTGGGATAGTTACAAAGTACACATTTTCAGATGGATTAATCAGTGTTTTTTTATCCTCTGTGCTATAGATTATGGGCCACTGCTCTTGTAAACCTGGGTTTGGTGGAAGAACCTGCCGAGAGTGTAGAGAACTTTTCTGGGGGAATCCTGAAGTCAAATGCCACGGTGAGTTCAGAAAATAATGAAAAATATTAGTGCATTAAAATGACCCAGTGAATTATGAAAATCTTTTTATAACTTTAATAATGTGACTTATTGCTATAGGAAATAATATATTATGGAGCATTTTTTGTTCATTTTATTTTCAGCAAGAATACATTCAATTAATAAAAATTGTATTATTGTTTTTTTTAAATATTATTTATATTGTTATTTATCTTTTAATTTGTAGTGTATTATTCACACTATAATCTTAAAAGTTTGGGGTCAGTAAGCATTAAATTGGGATGCATTAAATTGACAATAAACACATTGTATTATTTTACAAGATATTCTATTTAAAAAAATGCTTTAGATCTTCCTATTGATAATAATCATAAATGTTTCTTGAGCATCAAATCATCATATCAGACTGATTTCTGAAGGATCATGTGACACTGAAGACTGGAGTAATGATGCTGAAAATACAGCTTTGATCACAGATAATAAATTAAATAGATAATAATAAATTTAGATAATAATAATAATAATAAATTAATTTTTTACAATATATTCAAATAGAAAACAATTATTTTAAACTCAAAAAATATTTCATAATATTACAATTTTTACTGTATTTTTGATTTAAAAAAAAACTTGGTGAGCAGAAGAGACTTCTTAAAGAAATCTTAACCCAATCTGACCCCAAAATTCTTAATGATTTTATTCAAACCTTTATTTTAAATCTGATTAATTGTTTAACAGCACCTATCGCATCCATAATTGTGTTTACATAATGTATGTATAATTATCATCGATATATAAATATACATGCATTTATGTATTTTCCGGACTATAAGTCGCTCCGGAGTATAAGTCGCATCAGTCAAAAAATGCGTCATGACGCGGAAAAAAACATATATAAGTCGCACTGGACTATAAGTCGCATTAGGGCAGAGCTGCAGCCGCGCGCATGCGAGCACGCGAGCACCCGCGCGCGCATGCGACCACCTGCTCGCGTGCACTCGCTCGTGCCCGCTTCACTGCATAACCCGAGCAGAAGAAAGAAAGTTTGAAGTGAGTGAGAAACTTGTAAGGGACTGGCGAAAAGCAGAGGTTACTTTAATTGTGATGAAGAAGAAAAAGAAATCTACTTGCGGACTGTAAGCAAGATGGCCAGAGCTGAAGGAACGAGTCCACAGAGGCTTGAACTCTCTGCCGGGAGAGGCTCTGCCGCGCGAGACGAACGCTGTGAGAATCGTTCTCCGCTGCATGTTTTACTACATGCTGTTTGTATTTTGCAGAATAAGATTTTCTTTATGGGAGCATTTTGTTTGTGTTCAGTCTTTCTAAGTTGTTGTGTATAAGTAAATATTAGGCTACAGGAGCAGCATAGAACGCATTCTCGCGGCTATATGTTTATTCTTGTCAGTCAGTATGAATTAAATTTGATATATAAGTCGCACCTGACTATAAGTCGCAGGACCAGCCAAACTATGAAAAAAAGTGCGACTTAAATAGTCCGGAAAATACGGTATATATATATATATATACATATATATATATATATATATATATATATATATATATATATATATATATATATATATATATATATATATATATATATATATAAAATATGTATGTATATTTTATCTGTGTGTGTGTACATGCAAATATTTCTTAATTATAGACATGCTTACTGTACGACTACGGTACGTCTCCAAAATTGTTCTCTTCAGAAACAATCGCAAAATACGGCAGAGCTCGTGTTTTAAAGCAAAGCACACACTGGAACGAATAATTCACTAAAAATGCAATTTGAGTCTTTATTCTCTCTCATATGTGTGATGTAATCAGCCTGGCCTTCTTTACATTAGCACTGTTTTGGACTGTTTGAATGATTTCGATTACTGTATCACTGAAAACTTTCCCAGAGTTTAACAGCTTAAAATGGTCTGATCACAAACAGAGAAGCAGAATTGAAAAGTTAGAATGGATATTTCCTCCTACCAGGGTTACAGTTGCTCGGTGCGATTGTGATAAGCTCTCTACTTCTAAGATCATCTACTGCGTGACAAATTACGTTAATGACGCAGCTTCACTAGGGATGGGCGATATGGACTAAAAAATGCATCACAATATTTTCTGGTATTTATTGCGATAACGATATCAATGACGATAAATGTAGTACCATTCCCCATGTTTTTGGCTACAAGTGAGAGCTGCACACATTCTTGAGAGCAAAGTGTCAAAGGAATAATTGCAGCAAATTCGATAATATCTATCATTATTTGTCCTTGTCCTAGTTTTATTTACATACTCCAATTTAAGGCCCCAACCCCAGCAAAAACATTCACGGGGAACTCATGGCCCGGATGTGCTGGGTATGTCAGAGCCGAATTTTAGCCCCAGTCCAGCCCTGAAAACGGGTATAGTAATAGGTGCGCCCCAGCCAATGAGATTGCCGTTTGTGCATTAAGCTGAATAATTCCAAACAAACGCCGTTATTTTACAACGTTATTTTATGGAAAATACAACAAAGAATATTGTTTGCATGTAGCACGTCGATTCTGCGTGGTATAAGACTCTCTCACTCTCTCTTTGAGAATTTTTACCGGTATATCGCAAACGATAAGATATCGCCCATCCCAAAGCTTCACATACTCCTGTCATTTATTTGCGTAAAATTTTAACGTGTTAAGGACCTTAAATTAATTGCATGCGTTAATGTTGACAGCACTAATACATATAGATATATGCTTTATTTTTATATAGTTATTAATGTGTTTATATAATAATAATATTATATTATTTTCCCCCAGCCTGTCTCGGTTATGAAAATAGACTTTTTTTTTCTTCAGAATGATGCACGGCAATAAATTATGCACAAGGTAAATTTAATTATTTTCATTAAATTTTTGAATATAAATCTTATATTTTAATTATCTCTGTTGAAAATTGCTTCATCCAAAAATGAAAATTATGTCATTAATGACTCACCCTAATGTCGTTCCACACCCGTAAGACCTCCATTTATCTTCGGACACAGTTTAAGATATTTTATATTTAGTCCGAGAGCTTTTCTGTTCCTCCAATGAAAGTGTATGCACTATATTGTCCATGTCCAGAAAGCAAATAAAACATCATCAGAGTAGTCCATATGTGACATCAGTTGGTTAATTAGAATCTCTTGAAGCATCGAAAATACATTTTGGTCCAACAATCACAAAAACTATGACTTTATTCAGCATTGTCTTCTCTTCCGTGTTTGTTTTCAATCCGCAAACAAAGATTTGAACAGTTATGAATCAGCGTATTGATTCATGATTCGGATCGCTGATTCATAACCGTTTGAATCTTTGTGTGTGGATTAAAAACAACCACGGAAGACAATGCTGAGTAAAGTTGTAGTTTTTGTTATTTTTGGACCAAAATGTATGAAAAGCTCTCAGACTAATTCTAAAATATCTCAAACTGTGTTCCGAAGATGAACGGAGGTCTTACGGGTGTGAAACAACATTAGGGTGAGTCATTAATGACATCATTTTAATTTTTGGGTGAACTAACCCTTAAAATAAACCTGAAGAACACAACTAAACACATTGTGGTGACATCGCAAATTTCTGCCAATACTCTAAACCATAAAAACTGTAGGCAACCCAGTTTTGTAGGAATGTGTAGCAGAATAGACAAGCCCTCGGCCCACTTTTTTGATTTGGCCCAGATGTGCGTAACCATGACGAGCTCGTGGGGGGATCTGTCGAAGCCTTGCAATTTCTTCTCTACTCCCACAATGCACCTTTGTATTCGTGGGCTTTCCCCTTATGGGGCCGTTAGTTTCTGACGCAGTGCCCCTTCACAGAAAAGAGTTTTTGTCCTCTCTCGGACTGTATTTGTGGCTGTGCAGACCGTATCTTTAAAAATCTATTTGAACTTGATGAAGAATTTTCTGGTGCTTCTGGCAGGGTACGATTCTGACTGAGCGCCAACTATCTACTGATCTCCTTTAAGATAGTTGTGAAGCATTTCATTAGAACTTCTAATAAACACAACAGTCTCTGCCCAGAGCTTATATCCAAGGGTGATGTATGTGAAATATGGCATGACATCAGCATTTCGGTCAAGTTGTCCGATATTTTTAGTGAATAACAAAGCTGCACAAGTCACATAACACTTTTATGATATGTTTTTGTCCTTTTTGGAATGGCATGAAGGAAATTAAATGCAGATTTCATGCTTTCTTTACCCATTTTGGCCATCAGCAGAGCAGGTTTTAGACTCTATTTGAGCAGAAAAAGATCTGTTCCACCCCCACACCCCTCCGTTTGTTTGGAGAGTCCGGATGGAGCAGGAAGCCCCCTGTGTTCCTCTAAGATCCAGTTACACCTCTATAACCCTTCTGTTGACTCGCCCTCAACATGCTCTTACCTCTCCCAACACAGGACTGAGCTGTGCTTTGTGGTTTCCTCTTAAATATTAGTTTGGTAATCTTGTGAAATCCCAAGCGTTAAGTTTTGTCCAACCACATCTGATTTGCTCAGAGATTTTGTAGGTTTTAGTTTAACTTGTACATTTTGTGTAGCAGCGTCAGCCATACTCGTCTGATTTGCACTCCAAACAAGAATTCTGATCTGTTCTGGCATGTCAGTGGTAGAGTTTTTACGTTCAGACTAGTGGTCAAGCTTTTTATTATAGCTTTTATAGGGGATATATTAGTGTTGTCAAATTGATCACGATTAATCATATCTAACAAAAGTTTGTAAATATATATATATATATATATATATATATATATATATATATATATATATATATATATATATAAAGTTTGTAAATACATACACACACACATACACAGGCATGACATGACCACTGACAGGTGAAGTGAATAACACTGATTATCTCTTCATCACTGCACCTGTTAGTGGGTGGGATATATTAGGCAGCAAGTGAACATTTTGTCCTCAAAGTTGATGTGTTAGAAGCTGGAAAAATAGGCAAGCGTAAGGATTTGAGCTAGTTTGACAAGGGCCAAATTGTGATGGTTAGACGACGGGTCAGAGCATCTCCAAAACTGAAGCTCTTGTGGGGTGTTCCCGGTCTACAGTGGTCAGTATCTATCAAAAGTGGTGGTGGTCATGGGCGGCCAAGGCTCATTGTGCACGTTGTGAGCAAAGGCTGGCCCGTGTGGTCCGATCAAACAGACAAGGTTCTGTAGCTCAAATGGAGTTAAAAATTTAGAAAAAGGAAGTTGATGCTGATTCTGATAGAAAGGTGTCAGAATACACAGTGATCCATACACAATATGGGGCTCCATAGCTGTAGACCAGTCAGAGTGCCCATGCTGACCCCTGTCTACCGCCGAAAGCGGCAACATTGGATACATGAGCAGCAGAACAATGCACCACAGAACAATGGAAGAAGGTCGTCTGGTCTGATGTTTCATTTACATCACATGGATGGCCGGGTGCGTATGCGTTGCTTACCCAGGGAACGCATAGCACCAGGATGCACTATGGGAAGAAGGTAAGCCGGCAGATGCTTTGGGCAATGTTTTGCTGGGAAACTTTGGGTCCTGCCATCTATGTGGATGTTACTTTGACACGTACCACCTACCTAAGCATTGTTGCAGACCATGTACACCCTTTCATGGAAACTGTATTCCCTGGAGGCTGTGGCCTCTTACAGCGGGATAATGCGCCCCGCCACAAAGCAAAAATGGTTCAGCAAATGTTTGAGGAGCACAACAACGCGTTTGAGGTGTCGACTTGGACTCCAATTTCCCCAGATCTCAATCCAATCTAGCATCTGTGGATCCAAGTCCGATCCATGGAGGCCCACCTCGCAAATTACAGGATTTAAAGGATCTGCTGCTAACATCTTGGTGCCAGATACTACAGCACACCTTCAGGGGTCTAATGGAGTCAATGCCTTAACAGGTCAGGGCTGTTTTGGCTGCAAAAGGGGGACCAACACAATATTAGAATTGGTCATAATGTTAGGCCTTACCGTGTATAAACAGTGAGGAAAATAAGTATTTGAACACCCTGATATTTTGCTAGTTCTCCCTCTTGGAAATCATGGAGGGGTCTGAAATTGTCATCATAGGTGCATGCCCACTGTGAGAGACATAATCTAAAAAAAAAATATACAGAAATCCCAATGTATGAATTGTTTAACTATTTATTTGTATGATACAGCTGCAAATAAGTATTTGAACACCTGTCTATCAGCTAGAATTCTGACCCTCAAAGACCAAATGGCCAAGACCAAAGAGCTGTCCAAAGACACTAGAGACAAAATTGTACACCTCCACAAGGCTGGAAAGGGCTACGGGGAAATTTTGGTGAAAGCTCTGTAAAAGAATGTCCACTGTTGGTGCAATCGTTAGAAAATGGAAGAAGCTAAACATGACTGTCAATCTCCCTCGGACTGGGGCTACATGCAAGATCTCACCTCGTAGGGTGTCAATGATCCTAAGAGCACATGTCCAGGCCTGTCTTAAGTTTGCCAATGACCATTTGGATGATCCAGAGGAGTCATGGGAGAAAGTCATGTGGTCAGATGAGACCAAAATAGAACTTTTTGGTCGTAATTCCACTAAACGTTTTTGGAGGAAGAAGAATGATGAGTACCATCCCAAGAACACCATCCCTACTGTGAAGCATGGGGGTGGTATCTTCATCTGTATCTTGAATATAAAAGGTTAAAAAAATATAAAATAATTTGATGTTTGCTTCTGCAAAATACACAAAATTTTTTTGGTAAAATGTTCATTGAATGCCACTTAAACTCTAAAAGCCACTGTGAAAGGAATGATAGCTGGACAAAGAAGTGAATTTTCCTCCCATGCATTTTTACAGTAATCTTATGTGCATGATGATGAAAAACAGATGGAAAGGATACGTACATACCTACATCGGACAACCATGTAAAACTATATTTGTGTACATTTATTATTTATTGAAATGGATAGAAATATAATGTTGCTCACGCAGCAGCTGTCTTCATGGCTGATTACTGTTTAAACGAATCTGGCAAATACATCACTAACCCAGAAGTTGTTCCTTTTTTTTAAAAAAAAAGCATAATTTCCGAGAGCTTGTTAACACTGTCATGAATGTTTAACAGGCTGAGAGACTGTGGTTCCTCTACCTGACTGGTGTGTGAGATGTTAAAGATTTACATCCCCATGCCTTAGCCATATACGTCTGTGTGAAAGATTGCTGAGTACACAAACGCACTACATTCAATCTTCAAGAAAAGTGTTTATTTTAGGCCTGCTTTAAAAAAAGGTTCATTTAACTCTCAAGCCAGATTTTAAGCAATAAAATGCAGAGGTTTTCCTTAGACAGTAAAAGCATGTCCTAGTGTTTTTGTGTCTGTTGTAAGAGTGTAAAGTGCTACAAAATCACCATCACAAAAACTCCAATGCCTGTCACCCTCTCCAGGGGTCACATTCACGGCATTGTCCTAACAAGAAACACCCCTGGTACCGCCTGAGGCCCCCTGGATAATAGCAGGGATTAACCTCCGAGATAATTCCCTATCTCTAGTTCCTTGTATGCATTAGTGCCCTTAGGTGAAGGAGTCTTTTCCCGTGGAATGTATGTGTAATCACTACACACTGGAATGTGTTTAAAGTAAATTAACCGTCCCAGACAGGGTCCCCATTCACGTATTGTATGTGTCACATGTATTGTCCTGGATTCCTTGTTACTTCTTTACCCAGAAAGACATGGGCTTTTTTCCAAATCCTAATGAACTACCAAACTTCCTAGGAAGCATACTTTTCCTGCCCTCTAATGCCAAATTGGCAGTGCAAAGGTGGCACAGAAGCGCTTCTAAACTGGCAATTAGGTTTCTTTACACTGACTGTTTAATGCTGCTCAGAAGTGACAAATACATTTACACAGCAGTTTTTACTGAATGCTCTTATCCTAGGTACCACAAATCTTAAGGCATCGTTAATGGAGAAGGCAATCTCATGGTGTGGTTAAGTCACATCGGACAGATCACATTTACGAGTTTAACACACTTGAACGCCACAGTTTCATAATTACAATTAGGACGGTACAATGGATGTAGTGCCTGTATTTAAGGTAAATGTTAGATCACCTTCATAAATTGAAAAAACTAAAACAAAACAAAAACAAACCAAAAGCACTTTATATTAGGTGGCCTAAACTACTATGTACTAACATTTAAATTAATAATTTGATTGATAAAATGCCCCTAAATTTAACCTTAAACTTACCCACACCACCACACCTGACCCTTAAACTTACCCACCCCAACACACCTGTCCCTAACTATATACCCTTAAACTTACCCACCCCAACACACCTGTCCCTAACTTTACCCATAAACTTACCCACACCACCACACCTGACCCTTGAACTTACCCACCCCAACACACCTGTCCCTAAACTTTACCCATATCCCACCTCAAAATCAGGAAAAGTCTTTTACAATGCAATATGAACACAATAAGTGTTCACATGAGACTCATTTAAAACGTACCAGGTGTAACGGTGATGCATGCTGATCACTAGTGATCAGTTCACTAAAAACACATCTTAATAACAAACAGGGTTTCTCTCTCGCTTGCTCGATTTCTGGAATATTTTATATAATTTGCAGGTGTGGAGAGGTGGGATGTCTGGTAGTAATTCATATTGCACATATAAGCTAAGCTTTCTAGAGCTTAGTGTACACTACAGTCTACTAATATTTAAATTTTCATAAAAAGTGTATCTCTGTCTGCCAGTTGGGATTTCGTTATGGAGATAAAGGATCATGATTGTTCAGTAGTATTACAGCACAATGTGAGTGTATATTAATATCGTTTGTTGTTTGCTTTTGGCATTTGATAGAGTGTATGCACAAACGGTGGCACACTAACAAATGGATTGGAATCAACTGCATGTTGGATGAAGGTGTTGGTGTGGTGTACTGTAGACAGCTAGGTTGTTAACTAGGTATTGGAGGATCGCTAATTTATGTTGATAATTGAATTTAAAAGAAGCTACTTTCAGATTCTTGTGAATCTAATAAGAGATTTTTTTTGTCTTGTGAAAAAGGTCTTGAGTAAGGTTAACCAGGTTGTTACAACTCCTAGAATGTTCAGTGGATGAGTATGTTTGTTTAAGGGCGTCACGTTAGGTCATTCCTGATGTGCTGTTTGCTAAGTGTCTCGTCTGTCATTGTGGGCAGTTACTGCCTTTTGTCCTCCAAACACTCTGGAACGACGCTAGCAGTGCAGCACTGAAGTGGGCAAACAATCCTTTCCTTCATGCTTCCACTCCCACTTCCATCACTTAATAAGGTCACACTAACTCAAAGTTTGCAGCTGTTGACAGAAAATGCCAGTCAATGGACTGTTGTCTTTTCAGTTCTTTCAAATGTTTATTTTTCTGATATCGGTCTCATTCTGTAGACTCAAAAATGTTTTAATTAAGGATAACTGGACCTAAACCTTAATGTTCCTGTATATTTTTTTAGCATGTGACTGTGACCCAAGAGGCATCGCGGAGCAGCAGTGCAACAAGGCCACAGGTCACTGCGTTTGTGTGGAGGGTGTGTCCGGACCCCGATGTGACGCGTGCGCTCGAGGCTACACGGGCGAATTCCCACAGTGTGAGCGCTGCCACCAGTGCTTTGCCGAATGGGACATAATTGTAGGCGACCTCACCAATCAGACCCATAGACTGGTCCAGAAGGTCAATACCATCAAAGCCACTGGCATTACTGGACCTTACCAGGCCACTATCAATAACGTTGAAAGCAGCGCCAACTCAATCCGCAACATCCTGGCCCAGAATCCAGCCACTCAGCCTCTAACGGAGATCCAGGGACTTCTCGAACAAGCCACGTAAGTTATGTCTTTGCTTAGGATGTGAAAGCAAGTGCGGAGCATCCTTATTAGTTCACATAGAGAGATAATTTTAGACTCTTCTCATAATAATAATCCTCTTTCTCTAAAGTACCTTGATGGCTGAAATGAACTCCAACCTTAACCTGACGGAGGAGACCTTGTCCGAGATCTCATCTGACAACA